>NC_090005.1:3242603-3565475 GCF_036417845.1 Apteryx mantelli
AGGGAAGCCAGCAGCCACTTGGCCCAATTCCAAGTTATATGCCTAGCACAAACTGATCCTAGACATGCAGACTGTCCTCACGGCCAAGGAAGATATTGGCAACGTCCTTAGAAGAAAGGATTTCAGAGACCACCTGGGAGATTAGGGCAATCTTCTAGGGGCCTTCACTCACCCTCAAAAGCTCTTCATCTCCCTGTTCTTTCACAAACACTTCCTCCAGTTCTTGGTTTAGCCCCTCAAGGCTCCTGTGTAAGCAGGGGCTGAGCCTCAAAATGGGAGATGGAGAAAGGAATCCCGAAGGAGAGTCCTGTAACAATCCAGAGTCAGACAAAGAGAAGTGAGTTACCTCTGCGCAGACTCAGCTGCTGCTCAGAGCAGTTACATCCTCATCTCCCACAGCTCTCCAGAGCTCAGTTAAAGCCTTCCAGGAGGTTGACTGGAGAAGGCTGACAGAAAAGACATGATAAACTAGCTGCAAATCAAAGCACTTGCAGGGATATGTTGGAGATAAGAAGGGGTATGTAGGGGGAGAAAAAAAATTCTCCTCTCAGACATGAGAGCAGAAGTCAGAGAACAGCTTGGGCACCTGCCAGCAGAAACAGGAGTTTGCTCTCCACCTCATTAGGGCATACAGCGACAGCAAAGGGAGACTTGAACATACCCTGAGCGATCCAAGGACAGCATGGTCCCCCTGGAGTGGGGAGCTCTTCTCCTTTTCTTTGCCACTTCTGCCATTTAGCTTTGTTCGCTGGAGCTGTTGCTTCAGTTTGGCAATCTAGCAAACAAAGTTTCAGCTACAGAACCAGACAAGCCAATGCTCCTCCACCAAAAAAGGACAGTCTCTTCTCTCTCCTCCCCCTTTCTTCCAACCCACAAGGAAGTGCCAAAATAGAGACAGTTTATCACACAACAAGCAGCTCTGGCCACCTCTCAAAGGACAGATCAGAAGCACTCTCAAGGCCTAGTCAAACTCCCCCATTAAAATGTGGCCCGTGCCTTCCTCTGGTAGATCCGGGTTATCTTCTACCTACAGAAAGCTACGAACAAGGCCCTGCTGGAACCCACATATGCTACAACACCTACAAGCAACGCACAGAGCTTCAGTGGCGCTTCTTTACGATGGCTGCTGCTAAAGGAAGCCAACAAGAAGATCAGCCTCCAGTTAAATCAGAGCATTAGGGCTCAGAATAAGGGCTAAAGTCTCATCTCCTATAGTAACCTCTCATCCCTGTCCTCCCACTCCCCTCCCATGCAAGCAGGAACCTCCTACAAATTAGCTGCAAACACAATCTTGCTCAAGCATTGGGAGTGGTCTCTTTTACCTCTCTGCGGTGATCTGTGCTACCCCAAGAAGCAGAACGCTTGTGAGTACTGGAGCTGGCTTTCCCCACTTCTGTTTCATACCAGGACACTGGAGTCTGAAGTGACGAGAAACACGGCTGAGAACAATCACAACATTTACTGTTTTTGAGACTGGTGGTAGAGACCAAAGAATAAAAGTGACCAACTACTGCCCATCCGTTGTCCTATTCCAGCCTTCCCCCATTAATATAATGCTCAGTGAAATACACTAAGAGAATCTATCTTTTAAAATTTGCCAAAACCAAGTAATTTTGACCAAATTTGTGCCTGTTAGAAAACTGCACCTCATCTGGACCACACAGACACACATGGCAAGAGACCTACTCAGAAGTTAGCGGCTTAATCACAACAAGTACCTGGCAAGATAAAGCACACGAATGCATTACTCCAGAGAAATAACCACAACCGCCCCCCCCGCGCTGCCTGCACCGGCTCCGGCCTGATGAAAAGTGACGTAGGGTTGCAGGCACTCAATGTAGGGAGAAGCATTACGGAGAGGAAAAGCCTCACCCAACTGTGAGAACACACAGCTCGCTGCGGAGACCTCAGGCTCCCGTATCAGAGTTCAAAGGCGTAACCAAACCCAGCGTTTGGCCCGCAGATTCCGAGCGCTGGAGGAACCCAGCTGCCTCTCCAGCTCAGGGCTGGCAGTTCTCAGCTTACTCTCTTCATTTAGAAAAACAGCCTCAGCACCACATTACACAGCTGTTTCCCAAGCAACAGTTACATTTCGAACATCTATGGCCATCAAAAAGGGGCTGTTAATCTGATCAGCAAAGGGTGTGAACTTCCTTCCAATGAGCTTGGCACTCGGTGGGAGACTCCAGCCGTCAGAACGGTCCCAAGGCACATCGTCTGAGAGGAGCCGTCGTGTTCTCCCCCAACATCACATTTCCATGCCTCTCACAACGTTCACCCTGTGTCACTCTGCTGCCTGCCATTTCTGTGGGAGGCTTTGGATGATACTTCCCTCCTTCCTCCTTCGCCAGAAGGTGCAAGGGCCTGAGAACGGTTCCTCTCCAAGCAGCTTAGCTGATCTCCCCAGGGGCTACTGCAAGAACAGCAGCTGTTTTAAACAGTCCTGTTGAGTCAGGAGGAAGACAGAAGCCTCTCCTCTCAAAAGGACTTTTAAAACCTATGCAATCCAAAGGAACAGGGCAAAATACCCCAAGAGGTACAGGGTTTTCCTTTTGTAACTGGATACAGGTGATTTTGAGGCAGAAATCCAACGTTCTCCTGAGTTTTAGGCTCTGAGCTAAACCCCTCCTGACACAGGACACTGTAAGCAGAGTGCAACGCCTTCTCCACCGCTAACGCTAACTTGTCTTGTTGCCTGTGGCTCCTTTTTGCAATGCCGGTAAGCAGACAACACGGTACAGAATTTGTTCCATTTAATTTACAGTGCTCAGCTTGCTTGGTTTGAGAAAAGAAGTTGGTTCAGTCTGAACCATTACTCTGAAGTCCTGCTGAACTCGGAGCAGTCCAGAACAGTTTCAGTCGCTGCTATCTCTGTACAGCACCAGATAACGCTGAGGAACAGACCAATGCTATAGGAAACCCCGTGGTCAAGACCAACCTTGCAGTTTCAGCACGCAGCACTTCTGATCTCATTTCCCACCTCGAATATTCTCTCCTAAACAACTCCAACATCATTTACCATTTATCCCAAAACATTGTGTCATTTCACATCCCTGTAGATCACACGTACAAGAAAGCTCACGAGAAGCGTCAAAGATCTGAGAGACACAAGACAGACCCCGGCCCCATCCCACGTTACTGCAATAGGCAGGTCTGTGGAAAGCTCAGCTCCAGCTCCTAGGAGCACTCCTGCACTGCAGGAGGTCAGAGGAACTCATCGTGAGTCACCAGAAGTTTCCTGAGTAACAGCACCCTTCGACCCCCTGTTTGAGAGGTCACTTGGGCCGGTCTGACAGGCACCTGGAAACGAAGCCCGATAAAATTGCTCTTGGGGCTGCCTTCCTGCCTATACTGGGCTCACAGCAGTGGTTTCCTTGGGCCTTAATGGGTTCCAGATCTCTACCCTCAGCACCATCTCTGCAGTCATTGCTTTGATACCCACAGCACTAAGCACTGTAGAACGGCTCACAGAGAAATAGGGCCTAAAAAGGAAGAAAAGACGCTCTTTGCAATAGGAAGGCCTGAAAGAGTGTATATGCATCTTACCTCTCACAGGCAGACAAGTCAAGGCAGAAGGAAATTACAGAACTTTTTGTACTAACTGTGGCAAAACCGCTTCCTCAGAAAAATGAGAGAAGAAAATGCTTTGCACAGCAAGCTAAAGCCACAAGCTCCAATCATGTATACTGCTGCCATCCTCACCCCCACACAGAGCACCTGCACTTGTATCTCACTTAACCACCTTAAGATAGCAAATCTACAGAGCTCTGCAAAACAGCTGATCAGTAGCTGCATGAGAAGGAAAGTAAACATGTACTGGCTAGCAGATAAAGTCCCAAGTTTGATAACTTTATTAGGCCTGAAAACATGGAAGGAGTGGCAAAGTCCTGGAGGCTATGATGGGGAGCATTTTGTTAATACACAGGGCAGTCTAGAAATCAGGACTTTATTCCCAACAATAGGCAAGTCATTTAACAGCGCCCCCCGCCCCCAGTTTGTGTGTGTGTGTGTGTGTGTGTGTGTGTGTGTGTGTGTGTGTGTGTGTAACAGCAGAGATAATTGCTTCACAGGCATGTTGCAAGGTAAAATTAGCATTTGCCAGACACTTCAGATAACTGATGAAAGACTGCCGCACACCTGGCCTATTCACTGCAGAGGCTGATTGATCGGCTCCATATTCAGTAGAGTCAGAATTAACATAGTGGTATCTTCCATTCTGGGAAGAAGGAGGTGTCTCTCTTCTTCAACACTTTCCCAAAAAGGGCCATGTGCAAGAAAAACTAAGTAGCTGCAGTTCCAAAACACTGGGGTTAAATGTTCCCACCATTGCCTTAAGACAGAAAGGAAGAGTGTGCTTCCCTGACACAGAAATAAAGTTAGACAAATTCTTTCCTTTCCTTTTCAGCATGCCCTCTGCCCTCAGCAGAGGGCTTGGGCACCAGAACTGAAACAAAAGCAGGCAAGAACACATTGGAAAAGGACAATGGAAGTTGGAATCCAATTGAGAATTTCCTGCAAACAGCCCAGTAATAAATTGTTGAATAGCAAAGATCAAACAGCAAGTTAACAGAGATTGAATGTGCTAAATAAACGACTGCTTAACCAAACGGATGCTCTTATCCTTCTGAATTCTTTCACCTCTGCAGATAGGCAAGTGGTATTTGCTGCCATACAGTAATATTTACAGGTTGCTAAGAGTTCCTCGAGGTCTGGACCTTTTCCATCCTACAGCAGAGAGCTGTGCTGTTCATGTTCGTAAGCCCTTCTGTGGGAGCACCCTTGACTTCTCAGTGTGTGGCACAGAGCCCGCAAGTGTTATATAAGGACTTGGCCCAGAACTGCAAGCCAGAAGAAAAGTAGCATTGAGCCAGTACTGGAGCAGAAAGCCAGAGGCCATCTGCCTCCAAACAAGGCCAAGGAAATTCTAACTCTGCACCAAAGTGGAATGAATTGAAGCTGAGAAGCAAAAGAGGAAAAAAAAAAGAGTCTTCCTAGAAAGTTGCAGCTGGACAGATGAAAAATTTAACGCTTTCTCTACTCATCCTCAGTTTACACAGTCTGTTTCAGTTCTGCAACCCTCTCCTGGCCCAGAGACTTCATGCACAGTCTCTGAGCATTTATACCTGGGTAGCTTTGTCATTCATGCACGAAGTGGAAGCCCCGTCAGCATCCCGTGGCCACTGTCCCAGGAGGTATGAGCCCACAATGGTGTCTAACGAAGAGGTGCGCCGCACACGGGGCTGCCTGGGCCGGCAGGTCTTTTCAGTAGCAGCAGCACATGGAACGCTAGCTAGACAAGGGGAAGAAAGAAAAAAAAATAAGACTTCCAAAGCCAAGACACAGTAACAGCTATCACAGTTACCACGTCCACATCCATTGCAAGGATTACAAGACAGGAACTAGGATGGACGGACTGAAGAAGTCCAAATATTTCGTGGGAACCAAAGTCATATTGCCACCAAGTCCCCACTCTTACAGTAGCAGAAGCTCTGCTGGGCCAAGGCCATGCTGCTGCCCAGCCAGTACAGTGCAGTTTTGCTGCTCATAGTTAGCTGTCAAAAGCAAACAGCACCAGAAACACCACTTGAGCAGAGTGGGCCAGCAAGGGCTGGTGGATAGACTCCCCAGCCTACCCTCCTACTCACTCCACTCCACTGCAGAAAGCCGTACTCACGCTTATCACCAAGAGATTGCTTCTCTAGAACAAGAGATTTTATTGCAGTCCTTAAGTGGCTGCTTGAAACCATTGATTAGACATTCCACCAAAGTCAAGGGAACTACTACACAACAGAGTGAAATACTCTGCGTGTCCACAATTCTTCTGCATTGGCACTACAGAACTACAAACACTGCCTATAGGGCCATATTTCTTCCTAGCTGGAGCACGGTGCGTAGTCAGAGAAGCCAGGCTGCTACCCATGGTAAGACCCAACACTGGAAGGGAAGCCGCATACCTCAGTTTCCCCCCAAGGAAGTGGGATAACGCTTGCTTCCAGTCTCAAGGAGGCTACGAGAACGTTTGCAAAGTTTTGGCTCCTCCAGTAGGACTAAGCGAGTCTCAGCGTGGTTAATAGCTGTGGGCATTCACTCAAAGACCAAAAATGAAGATATGAAATCTGCTCATTGCCATAGCCAATTGCTGGCTGGGCCCAAACTAAAATCCAGGAGTTCCGGTTCTGTTTTGTGCAACTTCCATGAGATGACTACACTGTCTATTCAGACAGTATTTTCTTAACAGTAGCTTTTGGACAAACAGAAAAGCTTTGTAAATAAAACTAGTTTAAGTTCATGTCAGTAATGATGTACACCAGCACAACTCCACTGCAAGCCAACAGCAGAGTACAGGATGCCAAATGTCTCTCTTGGCAGGCTAAGGCAAGGACACACATACAACACACGTTTTGCTGCTCAGATCACATCCTGGTAAGCTCCAAACTAGATGTGGTCTGCATGGATGGCCCATATATATACAGCATAGCTGCTCGCTTCTGTAGCTTTGTCGTCACCCTTGTAGTTGAAAGAAGGCGTTATCGCCAAAACCCAAAAAAGGTAGCAATGAAGAGGCAAGTTGAAGCCAGCACAAAAGTTTGTTTGCATTTAGCTTTGATTAGGCATGCAAATCGCCATGCACATTAGAATCGGCCCTGTGGCCTCCTGGCAAGATATTAGTAATGCCATGAGCAGCTCTGCTCCAGGTGCTTTGTGTACAGACATTCTCTCCTTCCTCCCTGAAATCAGGGCATGGCAGGCAGGTAGCAAGCTAAACCACACTAAAACCAGTGTAAAGACTGTTAAGGACTCTGCTGTGTTTGCCAAATACCTTCGTATCCAAAGGCTCTGCAGCACTTGCTGCGTGGCATTCTGCGGGCTCAGAAACAGCTGAGACTGTTTCCAGAACACTATTAAATACATCTTTTTTAATCAGCTAGAACACCATTTGAGGAAAGAGTAGAAACAAAAAGCCACACGGGAGGGCTAGAGCAGCATTAGTCCTTGCACTACAGCCACACCTCGTAAGGTCCACACAGGATTAAAGGCTTATTGTGTTCAGCCCAACTGGCACTTCAGGACATGCTCCCCGCTTCCAACACTTAACAATCCAAGGCAGCTACCACTAATTCTAATTTAGAAACTCATTAGTATTTGCAGCTTCCTCTTTAGCGCCTCATTGCCCCCACAGGCTGTGCATCTCCATTACGTATGACTTCAGCTGTCTCTTCCTCTCACGCTGCTCTCCCCGACTAGGCTGCTGGCAGGAGAACCGAGCGCTATCACAACAGGATAGCCTTTCTCCCACACTGTGTTTTGCCAGCGCACGTCCACTGTAGCCAGATGAGAAGCTACTCCCTCTCCTCCACAAAGTCCTCCAAAACACCGCACATCCGGGGTCACTTTTGGCCTCCAGACCTTCTCCAGGACACCAGTGAGCATCAGCTCTTCAGCAGCCTGCAGGGACCTCAAGGACAGACGTGACAGAGCAGAGGAACATGACCTCCTGCTGCAACAACTGCACGCATCACACAGGATGGGTGACAAATGCACACATCTAAGGTCATGAATATATAGAAAGCAAGAACCTCACTTCCCTTTTATGAAGCACAACTCTGTTTCTAAGCAGCACCCAGAAGGGTGGGTCAGCTGGGAGGACACCAGGGCGCCAGCTGGAGGCAAGCTGCCCCTCACCGGGGTGCAAAGGCCTGCAGGCAGCCGGAGAGCATTTCAGGCACAAGGAGAGGGCGCAGGAGAGGCGCTGAGGCAGGGTGGAGCGTCCTGTTTACAGCTCAGTTCTATTATCATCCCTCCACACCGAGCCGGCACAGCTGCCACCTGGCCACGAGCTCTGGATTTGGTCCAAGCCAGCTACACAGCTGAGAAGCGTCAGGTTGGGGCACTTTTACTTTTCATGCAACAGTAAAGCTGCTGAAGATAACAGAACCGTCGCTGTATCTCCGAGAGCCATTTGGCTATCCCCCATTGCTGCACCAGGCTTTTGCACAGGCAGAAATTAAAGAGACCAGTGTGATACGTGCATTTAAAAGTGGAAACTTTTCAGTTTGTTTTTAGTGCTGGAGTCCTGGGTTTGCATTCTCCCTAATCTTTCCCAACTATGTCAACACTGGGGAGCTCAGAGCTTCCTGAACAGTCTCCCTAGGCCAGCCAATCTCTGCATCTAAGAGCAAATTGAGATCTTCAGTAAGTTTATCAAAAAAGCTACTAAAATGACTTCTAATTTCCTACCCCAAAATTTCCAGAGTTGCTTTTAAACAAATACGCACAGCTGAATCCTAAAATGACGACAAACAACAAAAAGTTCCCACTACTTCTCTTTTTAGAGTTGTAAAACTTTCTTCCTTCCCTCTCCAGATTTCACCCTGGGGAAATTGACCCTTTAGTATCAGAAGAATGCCTAGAAGTTTAAGGACTCAGACCCTGACATTTCTGGAATATGTCCATGTAAAGGTCTATCTTAAAGTGATGAAGCTTAAAAGAAGAGTCCACATTCAAGCATAATCGGTTCTAAACCATGGAACAACACGATATCTCAGCCTTCACTTTATGTACATTCTGTAATATCAAGGCAAATCAAATGGTTTTGGGATGTACTTTCCAGTTCATTGGCTCAAGCAAGAGTCATAAGCAGCTTCCCAGAGAGAACCTGTCAGGAAGGGTATAGCTAAGATCGAACCCAAGCAATTCTGCCAATAATCAACTTATACAGATATCTTCTGCCCAAATATTACAGAACTTATACCTAATTAAGTTCTGTATCAGCTTTCCCTACTTGTGCACCTTCTAATGTCCTTTACAGCACACATCTTAGGCAGATTACTGCTAATGTGAGGCAGTAAGACGACCTAAATACCCAAGCACAGTTTCTCATGGGCCTGGCAAACCACAGCAGGACCCCGTGACGCAGAAACTTCTTTCCTGACAAGGCTGGAAGCCTGAGAAACCCACACCCAACCGGGCTGCCGGCCGAGTATTAGTGTCCCCTATTGCACCCCAGTACCGCTTCCTTAATCTTTAACAGCTTCCTACAATCTATCAGGGAGATCTCTCTACAAGACTATTTTGCACCACAGCTATTCGGACACAGTTCAAGTGATACGACCCAGACACACATGGCCACAGTTCTCATGTTACTCTTGCTTACCAGGACAGTTATGCCTGTATGAGAAAGGAAATAAGCTATCCCACCACGTTCATCTTAAAAGACTGTATTGTTTAATAGTTTCTGTAGAAAAGGAAGAAGTCACAGCTCTAACCCAGCAGTTTCACTAGCACAAAAACTGCTGCAGACACCAAGCCATGGCCACATCACCCAGAGCTCGCTGGATTTGATCCGAACAAGCAGGAGGGTGAGGTTGCCTTGATACATAGCAAGCGAATCTGGCATCTTCCCTTCTCTCTTTTTCATGTTCTAAAATGTAATCGGACAAGAGGCATACTCAGGACTACCTAATGATGTATTACGAATGATCCATGAGCCAGATTAGGGAATCGCACTTCATCTAATCTCACTGTGAAAGATGCCATTTCATCCCAGTGCCAGAGAGGAAGAAGAATATCTCCTTTGAGGGCCAAGAAATAATTTAGCTGGGCATTTCTAGTACAGTGACTAGTACTGGAAGCGTTAACAAAATAAAGATCAAAACTGAAGCTTCAGCATTATAACGTGTTTAAAGCTCATTTCCATTTCTCTGCAGTTTCATCACAGTCAATCAGGTTACCTGACAGGCTGCTGCCAAACAGGACTAAAATATTCTCAGCAGCAATCAAGCTCCAGAAATATATTCTTTTTTTTTTTTTTAATTACTTTTTTTGCAGACTGAGCAAGTAAAAAGGAAATTTGGCATGTTCAGACTAGCAAGTCTGGAGAAATGCAACAGAATCATCTATTGAACACTCCCAATCTTTAAGATAGCACTACACTCTTTTCACATTCTAAAGAGGTGTTAAGATTTAAGAAACTATGCTTGCTACCATCTCAGTCAGCCCAGTACTTCCTCATGGCATACTCTACCCCAACACACTGCTGTTGTATGCCAAAAGCACTCCCAGGGAATACTCTCAACCTATCAAGCCATTTGAGGACAACTTAGTAGTATGCAAGGGAATAAGTATTTCTGCTCTGGGAATCCCAGAAAGCCTAGAAGGAGATGAACAGAGAGTTTTGCCCATTCTTACTAAAGTTTAAAATCCCATGCTTCGTAAGCTACAGAAAGTCCACCTAACACACTAGAAGACAGAAGCATTTCACAGGAATTTACGGCATGGTCAGGAGCTAACTACCAAGACTGGAATGAGAGCAAGACCAAGAGCTGGAGAGGCAGGGAGATGAAAGGTCATACAAGTTTGGAAGAAAAAGAATATCCTCCCCACAAAGAGGGCTACAGACAGGCCTTTTAAAGCGGAGGAGACAAAGAGGATCTCAAGCTTTTACCAGAAACGGAAATAGTAAGAGACCCAGAAGAGACTGCTGGAACGTGCTTACTCAAGGCACCAAAGGACAAATGAGGCTATAAATCCACACCATCTGAAGGGTCTTCTAAAAAAAATTTAAAAAGAGACAATGAAGCCAAGCAGGCATGCAGAGATCTCCAGTACAAGATGGGAGGTGGGCTGACCAGTAAGCGATCTTTGAAGGTTCAACACAAACACAGTCTCCGTTTCCTAGGGAAAGAAAATCTCACTTTATCCCAAAAGAAGAAAAGGAAAATTATGTTCAGCAGTAACACAATTGAGACAAGAATGCAGTAACACAACCACTTGCGATTGATATGTATGAGGAGAGAAAAAGAACAATTTGAATGTTAAGGGGTTTCAAAGAGGAGGCTGAGCCTGGAATTTATAGGTAGATTAAAAGCTAGTGATAAACATAACCCTCAGCTGCTCCTACAAAAAAAGGACAGTTAACACCTCCGTAGCAGGATCAGCCTAACAGCTCAGTACATATGGCATCTTTTCACCTGAAGTCTCCACAAAGGAAGTATTCTACCTCTCTACCTCTGGCAATATTTTACAATTATAATCCCTTTGCCTTTAAGATTTAAAACCCAAGGGAAATTCACACCCAGATCAGAACGGGATTTCAGAGCTCTTTGCTCATTTCAGTGCACATTAATACAGAAATGCAAAACCCTCAGAGCACTGAAATCCATTGCACCTTCCGGTGAAGGGACAGAAACTGTGGTTAAACCACACTGTCCCTCATGACTCTTGCTCAAACTATATGTGCACAGCTCAAGACACCCCAAAAAAGTACCTGCTGTTCCCAACCCAAAACCCTCTAAGAAAACCCACAAGAATCTTTCTTTGTTTCAGAGCTTGTCCTGCACAGAAAACAGCAACCTGTGGACCAAGGACGTCAGGAAAGCAAAAAGACCATCCAGTTGTGGCCTCCAGCAAAGGCAACGAGGATCCTACAACCAAATCTCCAGGCTGGGGAGCTGGATTCCCATCTGATACAGCTCAGTAATGACTTGCCCTGCAGGCTTCGCTGAGCAGGGCTGAAGCCTTCAGAATTGGCCCAAGAGCACAAGTCAAGAAATTCCAGGCCTTGTAATCACTCCCCTGGTTACAAGCTGCGTTAGAGTGCAGCTGGAGAGAGCTGCCCAAAGGACAGAGCATCTGCAGATATCATTGAAGAAAATTAATAAGGGACATTAGCAGTTCAAGCTTTTTTTTTCCTTTTGGACACAGTCACTGCGTTAAGAAGCAACTCCCTCAAAAACAGCTCAAGGCCTAAAGCTGAAGCTAAACACCCAGTTAATGGAGGAAATGAGCTGAACTTTTCACCTTTATCTTAATTCTTTCAAAGTTTGTTTTTCAAATGATAAAACAATCTGAAGAATTTCAACATCCTCAAACTTAAAGTCTTTGGTTGAAGTGCACATTTCCTAAGTCTCGCCTGATGCAAGGCACCACTTCAATGGGGCCTTCAAGCAAACCAGTCTTTTATCCCCCGATACATGCAGGGAGCACTTCTGGACTGGCTTTTATACTTTTAAAGTTAAGGAAGAACTAGAAAAAACAGAAGGGCTGGCAACCTCTCATGCATGCTATGGGTGGTTTAGAAACAAGCAAAAACCTGTTTAAACTTTAGATATTCAGGGCTCACTTCACTCTGTTCTGGGAAAATACAGATGACTAAGGAACTACTAGGATCATCCATGTCATCCATACCAGAAGAGCAAAACCCAAGCAATGAAGATAGAGCTGTGGTTTTTGTTTTTGTTAAACCTACTTAAATCAACTGCTGATGAGCATCTAGGAATCAAGATCACTGCAAAAGATTCAGCTCTCAAACTCAAAAAGGTGAGAACACCTCTGATTCTCAAGCCTTTGGAAGTCTTCCAGCACAGCTAAAACGAAGCAGAACAAAAACCAGACAGAATAAGACATCCTTGATATTTTTAGGATTACAAACAAGCTGAAAAACAAGAAAAAAGTGAAGGCTTCTTGTCCTTTATTTACATATATCTACATAAATCACATCAACATTCTATGGCAAGCCCTTCTCCCATACTCTTTCAAAGTAGTCTTTATGACTAATTTCAACCACGCCACCTGCCTGGAAGGCCCAACATGAAGCTGCTGAAACAATTTTTCAGAGGGGAATATACAGCAGGAAAATCACAACATCTGATATACTTTACCGATATCTTTCCTGCATATTTTCTAATTTGGAGAACACAATACCAAAACTAAGAGCATTAGCTTGCTGTTACAGCTAACCTAAACAGAGTTGAAGCACAGCAGCATTCTGCATGTAGCAGTTGCACAAAAAAAGCCTCAGGCTCGAGCATGCCAGGAACTGTACAAACTCAGTAATTCCTGTTCCTGAACGCTTACAGGCTGAAAGGATGGCACACAAACTATGAGAAACTGAGGCACAGGCAGGAGAAGCAGCTTGCCCAAAGTCATGCAGCAGGTTCCAGGCAGGCATGGAAACAATTATCTTCTGTTATTGTCAAGGAATGGACTAACCACAGCATCATCTCTGATATTTTCCTCATTTCCTGTACAGTCACCCCTGAATTACCAGCTGGTTGGAATGGCAGCACCACAGACTTACTGATTTTTAATGCAAAAATGTCTAATATAAATTCCAAGAGGGAATATATATATTTTTAAACAGGTTCAACACTATTGGTCTGTTTATACCCTCTTCTTGTACAACTCTGTGAATCACACTAAATCAGTACTGTCATCATCAACTACACTAGTTATGAGGGAAGTGCCAAGATCAGCTTGGTTTAGTTAATGCAGCTTAAAGTTTTTGCCATTTATGCAGTAAATCTGAGTTTATCAGTACCTCTGAGTTTTGCATAGAGAAAACTCACTGCACTCTGGTGTTCAACATTTCTGCCACAAAGCTAGGCCAAGCGTTAGTCCTTTACACTGTGCAGTCATTAGACTGTAAAATGTTTACATGCCTTGAATAGAATTTGTTCTTCTCTGCACAAATCGGTGCCCAGGTTCTTTCAGTTCTGTACCCTACCCAGCAGATGTTGAAAACTTTGCTACGGTCAATGAAATCTTGTTAAACTCCAACTGAAAGAGTCACAGAAAAATCCACCCAGGGAAAATGATCTGTGAGCTCCCTAGTTCCCTTGGGACACGCTGCTATAAAAGGGACAGATCAAACTTACTGTGCAGCCCTATCCCCCTGCTCCACAATTTCTGTTTTTAAATGTCATCTCCAGCATTTTAAAGCAGGGAAAAACTTGTTTCACCCACAGAATGTCAACACAAGTCAAGATTAGTTATAGATGTGTCCTTTGTTTCCCCTTTCCCACACCCGTATCCAGAGGCTACCAAACTGGGAGCAGCGAGTTTAGAGTGAAGGTATGATCAGTATCAGCTGAGGGCTGCAATGCCATGAATGGGCTCCAATTACTGTACGAGAAACTCGTTCTACATTAAACAAAGCCACCTGCAATGCTTTTGACTTCAAACCTGAGCCATGTATTGTATTCAGCTATGTTTTACACAAAGAGTGATTTGATTCCATAGCACAGAAGCAGGATTCTCTGGGGCTAGTGCAACAGCAGGGCATCTTCAAGATGTTCCCATCCTTAACCAGTCTCTACATGACTACTTTTCCCATTACAACACCCTACTTGTGCTTCGCCCCTCAATTCTATCAGTCTGTTTACCCATAACAGAACTGTAAAGACAAAAGCAGAATTATTATTATGGATGAACTCCAAAATCTGGAAAAGCAAAGTTTGTAGAAGCAGCTGTTTGCGCAATGCAACAACACAAATTTTCCCATGACAGAACTACTGCATCCACACTTGAGAAAGGGTTTCTTTTTTTTTTCTTCTTCTTCCTTCTCCTCACTTTTTATTTTTGGAAGCGTTAATACAAACTGAGCTACCACTTCTGCTGAGATACCCCTCTCCTAACACATAAATTTTCAATTTAGACAAGCTCACTACCGTAACTCCTGCTCTGATCAACAGAACCACTGCTTCACTCCCACTGCAGGGAATGACTCACTCCATACATTAAATAATAAGAGATGCTTAACAAAACCAAAACAAAACTTATCAATTTGTACATGACCTACCCTGAGAGTAGAAATCTAAAATGCAAATAATTTTAATAACAAAGTCATCACATTCCCGTTTTTTCCTGAACACTTTAAGTAACCAATACTTTGGTTATCCCACTCGGATGCCAGGAGAAGGGGAAATGGCAGAATTCATCAGCCCCAACAATTCAGGGCCATCTAACTCCCACTGAAGTGACAGGAATAACTGACCACAACAGCACCTGAAAGGTCGAAGCGCTGTACAGAACCACCCCTCCTTTGGCCAAAGCAGCTGGGTTCAGGATATAAAACATTATGAATCCAAGCGTCCCCTGCTCATTTGTTTAAACACCCCTGAAAAACTACAGGTGTCACTTCATAGCACAAAAGAAAACTCAAGAGCATACACACCACAAGCACCTGGACCACTATTTTAGTAACGAAAGCCTTTATATGCATCCCCCAGGACATAGAAACCCCATCAGATAACAATTGTTAAGCACAGCAAGGCCTGAAACACTAAAGATGTTCAACTAATAAGACTGGGGGGGGGAAAAAAAGCAGACCCTCACACTCGCTTTGTGATGCCTGTAGCGAAGGAAGGGAGGAGAAAAATATTAACAGCTCTGCTGCATCACTACCATGTAGGCAGCAATCCCACAGCACTTTCAAGTGGTAAACAGACATTTTTATTCCTAAAGAAACATTTTCATCTCGCTAAACATACACTCAGACAGAGCTGCCTATGAATAGCGTCCCACTAGCCTGCGTCTATAATATACGCCAGGCATGGGTTTCATTCAGATACCAAATAAAGATATTTGGCAGTCTGCTCACTTAGTCTCACTCTAGCAGGATCAACACAGCAAAAACAACTGGACAACTCAAAAAACAGGCAAGTTAGCAGGCAAGCAACAAAATCCCAAGTAGATGAGTCACCTCAGTTAACAGTAACTTCCTGAAAAGCTAAAAGGCACCGCATAATTCTTATAAAGGTGGGGTGGTCACGGTGGGAAATCTGGTGGAGTCCTCCGAATTCTGTTGAAAAGAGACCATCAGTAAAGCTTTGGTTTCACAGAGGGTTAATGTGAAATATATGAAGTACTAGATATCTCTTGTCAAAGCCACTCTGAAGTCCCCCAAATCAACCAAGTAGGTTTAAAAGATGAAGACTTGCATCTTTACATCTTACTGTTGTCCCTCTCCTATGTCAGTGTCACTGATAAACATATGAAGTATTGGAAAGATACAAGGGCAGTTGCCAACCAGTCTTCTCTCCTCAACAAGTTTACTCCAAAACCAGTTAAAAAAAAGTAGTAGGTAACTCCGTATCACTAGCTATTCATCCCATGTTACTCCCTAAACTTTTAATTAAATTAAGAGTGCACAGAAAAAGCCTGTGGAACTACTAAGATATGAAGTTGCTTTGCTTTTCCAATAGACTCCCTCTTCTCCCTCTCTCTGCATGATCCAGTTTAGACAAGTAGGCAGATTGCTTACCTGCTTACACAGACAAAGTACTATGTTCACCAATGGGTCCGCAAATTAAAATTCATATTGGAATTTAAACAATCCCATTTGTTCAGTGTCATACTGATAAAAAAACAAAGCCTTTTCGGTATCCCACTTTAGAAATTAGGTTTAAGTCATGTGGTAGATGATGAGGACTGGGGTTACAACCAAGGAGAATTCACAAGAGCGAAGGCACAGTCTCAGGAAGGCTAAAGTGTGGATACAAGCATAGAAGTTCTCCAACTAGCTTGCACTTCGGTGTGGACTTTGAAGGAAACAACCAAAGCCACAAACAGCACAGGTATTGCCACTAGCTGGATTAAACTTCAAAGTTTCCATAAAGCTCATTCCACCCTGGAGAACACGCAATCGTGCCAATGTTAGGGCACCTGCAGAACTCCGACTACCCCAGCAGGCACCTCAGAGCCACCTACTCTGACACAAATGGATGCCACAGGGATGGGTTTGGCCTGAACCTGAAAAGGATCAAACGCTAGTAAATTATCTGCTTCACTCCCAAAAGCCACATCACTGAAGAGATAAGAAATTAAAAACAAAGACATCAACACCAATGCCACATATCAGATTCACAGCTAGAAGCCCTCACATCTTGGTCTCCAAACACCAGGACAACTCATTTCTAAGTATTCTTAGACTTGCTTCCTGACACCCCCCAGTTCCAGCTCTTCCTTTTAACAGAAGCTCTTTGAGAAATTCGACAGCTGCTTCTTATTTCAATGGGATTCTCTATTAACAGAGCAGCTGCAGGATCAGACCCAGGGTCACCCAGCACCTCTCCCTCACCCTGCACCTCTTCTTCTAAAGCCACAAGTCAGAACCAAGATACCCCCGAAACCGGCCACCAAGCAGCTCAAGAGCAATTCAAAAAGTCAACAGAGCAGAATGAGGAAAGACTTGAGAAAGCAACAGATTTCCGTGCTGGGCTCCCAAAAGGTAATAGCAAAAGCGTTAGATTATGAATCACCATGACAAAGTTTCAGTTAAACCCAGCCAGTTTACTGCTACAGCTCCCACACACGCAGGGAGCAAACTGAAGCTTATGAAGAGCGACTGAGGCACAGAGCAATGGAAATTCAAATACTTCCAAAGCTGTATATGAAATGACTATGATCAAGAGGAAAAATTCAAGCTCCTACAGCTCGAACAGCAAGGCACAGAGCCAGGAAGAAATGAAGACCAGCAATTCTGGTTCATGTCAGTGGAGCTCCTGCCTTCTAACCCTCCGAAAGCTGTACAGGGTTCACTGCGCTTCAGAGCGGGCACAGTGCAGAGCTCTAACACAGCCAAAGGAACAGAGGCAGTCTGGCTCGCTTTTCTTTGAGATTTGCTTTATTTTGTGCAACATCCCAAACTACTGCGTAATTGCCCTATTAACAGCAACTTCACCTCAGAATTTCAGGCGACCACTGAGAGGGAAGGGAGTAAGAGACTAGTGCTCAAAGAAACATGCAATTTACTTCATGAACTTATTTCAAGCATAAATTGAGCAAAATGCTCTTTAATGGCTTCTGTGATCAATACCAACCCTGCCAGTGGAAGGAACTACTCTAAGCCTCAAGTAATGAAATGCACAACACTTCAGGAATGGCCATTAATTCTCACTTTAGGATGGGCTACAGCACTCTCTTCTGTAAAGCGGATTAACTAGCTGCTGGCTTAAACAAGAGAACAGCATGTTAAATGGATGCTACCAAGATCGGTTGGCCCAAAGTCCGACAAATGTTTCTTGCTGTTTAAGAAGTCTGCTTAATCTCATATTTAACCTAGAAAAAAAAGCTGTAAAAGTAGTATTTTAATAGTCTATATAATAACGAATAACCATGTAACAATCCAACACCCAAGAGAAGTCCCACAAACAGCCGATAGTAATGCAGACATAAAGAAAAGCCAAAGGTTAGTATCAGCTCACTGAAAAGTTACACTTGAACAAGCATTTTTGAAGTGGTCAGAAAAATCTCAGCAATGCAACTGGGGATGAACTGCTATTAGCGCAAATCAAATTACTGCTTCTATACCAAGCCAGTACAGTTATATAAAACAAAGGGCTCCGTTTTTGTGAAACCACCTCAAAATAGGGAAGTCATTGTAATGGAAGACCACAGAAAGTAACACATCCTGCCTTAAAACAGGCCGGGCCAGAAAAGGGATCCGCTGACCCCAGAGATCACGTTGTGGCCGTACGGCGAGAATCCACGTGCAGGATTTAAGCCGCTTTGGCTATATGCTAGGAGCAGCGTCTCGCAGTTTAAAGTTTTCTGTAGCTCATTGTCTTCGCCTGCCTTCACCGCCCTCCCCCCGCACACGGGTTTTGCTTTCCCCTCTCTCATCTGCTCCAGGTTCTCTTATTTCTTTCACTTCCACCCACAAAGCAGCAATTAAGAAAAACCTCACGAGCGCGCCACGGTTTTAGCAGCTCCTCGGACGTTACTTTAATGTTTTCTGGACACCTGCGAATACAGAAAAGCTTTAAGGCAGCTTCTCCTCGGCGGCACAGGGAGGAACCTCGCTAGCACCTTCCCGAGGTCCCGCAGCCGGGCGGCTCCGGGCCCCGCGACGGCAGGGCAGGCGGGGAACCGGCGGCCGCCCCCGCGCCGCCCCCCGCGGCAGCGCCGGCCTCGGCGGGGCCGAGCCTGTCCCCGGCCCGGCTCCGCGCCCCGCCCCGGTTACCTGCCCGGCCCCCGTCTCCGCGGCGCTGCTGCAGCTGGAAGGGCACCGTGGCCCGCAGCGGCTGGAGCCCCCCCGCTCCGCCGCGGCAGCAGGAGCCGCCCGCCGCCGCCCCCGCCATGCCCGGCCCGGCCGCGCGCCCCAACCGCACTGACCCCCCGCCGCCGGCGCCGCCGCTTATCAGCGCTCCGGGGGCGGTGCCGCCGGGAGGAGCCGCCGCTCATTGGGTGGCCGCGGCCGCCGGCTCCGCCCTCCTCGGGGAAGACAACTCGCACGCGCTGCACCGGCAGCCAATCAGAAACGCAGACACCCTTGGACACGCCTCACCCCTGCCGCTGAAGCCAATCAAAGGGGGAGGGAAGAGATGGCCAAGCCCCGCCCCCTTCCCGCAGGAAAGCTGAAATACTGCTACAGCCGGGCGGCCCCGCCCACTCCGCTAGGGCGAACCAATCACAACGGGACAGCTGAGGAAAGCCCGCCCCTTCCCCGTGAAGACCAATCGGAGAGGTAGGCAGTGTTTGTGTACTGGGTCCCCGCGGCGGCAGCGGCCAATCGGCGGGCGGGGCTCGCCCGGCTCTCACGCGCCGCGGCCCTGGTTTCTCTTTCGCCTACGGCGGCCGCGAAGCCCCCCGGGAGGGGGAGGGGGGAGAGGAGGAGGGGAAGGTGCCGCAGAGCACAGCTCCCCCTGCCCCTCTTTGAAGGGCCTAGCCGAGATTTTCATAAACTTTCAGTTTTACCTTAACTGCACGCCACGTGAAGTTAACATTGCATGTGCTGTTTGCCTTTAAACTAGAAAAACCTGTCGTGGAGAATTTGAATAGAAGCTTTACTAGCAAGTGAACTTCCACTTTTTTTGTAGGCCTCACATCTGAAATTCAAGACACATGTAATTAAAAGTCTAAGAAGATACACAGCTGGAAAAGGAGAACAGAAATCAAAATGCCATAGATTTTTTTTCCCTCTAGTTCTGCAGCATAAATAGCTCCGTTAGGAACAGGTACGGGCTGGAAGATGCAGCTTCATCATGCCAGCAGAGCCAGACTGGTGCCGTCCCTCAGCAGAGCCCAGACAGGAACAGGTCACCCTGCCTCACTGCTCATGTTCTGCATTTCACACTGATTTGACCCTTGTTAACATCAGGTTCAGCAGGAGCTGGATGAGGAGCTTTCTCCTTAGGCTCCCCATCTTTCCCCACTGCTGCCTGCCCTTGACTCCAGCGAGCTTTGCTGAGCTCATTACACTTCCAGAGAGCCTCTGTGCCTTCCACCATTTGCCATCTTATGTCACTTGCAGGAATCAACTGCTAATTAAATGAGGAAAGCAGCCTCAAGATTGACCCATCTTGTGGGCAAGGAGGCAGCTGTAGCATAAGGCCTCAGGAACAACAAAAGTTAAAGCTCTGGATAGGAGGAAAAGAGCATGTTCAGGATTTGGAGTGCTGAATTTATTTATGAGCACTGCAAAACCTATTGCCAGTACTAAAAATAGTTTTTCAGTTGCAAGTGCTAAAATATCCAGAAATCTGACCCCCAGCCTTTTTCAAGGTCTGCCTCATCTCCATTTGTCCCTGCAGTCTCATACCTGCACATGCAGAGGAAAAGGTCTTTGCACCTGCCCAGGGCTCTTTCAGTAGCCAGTCATTCACCATCCTCTAACTTTCTGTTCCTGAGGTATCATTTCTGATCGTTTCCTCCATTTAAACATTATATTAGCTTGTCTGATTTCTTTGAAGACTTTACAACACGCAGTTTTCTTGTTTTAGTCCCCTAAAGCATGTTTTAGTCTAATTAGTCCTCACATAAAGGTCATTATCATAAATCCTTTTCCCTCACTATACCTCTACTAAACCTTTGAGCAGATTTTACCAGCTATGGCTCCAAGGATATTTTCTGCGTCCAGCTGGGCAGTTATGTGAGTTTAGGAAAAGGAAGTATCTGTCCAAGTGAAATGGGTGTGGCAGATCTATCCAACACAGGAGCCTGGGAAGCTGTGGCACAGCTAGATAAGAGAAGGGGGAGAGGCACGAGGTGGCAAAGTAGCCCGGGCTTTGTGCCAACCTCTCTGGAAAGGAGAGGTTGTGACAGCAGCAGACAGTTGGTCTCTCCTAGTGGCTATCGCAGAAGAGCAGCACCCCCCATCTTCTTCCTGTATCTCTGCTCACAAGGCCGGCTGTTTCTATTTGCGTGTAATCGGGCAACAGATGGGAAACTAGACAGTGCAATTTTCTTGTTTCGAGAAAAACCCTGCAGAGGGGAAAGGTGGCATATTGCAATAGTTCAGTTACTGAAGGAAGAGACAGAATGTACCTCCTGATGGAAGCCAAGATGAGACAGAAGCCACTGCTTTGGTTATTAGTTCCCCGTAAACAAACAAAATGCCACCCATCAAACTAAATCAGCCCTATCTCTTCTAGCAAGGAGTGCTGCAAGATCGCTGATAGTGTGGAAACTCAAGAACCCCAGTCACATAAGGAGGCACAATGATCTCCGTTCACGGCACAGTCTGAATATTCCAGGAAAATATTCCAGAATAGAAGTAGGGGGCATTTCCAGAGGCTAACAGCATTCACTCAAAAGTTCAAGTACTTCTCAGTTCACCCCATTTCTCAGCCTAAAATTAAGTTACAAGAATAACAAGAGTCCTCAAGCATCTGTTCTCCCGACTTCTTCCTATCCCAGCTCCCACCACAGAAACAAGGTAAAAACATACCCAGGGGATCTTTAAAATCTTGCTGCCATTCTGCATATAGACCTTTCTTCAAATCAAAGTCACTCTTCCTGAAAATATTTCCTTCTCAAAGTCCATTGCAGCTATTAGTAAAGGAACAGGAAATTAAACGCAAGAAAGAGGAAGGGACAGGACAACCAAAGTGCACATATTCAAAAGAACATTAAAAAAGCAACGTAAAATAGAATTATGATTGCAAAATAGAAGAGTTGTGACTGTATTCTTCATTGATGGACTGGTAGCTTGACTTTTCTAGGAAGCCTGCAGTGTCAGTCCTTCCAACCTAGAAATTCAAATTCACCTTTCAGTTTCTTTGCCACACTGTCTTTTTAAGACACTGCCATTTGAACCCAATACCTACAGCTGGAACAAACTAAAAATACTCACTCCTCTGTGCCATTTTGTTTTAACATAAGGGAGGTCACACAGCTGTGTCTGATTGTTCTGACCATATCTCATGCTATAAATACAGCAAAGAACACTGAAAAAATTAAAGTGGTTCAGCACGATATTGCTAAGCACCACTCAGTAATAGGCCCATATTTTGCTCTCATTCAATGCTTCTCTCAAGTTTAAAAACCCACGTTTTTCTTTATTATGAAGAAGCAAGAAAGCACCAGCTGTTACCTATCAAGTGGGTTACAGCTATTTCAGCTCAGATGGGGTTGCACATTATCAGCCAGCCAAGTTTGTTGCATTTGCAACAAGAACAGGCCTTTCTATATCTTCCCCAACAAAGGGGCACCACAGAGCAAGCGTTATAAAATTGAAGTTTTTACATTCCTGGAGGCTACACTCTTGCCTACGCAAGGCAGTCATCTCCCCATAATTGAGGTTCCTAATGATGTGCTGCATAGTAGCAGAAGTAACACAAGCTTTTACAACTACTCAAGGGCTACAGGTCAAGGATCCAACTTCTTATCATAGTGTCTGCTTGTTTCCATTGCTTCTGCCATAGCAGTTTCTGTAGCCTTCTCTCCTTGCACAGGGAAGGAGAGCTGACCTACCACGCCACCAGTTAACTATTCTCAGTTTTCAGAGCCCCAGAGGCCGGTCATTTCATCATGATTAGCAAACACTACAAAGCTTCAGAATTATCAAATACGTCCTATGGCTGTGTACTGACCTATTCAGCATGCTCCAGAAAGCAGCCTTTTAATGCAGCACAGCACTGTCCAGTTTCTCAGTATTTATAAGTATATAGGAGCATATTTTTATAAAATGGCCCTCCCTTTCCCATTCACCCTATTACATGCCCCAGAACTGCTACTTGCCATTCTTTAGCTTTGTGTCACCTTCACTTGAGGAAGTTGCAGATAAACAGGAAACATGTAAGAATGAACAATCTCACTGCAGTCCTACCATTCTGGTCCATTGCTCAAGTCCTAAATGAGATTATATTTCTTGCTGTTTGCTATGGGTAGGAGGGAGACAGAGCTTAGATTTAAAGTCCTGATCAGCTGAGCGTGAATGTGGAAGATCAAAGGGTCATTTAGCATACAAGCTAAGCATTCCCTCATTGTCCTTGAGGAAAATTCCTCTCACTCTAAACTGTGGAGTAAAATGCCTGCCTGTCTGCCTCCCACTCTATCCCCATGAGAGATGGCTGCATTTTACTACTGGACAGTTTCTGCACTCAAATGTTTTGAGATGAAAAGCTCTATAGAAGAGTAAGATAAATAAAACTGCAGTTTATTTATTAAAAGAGACCAACAGATTATTCACCAGACCAGCCAAGCTATTTCACAGTCTGATCATGCTCACAGTGAATACAGCGGGAGTTTGGGGAACAGAGTAGAGTCCTGTTAAATTTAAGGAGACATTATTAAACAGATCTTTTCCACTAAGTCATGGAAAGGCAGGAAGCCTGTCCTAAGAGTATGAATCATCAATACACCAGAAAGGAAGAGTGCTCTTGAAAGTAATCACTGATGTCCAGCCCTGCCAACACTGTAACAGAGCATGTAAAGGAATACAAAATAAGACCAAGGAGAGGAAGTCAGTCAAGTACCAAGAAATCAATACAAAACAGAGAGGGATTCAGAAGTATGAGAACAGTCTTCATTTAAATAAATACTCTGAGCAGTGCTGTCTAGTGCAGGCAGAGCTATAACAAAATGTGTCTGACACCTCTGACATCCTCTGCTGCTGCTTAGGTTTCTTCCACCCACTGCAACAGCTGTCTGATCATCCCACTGCTGTGATCCTGCATCTTCTGGAAAGTGGAGGCAGCAGGGATGAAGTTTATTAGCTCGTTTGGGACCTTTCATCATATGCTTGCTGAAGCTTGGGCACACTGTTTCCAATTTGCTTTTATAGCACCATTAGTATTGGTGGTGTTCACAGCCATCCCTGGCTTTGTAGCAGGCCATGCACCTCTGCAGGAGCTGGCACGCGACTGTTCAAAGGGGCCCACAAAGGTTGCCTGCAGCAGGACACAGCACAGCTCGATCTATGCTGGTTTATCCCACTTATCTTGCCCTGAAGAAGTGACCTTGCTTCTCTTCCCATACCTAACCATACAGATTTAAGAGCCAGCACTTAATACCGAACTACATCAGAAACTTAATACAATTTCCTGAATAAAATGATCATTAGTTTTAATTATTAAGGAATGACAGCTTGCTCAAGAGAATATGCATTAAAGAACAGCAGGGGAAGCTTTACATGCTTGGGAGAGGAAAAGCCATGGATTCTCAGCTGGCACAGAAGCGTCTCAGCAGTTAGAGCTCTAGTTCACCCACCAGCTGCTGTCTGGCAAAGTATGGCTGCTCAGTCACACAACACTACCTTTCTACTTCCTGCAACTGAATTAGATTAGAAAGTGTTAGAAAAGTGATATAGAAAAATAGTGTTTATGTAAAGGGCTGTATTTGGCACAAGAATACGGTTCCCTCACAGATACAAGGCAGTCCCAAAACAATCTCTCTTAGAAAGGCTGCCGAGCTTTTCCAGAACATGGAATCCATGAATTATGAAGCATAGGTAAAGAAAACTGTGTGGTAACTGGCACAGTGTAATTAGGAAAAAATGCAGACATTAAAAAAAAATAACCTACTTGGCTCACCTCAGACCTATACTAGCCAGAAGTTCATATGGGAAAGAACAGTTTTTTGCCATGAATAAATTATGAAAACAGGAGTATTAAAGGAAATCAGCAGTTCCAGCTGGCACAAACTTTATCCTAGGAATAGCCATTTCGCTGCAGTGCACTTCTAACAGGACACAAGCCCCCTGGAGAGCACTTAACACTGCTCACCCCGTCTGTACTTACTTGACAAGTGTCCCCAAGACAGACATGTTTTTTCTAACTAGAGGTATGAAGGACAGGGATCATCTTCCCCAATACAAACTGGCATAGAAGTTGCTGATCCCATCTCATAATACATTTCTTCCAGATAGACTGCCATTCTCCATCCATTTTGGATTGGCAATTTGCATTCAGCCTTTTTTTTTTTTTTCTTTCCTCCTACAGTCTTTAAGGCCAGAAACCAAGCACAGAGGTAATCTGGTAGCAGTCAGTCTCCTAGGAAACTAAGGAAGGGATAAACCTGACTAAACAGAGAAGCAGCCAAATTGATGGTATGTTTGATATTGGAGTAAGTCAGACCATCCCAGCAACTGTGTTGCTCAATATACCAATCTGGTGGTAGTTAGTTATTCTCCAAAATTTTGTTGCCTAGTTCTTACTTCTACTTAACTCCTGCTTCCCTCTTGTCTTATCGCAATCCTGTCTAGCTCCTTGTCTCAAGGCTTCTTGGTTTCTTAACATCTGGCTGAGCCATATGGCACACTTCAGTTTGAGGTGACTCTTGGTTTCTCTAATTGCTTGCCACCTGCCTCTTATTTTCATTTTGGCCCTAAACATTAGGCACATCCTAAATGTGTATCCCTCTACCTACACTACTGTAAGTAACTGCCTGAGGCACAGGACATGGTGACTTGGGACCACACTTTAATCAAATCAAAGCCAAATTCTGTCCCCACTATACCCAAATATAACCTGTTCTTAATATCCCCAAAGTTCTTACTACAATCAAGATATTCTTCATGGCAGCTGGAAACTGAGCTACAAAGTCTCTGCTGCTCGTTGCCCACGTTACCACAGTCAGTTTTATGGAAAAAACTGCCCACAGGATAGGCTCAGAAATGCCAAAAGGGATTAGAGTGTCACCTTCACTTCCCACATCAGTGTCATCCTTGGTGTCAAATGCTTCTTACACCTGTGAAAGCCTGTGTCATTGGGCTGAACAACATGAGCAGAGTTTTCCTTTAAGGAAGCATGCAATGGACTTGATTGATTAGAAAGCAAGACATTAACATCAGTGCCAGGCAGTTGGAGAGCACTGCCTAGACTGGAAGGAATGTATTAAAGGAGCAGATCACAAGTCTAAAAGCAGACAAGAGAATCCCCCCCAAAAAAACAATTTTGGCAGGATCAGGACAAAGATGGCATAAAAGTCTGACCTATCAAGACACTTTAGTCCTGCTGGGGCACAACACACTTATTGCAGCTATTTAATAAATTAGATTATACCATGAGACCCAGTGGGAGAGAGAGAACCAGGAAGTACGGCTATATTCAGCTGTAACTAAGTGGAAAAACTGCTTTCAGGAAAACTCAGACTGGATTCTTTTTCTGTAAAATTAAAAACAACAAAGAAAAAAAAACACTGATGTAGGCCAAGCTGGCTTGACCTTGCTCCTGATGCCAGAAAACACTGGCTGTACTCAGATGTCTGCATGCAGGAGCCCTAGAGGAAAGAGTGAGTGTAAGGATTTATTGAAATTCACTGAAATACTCCTATCCATCTACGGCTAGTTGGGTTCTGCAAGACCTTCAGCTCAATGCACGGCACATACCCAGGACTCTTCATACAGGGGTTTTCATAGCTTATTTATACTTCAAGTCAGTATCCACCCAAATCTAAGCCAGCTTCAAGCTAAAACACAAAACCAAAAAAACCCCCCCATCCCAAAACAGATAAAACATGAGCTTCCCACATGGGATCCAGTTCTCGTGTGCTTTATGGGAGACTAGCGCATGGAAGAAGAAAGGGTTGTCTAGTCAGCGATTTGCTGAACTGTCTGCAAACACACCCTCTCAAAACTGAAGTCCTCCTGATGTTCACCAGCTGATGTATATTTTAATTCATGTTTAAGTCAAAAAATACTATGCCTATCTGCAAATAAATCCAACAGCCTAGACTAGCTTCATCACTACTGTTGTCTGGATGAAATATATTTGTTCCTCTAGGGTTTGCTTCTGAAATGTAGCAAGGCCCACTTGAGAGCTGGCCTCTGCAGCTGTAAACAGAAGTCAGGGCTCAAGAGTATATAGGGCCAAGTCTAGTCCAGCTTCAGCAGCAGATCTTCCACCACATTTAGATTCCGTGTCTCAAAACTTCTACCATTTGCACATACATATTGGCATTTAGCTTGTTTGTATTTTAATTCAATCAAGAATCAAGTTCAAGCTTTGAGCTAGGTGACAGAGTAATTTAGGTTCCAACCCCCACTCAAAGCAGTGCCAGCTTAGATCAGGTTGCTCAGGGCCTGGTCCAAAAGTACATCCAGCAGACAGCAGCTAGATCTCAGTTATTCTACAGCAAAAGTGCATTTGTGAGAGACAGTGACCCACATCAATATAGGCCTTTAAGATGCATCAAACTGGGACCAGGAATTCCTCAAGCTTTACATGCTTGGGCCAAGAGCTTCTGCGGTGCTGCTCCATTGCCCAGACCTACCATACCTAGAAAATAGACATTTTAAAACATTAAGATGGAACTCAAAGTGAGTAGAAGGCACCTCTACTCACCCTCAGAAGATGTGAAAGTAGGAAAAACAACAGTCCTGGATCCTCACATCTATATAGCGATGCTCTGGATATTTGCAGCGCTCAATCATTAAGCTAGCCTTTCTTTAACTCTAGTCCACAGGGCTGGACTGATGACACCTAAAAATAAGTAAGATTTGTTGAAGTATAGCATTTCAGCATTTATGGTAGATTTTCATTAGATAGCATTTCTCCCACTTCACCTGAACATGCTTAAGCAGGTAAATAACCCTGTAGGAACGTATCATAAGTAGTAACAAACAAAGCAACTATCAAAGCAAACACTAACTTTTCTGAAGTGTTTAGCAATGAAAAATCCTGAAGTACTCTACAAGCATTTATCCTGCTTCATAACAATTCCTGTATAAGCCTACTTTATATTATCACCAACATGAGTAACAGCTAAATCAAGACAGGCAGATCACTCAGCACCATGCCTCCAAAACAAGTGGGTACCAAGGAAGAAGATCAAAGTTTTAACTTAATTTCTACCCACTGGTGCCTCTGTCTCTTTATGGAGATGGTTTTTCTGGTGGAAATTCCCTGTTCTTTGGCCATATTTCCTAAGATGCAGGAAGATATTTATATATATTTTTAATTAGGATAGCAAATGTAACATAAGCCTAAGTTCCGGTGACTTTCAGTTAGACCAAAGGCCTAGGGAGATTTCATGGGATTTGGAGAGACTGTCAGAGCCGAGAGATTTCAGGTAGCTCACGCAGCTGATATCCGTGGGAATTTACCACTGATGTGCTTTCAGGAACCTAATATTTAAAAATTCAAAGGAAAAGAAAAAGAAAAGAAAATCACTAAAATTTAAGTCATCAAGCACTTGCTAAACCTTCTTCTGACGTGACATCAGGAAATTCCTCATTTGAGGTCCTACTTGGAAAATTCTGACACAGTTAAGAGACTGCAAGTCTGTCTCAGGAACCTATTAGGGGAATTTACCCCCAGCGGAGATCCTTGTAGGTAGGAGTTCTGTTAGTTTTGCACCCCGAGGAATCCACTTGGTCTGTTTCCAGGCTGACTCCCGACTTCACTGGCTTGCTCATGGTGAAGAAGTGGTTTCATGCACTGACATCTAGTGGCGAACTCAAGGCAGAAGGCTCCTGTAAGCATGTGGCCTCTCAAGTTTCACATCCATTCACGTTTTGCCGCAGAACAGACCTACAATTTAGGCTCCAACAAATGCCAGCGATGAAACTTCCACAATACCAATGACTGGGACATGACCAAGGGCTGTACTTATCCTGCACATACAAATTCAGGAAGAGAAACAAACTTTAATTTTTGCCAGAAGTTTCCTAATTTGGGGCTGGATTTTGAACTGAAATGCAATAGCAATGACTTCTCTAACAAGCACCCGAGACTTTATACCCCTACAGTTAGTACTACTCATATGTATATACATACAGAAGAGTTCTTGCAAGCTCTGCAGTGGTTATAACATGATCTGACCCTTTGCTCTTCCTGAGAGTGTGAGGGAGCTCAGCCAACACGGGCAATCTTCCCATCTCATTACCCACTTCCATATACACCCACTAGGTACTGTAGTGTGTTTTAGTTTTCCCTCCTCCCCCTCAGCTATGTCCATTCAGTATACAAATGGCACAGAGGATTTAGAGTTTGTATTACCAGTTTAAATGCTAGGAGTCATTCAGAGAACATGGGGAACTGGCTTCTATTCAAGTATTGCCACCTCTAGGAAAGTTACTGAACACCACCCACTTCAGTTTGCCTGCTTTGTTTTTCCAATAACATCCTGCTGGTGGTGATAAATCTGCTAATGTGCAATAACATAAACATAATTTATTTCAAACATGAGTTTCATTACCACCTGGGAGTTCTAATTAATATTTTATTTGTGTATCTGATACAACTAAGAGCTACAGCTTTCATATGGTGTGTAGTTTTAAAAGAGAAATCCTTCAGCTATCACTGATAGGCAAATACTGCAACGGGATGTGGTAGTGTGCAGCTTTTTATATGGTCATTATAGTCTTTACTCCTTTTCATCTGTGCAAATGTGCAAGGGAATTTAACACATTTGGACTTTGCAGATATCCATGTTACAATCAGCTTTTAAGCTAATTATCAGTTTTTGTACCACAGATAAATCACACCTTCATCTTTTATCTCTTCTTGCATTAAGTAGAATCTATAAGTCCTTTTAAGTCTTTTTTATTGCTCCTGACTGCCCCACAACATTTCCTTTAGAGTCCTCCATCAGTTTGCAACACTAGAAACATTCACTGTCTTGTGAAGCCTGAGCTTTGTCTCACAGAAAATATGATAGATGAGCAGTTATAAAGCGTTCAGACTAACTCCTCTGTTTTCCTTCCACTAAGTAGTGCACTGCTCTTCTCTGTTCCCATTTCTACTGCCCTTTAGAGCTATAGCTTTAGCTCATTTTTTTTCTGCAGAATGTTATCCCAAATTAATCATAAACTAAAAGTTTCAAGGCAATCTAATAACTTAAAAATATAATGTTCATTAGCCTAGCATAAGACTCTGTCTCAACTGCAATTTGAAATTCCATCAAATCCCAGGCTATCTTAAATGCTATTTTTCTTGTAAGGCAAGAAAATTCTGCAATCTTATTCTAGCTCCTCCCCCCCAAAGCAAGAATCCCTCCTTCACACCTCGTTCTAAGAACTCAGTCCTGCACTCTAGCTATGCTGATGTGCATGGAGTTCTTTGTAAATTGGGAATGGGGTTTCAACTGTGCAGGAGAAAAAACAAGGTAATAGGAAGAGGAGAAAAGCACACTAGTTTTCTTAACAAATCTGTTTTTCCCTTTAAGACCAGAGTCATAATTATGCCATAACAGGCAGGTGTAGCCTAGGAAAAAGCAAAAAGCCAATGCAAATCTATTAATGAGGTGGTTGCAGAAGAAAACACAATTGGTCCATTAAAATAACCAGACTTATTAGTGAGCTATTCCCCCATTCCTAGTTTCCCTGTTTCATGTGTGCAATTTTTATATGAAGCCTATGTTGATTTGCAACTAATACATGCAGCCCCACATAACATACCACACTACTGCTTCCCATTCCTCTCTACCAGGGCAAAAAGCAGAGGTATTCCACTTCGAGTTCTTCAGTAACTTTGCCTTTCAGCATTACCCAGGAAGGACACGCTGATACACCTAGGAGCAGTAACAATTTGGAATGAAAGAAATAGTATTACTTGGATGACTAAGGATGACTTGCACTCGCAAAGATTACAGGATTAGGCCCTAAGAATTTCATAATCCTTAGAGATAACCACAGTTGCAAGGAAGTCATGTGTTTGACTAAATACCCTTATTTTTTCCCCAAGTCCTTTATATAAAGCAGCCGGCTGCTGCTCTTAGGCAACGTTATTGCCTTAACATTATTGAGACGCTATGTCTAACCAGGTGTCGGCCTAACCACAGCTAAGAAAGCGGCAGATCACTTGGCCAGGCTGGCCTGCAGGCCCGTCAAGGAGCTCGGGGCAGAGGGGGGGCTCGCTGCGAGGCCGCTCGGGCCTCCCCCCCCCAGCGCGGAGGCAGGGCCCAGGAAAGGCCTCTCCTTCCAGCAGGCCCCACGCGGGGCGGCAGCGGCACCCCCCCTCGCAGGAAGGCCTCCACACTGCCCGCCTCCGCCGCGAGAGCAACGGGGACTCACCGCCTTCCTCCACCCATGAACCCGACGGCGCGTCTCTGCCAGGCCTCAAGATGGCCACAGCGGGAGGGCTCGGCTTGCCCGTATCCAACATGGCTCCCTCGGGAAAACACCCGCGCCGCTCTCCGGGCGTCGCGGGGAAGCCAACTGGCTTCACACCCGGACCCAAGATGGCCGCCGCCTCACCCCTGTGGAGATTCCCTAGCCCGGACCCAAGATGGCCGCCCGCAGCTTCACTGTCAGCGGAGCCGCCAGGATACCTGTCCGAATCCAAGATGGCAGCCCCCGCTGGCGTGAGGCTGGCTCCGGGTCACGTGACGGGGGTGTGGACCGTGTCCCGGCGGAAGCGTGAGGGACCGAGCAGGGAACAGGGACTGCTCGCGGCAGAGGGAGCGGGCTGGCGCCGCCGCAACAGACGTGCCGGAGAAGGGGAGACACGGCTGTCACCACGGAGCCCGCCGGCGCTAACACGGCGGCGACGGCCGCTTCGCGGGCCGGGGGCGCTGGGGACCAACCCGGCTCGCTGCCCCCGCCCCCGCCGAGGATGCCGCGCAGGAAGGTGAGTGAGGCCGGGGGAGCGCGGAGGCTCCCGGCGGGAGGGCGGCAAGCTCGGGCTACTACCTCCCCCCCTTCCCCGTGCCCCCGAACCGCCTCTCCCAGGCCCAAAATCTGGGGGAAAATAGCGGCCTTCACCCCCCAGTGCCCGCCCCGCTTGCTCCCTGAGTGGCTCCCGCGGGGGCCTGCTGGGCGCTGATTGGCCGCCATTGCTCATCACTCATCGCCCCCAACGGTTGCCCTTTCCCCTCCCCCCGCCTGCATTGCGTCCCGCCTCTCGGCTTTTCCGATTGGGCGGGTATTTGGCGAGCTGGCCGTGGATTGGTTTTACTTCCCCGCTGGGCTGGTCGCTGATTGGCCGCCGGACCTGCCCATCTACGCCCCCAACGGTCAGCTCCCCGCGCGTGCCTTGTTTCTCTCTCTTTCCCTTCCCCCATCCCACTCCGCCCCCCGGGTGGATGTTTCTGTAGGAGCGAGGCTCCCTCGGATAGGCTGGCGGCCGCCGTCAGTCACGCGTGGTGGCCACGCCCCTTCCCTCTACAAGGTGCTATTGGCGGGCTCCCTCATTCGGCCCCTCCCACGCGGCTTGCGATTGGCCGGGACCGGCGCGTCTCGGCTGGGCGCAAAACAAAGCGGCGCGGGGGCCGCGCTCGCGCCACGGTGCGCGCGGGGCTTCGCAGGCGCCCTCGCTCCCTCGCCTCAGGCGGGCGGCGGCCCCGCCCGCGGCTGCTCTGAGGTGCCTCGGAGGAGACTGTGTCCAGAATAAAACACCTGGCGCTTGATTGTTACGATATGTCATTGCGAACTTGAAATTATCTGTCTGGAATCAAACATTCTCTCAGTGTAGTGTAAATACAGTATGCTCCCGCGCTAATGCCCGGGTCTGTGGTGTTGCAGAGGAACGCGGGCAGTAGTTCAGACGGAACAGAAGACTCCGATTTCTCTACTGATCCTGAACATACGGACAGTTCTGAGAGCGATGGCACCTCCCGGCGGTCTGCCCGTGTCACCCGTTCCTCAGCCAGGCTCAGTCAGAGCTCTCAAGGTAAATGCTTTATTTTCCTAAACGCGTAAGTGGCTGGATGTGCTCCGTCTTCCTGAGCTTTAGAACTTAAACGTGTGTTGAGTTTATACCTAAATAAAATTGTTTTATTTTTTGTCTTTGGGTATTGTGGTACCAAGGAAAAGAACGAACTTTGTAAGTGCGTATTGCAGAAATGAGGTGTTATAATCTAAAGATTAAATTGCTGGTGAAAGTCAAGAATCCAGTATCTTCTGCTTAAAAAGTAAAGCTGTCTACCTATTAAACGAAAGAGGAAATAAAAACCTTGATTCTGCTGCCAGCTTTGACTATTTTTTTGAGAACTCTAAAACTTTATTTTCTATCTAGTTATTTACATAGGTACCAGAGTAGTTACATGGTACCAGCACAGAGAGTGTGTTCAGGAGTGAAAGTTGGTTTTGTTTGCTTTGTTTGTTTGTTTGGGGTTTTCTGTGTTGCAAGGCAAGGTAAACTTTCCTGGCTTGTTGAGGCTATTCTGCAGTAAATGTAATCAACGTATTGTCAGTTATTTTATATATATCTACTTTGGCATCCGGACTGTAAGAGGAGATGTTGAATCTTTCTACCTCGTCATTTTTAGTTTAGCTGTTTCTTGGCTGGTAGTTAATAATAGGAAATCAAATGCCATCTGGCATCAAGAGGAGGAAATGACAGTGAATATTAAGTTCTTTACCATGTTCTGTTTATACGCTTTGACAAAGAACCTGTTTTGTGGCAAATTTCCTTGCAGTTAAGAAATATGCATGTCTGATCATCTGATGATTTATGTCTTAAAAAACAAAAAAGTGTGATTTGGATCAGTGCGTGGGATGCCTGTGATTTTCCTAGAGAGTAAAAGTATCACTTTTCTGCAAGATAATCAGTTTTATAGTCTCCTAAGCAGTATAGGATGCCCAAACCACACACCCGGTTCCAAATATAGTTCCACACCAGAAGCAGCCTTGATATTCCCAAGGATTACCTAAACACTAATAGTTCTTATTTAAACTAGTGGTTCTTTAGGTTTCCAGATGGCAGCTGTTTTGTAATTACTAGTTAAATAAATAATTAAGTCCAGAGAAAGTTGATCTAGTTCTAGATTCCTTGGTATTGGCTATAGTGTCAAATATTTAACCTCAGAAGAACAGAGCAGATCCTTGTGATAACATGCAGTTGTGAGCTGTAGGAGGACAGAACTGTCTGTTGATATCCAGCTATCAAATGTTGATATCGCAGACTTTAGAGCATACTAGAGTTAAGTTACTTAGAGTGTTTTTTGTGGGCGTAATTATGGTGTCTCTGTTGAATTAGATTCCAGCCCAGTTCGTAATCCACCATCATTTGGAGCAGAAGAGCCTGTTTATTCTACGAGGAGAGTAACTCGCAGCCAACAGCAGCCCACTCCTGTGACCCCCAAAAAATACCCACTCCGGCAGACCCGCTCATCTGGGTCAGAAACTGAGCAAGTGGTTGACTTTTCTGACAGAGGTATGTGGGGTGCAGTGAGGCTTTGAGAGTTTGCAAAAAGCTGTTGGAAAGGGCGTATAATTTATTCTCTGAGGGCACAATACAGTACCCTGAGGATACTCAGGAGCTGCTTTACTTATTTTTTTGAAAGCTTTCTTCCATATGTAATGTCTTGATCCTTATTCAGACACTAAAAATGCAGCAGATCACGATGAGTCTCCACCTCGCACCCCCACTGGGAATGCCCCTTCCTCTGAGTCCGATATTGATATCTCCAGTCCAAATGTATCGCATGATGAGAGCATTGCCAAGGACATGTCCATGAAGGATTCAGGAAGTGACCTGTCTCACCGCCCTAAGCGCCGCCGCTTCCACGAGAGCTACAATTTCAACATGAAATGTCCCACTCCTGGTTGTAACTCTTTAGGTAATTTCAACTGGAGGATTAATGTGTTGGTTTTTGCCTTTCTGCTGTAATATTCAAAGCCCTGCTTAGTTGAGTGTTTATATATCCTGACAGTATGCATTTAATTAGGATCAGCAGCATGGCTGGGAAGTGGGTATAGAGAAGGGAGATGGAGTACATCTCTAGGTATACTCTTTCACAAGGTGTTTTTGGCTAGAAGTATTTGGAGGATGATGGAGTGAAAAACAGGTTAAGAATACTAGCACAGGTTTGGGAGGAAAATGCATAGTTCTGCAGCTAAGGTACTGGTCTCCACCAGAAGCAGGTATTCAGAAGCAAATTAATGCAGTCCTCTAATATGTTTGGCTGCTTGTGTGGAGTGCAGCTTTGGAGTTCTTGTGAAAGGGATTTTACTCCTTTTTTCTAAAAGATGTGCCATGAAGCATGAAATGTGTTCATCCCATCATACAGATAATAAACTTAGCATACCCCTTCAGAAGCTCATATGTGGTATCTGACCATCTAGACTCCTCTTTAAACTTCTTTATTATCATATCTTAAAAGCTTTTTTTCTGATCCTTTGCAGGACACCTAACTGGAAAACATGAGCGACACTTCTCCATATCGGGATGCCCGTTATATCATAATCTCTCAGCAGATGAGTGCAAGGTAAATGAGTCTCCTGTTTTGGCTTCCTTATGCTTTTATGAAACAAAATGCCACGACATGTCATTTGTCAACAGAAAGTGGAGCCTCCATGTTCCAACTGATGTCTTTAGCTGTAAGACAGCAGCATGGGGGTGTAGCATCATCTGTGAATTACAGTTCAGAGGATTCACCTAGACAGAACTGGAAAAGATGAAGGCTTTGATACAGTTTGCTGCGGTATTGACAGATGAGTTTTGACTTCCAGGTGCGAGCGCAGAGCCGAGATAAACAGATTGAGGAGAGGATGCTAGCCCATCGGCAGGATGACAACAACAGGCACGCCACCAGACACCAGGTAGGCAATCTGCACGTAATAGAGTGGCTTCTCAATTAGAAGTAGAAAAACTCAGCTTGTGGTTTCCAGTGACAAGTACTTTAACTTGATCTCCCTTCCTCATGTCTCAGATAAGCTATTGTGCTGAGTCCTGGCACTCCCCATTTGTCGTCTCCAATGTATGAGCATGGGAAATGCATTGCATCCTTAAGTGAGAGACTGGAGTGGCTAGTGAGAGTGCAGAGGTGACATTTTCCAGTAATATTACAAAGGAGGCTGGAGCTCTTCTCAGGATAATCTTTTCTGTGTGCTTTGATGGATATGACAAGAGAATTTCTGCAGAACTGTAAAACTCAATTTCTCTGCCTAAATCCAAAGAATAAAGCCAGAGGAATTACATTTTTCGGTTCATGAGCCTTGGAGTCAAGTCAGGATGACTTCATGAATCAGCTCTGAGCTTTTCCACATGACTAAACAGTGGAGAAGGAGTACAGTTCTGTCTTGTGAGACTGAGGTGCAGTGGCAAAGAAGAGCTGTGAAAGGAAGAAATATTTCTGATTTTACATACTTGCGTTGTACCTGAAGTGCTCTCTCAGCAGCACTGAAATCTATAAAACTCAGTTTCTGAAACAAAAAGAATATAAGTTGTTGGGATGTGCAGCTATTGTACTTAATGTAATACTTGGACAAAAGTGTTTTGTTGTGGTGTTCTAGGGGTTGATGTTGCATGCCAAATGTCTGTGATGCCTCACTGACAGGATTTGGTTCATGAGCAACAAATCTGATGAAGTGGAAGCCATGACAGAGGTCCTCTGGGGTTGGAAGGTGAATAAAAAGCTTTGAAGTAAGTGAAGTCTGCCAAAGGTTTCCACCTCTGGTTTCTTTCAGGCACCAACAGAGAGACAGCTGCGGTACAAGGAGAAAGTAGCTGAGCTCAGGAAGAAAAGGAACTCAGGACTAAGCAAGGAGCAAAAAGAAAAATATATGGTAAAAGTAGCAATTTTATTTTTTCATTCCCTTCTCTCTGGAATGAGACCATTAGGTGGGAGTTTGGCTTTCTCAGACGTCCTACAACATTCAGGGCCAAAAAAGCATTGAGAGTCAACAGCTTACTAGCAGCATAGCTGCAAAAATTAATGTTTTGTTGTTCCAGGAGCACAGACAAACCTATGGCAATACTAGGGAACCTCTACTTGAAAACCTGACCAGCGAGTATGACCTTGAGCTTTTCCGAAGAGCACAAGCACGAGCTTCTGAGGACCTGGTGAGAATTCTGACTCAGAGTTTATCTTACAGCGTGTCTCGTTCAGAGATCTGAATGTTTTCTGGGTTTTGTGGTACTTGTGCAGATAGAATCAGAGTTTCTCAGAAGAGGAGCTACAGCCCAGTCAAGGCAGCAAAGTTATGCTAGGGATAACACTGAAGTGCCAGTCATTCAGAGACTTTGCCAAAAGTACGGGTGGAGCTAAGTATTTGCAGTCATGAATTCTGCAACGCCAGAGAGAGAGGCTGTATCTTTCCCTGCAGATGAAGGAAGAAGCATGAAATGGCAAGGTGGTTACATTGCTTTGATGACAGAAAGAGTAGGATCCCAGTGTTAGTGTGCTTCTAAGCGCTGAGATACAAAACATGAAAGGAAGGCTCAATAACTCCACTGCTGATGGACAGGGCTCAGTCTGAGTTTGACTGAGGAGAGGTGTGTGGGACTGGTTGTTAGATCTGGTCACACTAATGGGTGAACCCAGAAGACTTGAAGAGGAGGATTTCTTCAAGGGAAATAATTAGAGCCCTTCCACCCCCACATCCATATCCTCTTTTATTTAATTAACCATTCACTTCTTTTTTCATTCATAGGAAAAATTGCGGCTCCAGGGCCAGATCACAGAAGGCAGCAATATGATTAAAACAATTGCCTTTGGCCGTTATGAGTTGGATACCTGGTATCATTCTCCCTACCCAGAGGAGTATGCTCGGCTGGGACGTCTCTACATGTGCGAGTTCTGTCTCAAATATATGAAGAGCCAGACAATACTGCGTAGACATATGGTAAGGCTTAGAGCAGATCTGATTCTTGAGCTTTAAAAACTGATGTGAGGATGGAGATGCTTTACAATATTATTACCATTGTTAGGTCAGTTGTCCACTTTAAGGTCTGTTCTTTTAAATGTGAAGTGAGAATGTTCTGTGCAGTTTTGAAAGGAAGACGGATTTAATTACATTCAAGTTTGATGTCTGTTCCACTCAGTGGAATATAGAGGAACGGAAATGGGACCTGGAATTAAATTTGATATCATAGCTAAGAAGTGAGTGTTTCCTGCTATAAGCTGTTGTGACTTTTTCTGCCCTTAAAACAGCAATGTCACCCTAACTTTGTTTTTGTCTTGTAGGCAAAATGTGTGTGGAAACATCCACCAGGTGATGAAATCTACCGCAAAGGCTCCATTTCAGTGTTTGAAGTCGATGGGAAAAAAAATAAGGTAACTAACTGTGGTCGTGGGCCAGTCGTGAATGCGGATTCCATCTTTCAAACGTGCTATGCACTGCTTTGCCTGTAGAGCAACAGGATGCGAATGGCCCTTTCTCTCTCTAATTTTGGAAAGGTTACTAGAGTCAGTTCCGTCCATTCTTGCAATTCTGGCAGTAATTTTGTCTGCATTTTCCTTGTGGTTATTTCCCAGCACTGTTGTGCATCAGCAGTTCCATCTGTTATCTCTCCCATCATGCTGGACTAGTAGCTTTTGGAGTTACATATCCAGATCCCTCTCTGAAAGTTAATGGGGAGATTTGAAGCATGGCCTCTGTAGATTGCTGCTACCCATCTACCATTCAGCTGCAAATACTCTAGTCAAGCTTTGGTTACCGTTTGAAGCAGCCCAACATTATTGCAGGTGATCTCCTTAACCGTGAATTTAAGGGCAGAACATGAGACTGTACCTGCAAAGTAGGTGCTCAGTAGTAGTAGTGCACCATGCTTGTGCTCTGCCTCTAGTTGTGTTTGGTCTTGAAGGCTTCAGAGGCAAGAACAAACAAATAAATTCAGCAGCTAAATTCTGCACTGTCAGAAGTTGGGAGGAGTCTTCTTCCAGTCAGTACAGGTGACCTTGAATTATGGGATTAATACTAATACAGTGCGAGCAAGCAGAGATCCTGTTTTCTTTCAACCTTCTGTTCCCCTTCTCTGAGTATATGATGTTTCGGGCATTCAGAGACTGATATCACAAACTTAATTTCCCACCTTTGGGAATTCTTCTGTTTGGTACATAGGCTTATCAAACTTAATCATAAATGGAATTGTTTTCTGACCCAGCTGCTCTGTCTGAAAGACTGTATGTTATTTCTCAGATGGTTCAGAACTCTCTTTTGATTTCCCATCTGTGTTTGTTTTTTTTCCACTTTGGGGATGTTCCACTGTAATAAACAGGTGTACCTTGTTCTCTCTGCTTCTAGATCTACTGTCAAAACCTGTGTCTGCTGGCAAAACTTTTCTTGGACCATAAAACTCTGTATTATGATGTTGAACCCTTCCTCTTCTATGTCATGACAGAAGCTGACAACACTGGGTGTCACCTGATAGGATATTTCTCCAAGGTTAGTTGAAAAAAATATATATACTTATTATTACCTCACTGGAATGAGATTTAGGACACAGAATATACCTTCAGAATTTTTGCAGTCTCAGGATTTGTTGTGCTTAAGGAAGGGTAAAGCTTCAAAGCTGATCTTCACGAGTGGTTCATATTGTTTGCTGCAGGGGTTGCAGGTGCTTTGCTGTAGCATCTTTCCTCGTTACTAGCAAAAACCAAATCAGCTTGAATAAACTAGTGTCACTAGGAAATGTAATGGTGTCTTAAACGTAGGCAAAAGTAATGATAAATAAAAATACATTGCTTAAAATAAGTATTAGTCACCACAATTTTTTTTTTTTCATAAAGTACTTGGAGGAAGAAAAATACTTAGATGGAGAAGCTGAGACAGTAGTCACGTGTCTTGACCAGATCCCCAAAGTTAGTTACTGGCTAAGCTTAGGGTAGAAGCCAGTTCTCATGTCTGTGTTCTGTGCCCTGTTTGCTCAGTCATGTTGCCTACCTAATAAATAGCCAAACTGTTTAATCCCTACTGCCTGTTCATGCCATTTCCTGATTGTCCTTACTTAGATACAATAAAAGTGATTGGCCTTCTGGACGTGATGGTGTCATGCAATGCAGTCATCAGTTTAGATATTGCAGCCAGTGAAATTCTTTAGGCAGGAGAATAATCTCCCAAATGAAGCACAGGAAAATATTTCTTAAATTACCTGAGTCAAAACCAAATAAATATCTTTTTTTAAAAAAAAAAAAAAAGCTCTAAAGAAAAATCTGCATTGAGCTGAGGACAGATGTGTCTGAAAGAGTCTCTTCTTTGTTTGAACACTTCAATATATGCTATGTGCTTATTATATTAGTATTATGTTGCTTTTTTTATTGCGTGTAAATCTGTTAGATGACAGAGGTGGTAGTTACAGGACTGCCATAAAGTATTACTGGCTTTTCCCCCGATACAACTCCATTGCCTGCCATCCTAGGCTTAAAACTGTGCGCCAGACACCCAATTTAATGGCTAGTAAAGTAAGACACTAAGCCAGGTTGGTAGCTGAAGGATGATCGTGTTACTTGTTAGTTGTTAGGCAGGTTTTTCTATGGCTGTTCCATTCACCTTGTATTATATCAGTTGCACAGGCTTGTTCAGTCTGTCGGGATTATGATACACCCATTGTTTGTACAAATCGAGACCTGTTAAGCTATCTTCTCTGTGTTCTTGTTTTTAGGAGAAGAATTCTTTTCTCAACTACAATGTTTCTTGTATCCTGACAATGCCTCAATATATGAGGCAAGGTTATGGCAAAATGCTCATTGATTTCAGTAAGTATAAAAACTGCAGCAAAACCTACTGATAATGGCTGTGGAATGAGGCAAAAATCTCTGTCTTAAGGAGTTCAGTTTTCTCATACTGATGTTTTGAGGATCAGAGTTGCGCGGCTGAATTGTTTGAAGGGACTTTATCCAAAAGCGTGTATGTAAATACCTAGAACTCGCTGAACTTTAAAACAGCTGTTTAGCAGAGGCACATGCATTGCTGCCTGCCAGCGAGACCCTTCATCACGGACTCATTGCCAGTATTTTCATGCAGAAGTAGCCAAGCAAGTAAATGACTTTTATGTGCTTCATATGCAGGTACTGTTATGTGTTAGGAAGAGAAGATATGTAGATTAAATGCCTGCATTTACCCCTCATAGTTCTTTTCAAGTGTGTCTTGGGTAATACCAATATTGGTAAAAGTCAGCAATACTTTCAGTCTGCATTTTAACTGTCCACCAACTGACAGGTAATAGTTAATTAGAAAAAGAAATTTGAGCTCCTTTTGCAGGACTGCATGGAAGAGTGATATTTTGGAAACATTTCCTGTCCAATGTGTACAATTTCACCCAGAAATGTAACATATCTCTGGCTGTTGTACAGTTTTGATTATAGCTGATTTCTGCATGTGCTAAAGAGAGTAACAGTCAGGAGAGACTAGTTTAGGAGAGATAAATAGATTTTCTTTCCTTTACAGGCTATTTGCTTTCCAAGGTAGAAGAAAAAGTTGGCTCTCCAGAGCGGCCTCTGTCTGATTTAGGTCTCATCAGCTACCGTAGTTACTGGAAGGAAGTTCTCCTTCGTTACCTGCATAATTTCCAAGGAAAAGAGATCTCTATAAAAGGTATGTCTTCAAGCTAAATAAGCTTGTAGTGAATTGGTTAAGGAGCATTTCTGTGCATCTTACTCATTTTCCTCAAATATGAGGCAGGTCATGCTTGGCTCGTTTTTAGAAGAAACAACATATTAATACAAGAGTTTGTGTACCAGCATGATTCAGCAGAATATTCTTACAGCTGGGTGTTGCCCTTCTTTCCAAACCTGCCACTATTAAAGATAAGCCAGCTTGCTGAGCTTTGAAAGTATGTACTGGTTTCTTTTTAAAAATGATTTTTCAAAGAAGATTCTGTAAAAGAACTTCATCTCTAAATTAGAATGTTAACTTTAGGAAGATAAATGACTACACCAAGAGGCTTTCAGACACTTTGGAAAATTACTAAGACTGTTTAGATTTCTGCTAATAGCATTTTCTACATTTACGGTACCTAGGAGTATGCAGTATTTCATAGAGATACTAAGCTAGTTCTGAAGAAGCTGCTATGTCTTCTTTCAGAGGATTACACCATATTAACTTTGATCCTAAAAGCAGTATCGCTAAATCATTATAATGTTCCATTTCAACTGATTTTTCCCCAGTGCTTCTCCTGGGCTGACTTTCAGTTTCAGAGTGAGTTGGGCTGTTTCTGTACAGCTCAGCATGGCTTGAAGCCGTAGCCTGTGGTTCTTCAAGCTGTTTGCAATCCGTCATTAAGAGGAAAATGAGCATAGGCAAGTTATGTAACAGTGCTACAGATAACCAGGATGGTCTAAGGGTGCAAGTCAGGCAACAACAGCAATACTGTGTGTGTCACCTTAATATCTGCAAGGCATTTTGGGGATATGATTACAAGGGGAGTTGCCTAAAATTTGTAGTCAAAAACTAACAAGTATGGGTGATTTAAAAGGATTTTTGTGGTAGACTGGCTTGTTTCTCTCCTTACACAAACTGATATTGGTTTGCAGAAATCAGCCAGGAGACTGCAGTAAACCCTGTCGACATTGTTAGTACGTTGCAGGCACTTCAGATGCTCAAGTACTGGAAGGGAAAACATCTGGTCCTAAAAAGACAGGTAAGATTTCTCATGGCTCTCTCTGCACTTTTGTTTCCTTATATTTAGCTGTTACATTTGAGGTACCAGAACTTACCAAAATCAGTATTTCCTTTGTCTTGTGCTGGGCTTTCCAGCTGTTTGATTCTAGTGGGGGAGCACTGTAATTTTGAAGTGAAATGCACTAACTGATGAAATATGATATGGGCATCCAGCCTGATTCCTCAGTATTGTAGAAATACTCTGCATTGATCTTCCTTATTTTGGTGTGTGGAATAACATTGCTCATTGTAAGCGGCTTGTAGGGGAGCAATGGATCAACATTCCTACTGTGCTCCTCATCATGCCTGCCCTTTACTGGGCAAATGGATGACCTAGTAGTGGACCGAATTCATTGAATACTGAGCAAGCCCTGCTTGTATCCTCGTTAGATATAAGGCAAGTGGTGTGTAAATACCCAGATCTATGACAGCTTCTCTCTTTCATTTCCCCATTCCTGAGACTTGACTTTGTAGCTAAAAGTAGCCTTATCACTGTCTTTTTGGAACTGCTTCTAGAGAGCGCTGTGGAAGAGATGTTATTATTGTCATGCTAAGCAGATAGCAGGCTAGTCAACTTTAGATTTATGGACTTAGATGTTTGGTGTTGTACCATGGATAATTCTTCATCATAGATCACTTGTTTTAACCTGCCCTTTCATGCTCTTTTCCCCAGGATCTGATTGATGAATGGATAGCCAAAGAGGCAAAAAGATCCAACAGCAATAAGATAATGGATCCCAGCTGTTTGAAATGGACCCCTCCTAAGGGAACTTAACTACCTATCACTCCTGAAGCCAGTGAACCCCAGCAGTAGGAAGTACCCTAGGGATCTCTGTTGTATCTGTTGCTGTTGTGATTGGCTGGTACAGTACCCTCCCGAAAGATCAGTTCCCCTTGGTACTGTTCTGGCCCAGATCTTTTGTGCACACCACAGACGCTAGTTCTGAGGAACTTTATGTTTCGGCCTCAATGAGGTTGCAAGGATTGGATCTGTATAGGACCCAAACGATGCTCCTAGCAGCGCTGGCCCAAGGAGTTCTGATATCTGGTACTGTACCTGTCCAGTCACTGGTCTTACCCTCATGTTCTTATTCCAATGAGGTTGTGTTGTGTCTATAATCTGGTTGTTTCTTCCTTCAGGCTCCTTGCCTTCTAAGTAACGGATAATTTCTGTGGCTTTTGAACAAGGTCTAATAATGCTCGTTTGGGGAAAGTCTGGTTTCCCAACAAGCAGCAATTACACTGACTTCAGCGTTTTTGACAAGTCTTGTCTGATGGACTGTTCCATTCCATGTATCGAATAGTTTAATAAGGTAACTTGCCACCTCTTTGAGCAGTGTTTTCCATATAATATAGCAGGTCTTCACATAGTTAATATTGTACAGTCAGAAGCTTGCATATCTTGTACCTGAGTGGTGTGATTGTTAGTGTTACCCTGGAGGAGTCAAGGCTAAGTGTATGAGAACATCATGGTCTAAGGTATTTCATAGAGTTGTTCTTGGTATACTCTCCTGGAGCTAGGACCGTACTACACCTGTTGGAGAGACCTCTTTGGTTATATGTTATTGGTTTCCTGGTTTATCTGTTGGAGTTGGATTTCTTTACACAAAAACAGTCTGTTCAGTATATTTCACTTTAAATGTTTTTCTCAGAGTAGTCTTCCTTGAATTGTAGGTCTCTTTCTATTTGAGAGGATTTTTTCTCTATACTGAAGAGATAAATCTTAACTTCAGACACATTTTTGCTAGCCTTGTCCAAACAGCCACAGAAACTCTGTAATGCAAATATCATCAGTTGTTGGATTGCCTACAGTGTACATTCTGTGCATCAGTGGCAGCTCCAGTTAGCTTGTGGATGGTTTGCTTCTCTGACAGTGCATCCTTGTTTGTCTTTGTAAAACAAAAAAAAGCTTTTACTTCCTCTCTCCCATCAGCACCACCAGAAGAAACTATCATACAATGGCTTTCAAATATAACCACTATCCTTGTTCCACAAGTCTCCTAGATGGCTCCAGTGTGATGAAAAGGGGGGACAATCTTGGAGTAGATAATGGCAACATCATATAGTGCTGATTTCATTTAAACCTTCCAATGCTTTCTCATTGAATGGTGTCTGAAAAGAAGCACTTGCAGTGTACTGGTAGGTAGGAGCCATTTCCTGTTAACCACTGACCCATCCTAATGTGGAAAAGTTCTCCATGGCCCTTCTGATGGTTGTCTCTGCCTTTCTCTGCCTCCCTAAAAAATAGATCATCAGTACATGATGTGTACTTTGTGGGCATTACTGAATTTTGCCGTCATATGCCCTTTGCTTCTGTACTAACTACAGATACTCATGAAACTATCCAATGAAGTAGATCTCTTGTGGAGTAGGGAAGAAGGCCATTCTTGTGCAGAAGCTAAACCCTGTTCCCATGATGTGGTAGAATGTGCTATTCTTGTATCTACTTCTCAATAAAGCATGTTCTCTGCTCAAGTCTGTGCCTTCCTGTTATTTTTTCAGTCAGACATGCTATTCTGGCTCTCCAGTTAAGTGATGCTGCCTGTCTGTGTTGCAAGGGACTAATTTTGAACCTCTCTTTGTGTCCGGCATAATAAGGATTGTGGCTGTAGCAGCCTTTAGGTTGGATGTTTTGAAAATACTCTGTATTGTGTGTTCACTCTAGAACTGATCATGCACAGGAGGCCACCATGAGGAATATATATGATGTTACCAGATACTGGCAGCTTAAGCATGGCATGCAAAACTGGGATAGCATCTGTCAACCCAAAGTTCTTGTAAGAAGGAAGGAATTACTCTGAAAGTGATGGTCCTAGATTTTTAACCTTTCTTTCTTGTGCTTCCATGACCAGACCTCCTTGCTTCTTGTACTATGGAAGGATTTGGGGTAGCTTTGGTACAATTTCTGATCTAAATTGGTTAATTAAGCATGTCTGCTCCATTTCTTTCCAGAGATCCTGCTTTTCTATATAATTAAGTGGGAGGGAAGAGGAGGAGGAGGATGTTTTTGGACTTTGGGCTCTAAGCTGCAGAGAGGACAGGGTACGGTTAAGAGCAAGGATGCTGTTCAGAGCAAGGCTGACATGTCAGTGATCATAGACACTCACCTTATGAAGGAAGAGCATGAACTAACTGAGGAGATACAATGTCTTAGTAGCTTTGTTCTGATTAAGATACTGGAACAGCTGTTAATCACAACCAAACAAAGCCAGTTCCCTGAACAATGATGGATGTTTACTCAAGTCACGTCACAGCTATTCCTAGTGCTGTCATGTTTTCCCTAGTGACAAGATGGTTCTTAGAGTTTGATTTGGGAGCATTGCTTTTACTTATTTGAGCGCACTTTTGCACAAAACCAGTTGCCTTTATTTTATTTTATTTTTATTGCAAGTACAGATGGATGCAGTGTGGTTTAGTTCATGGATAACTGGACAGAGAGTCAAGAGGATAAAGGTTTTATTCCCCACTCTGCTATGCTGTGTGACAGTGAGCACGTCACTTCCCAGCTCTAGGCTTTTGTTTCACTCCAGTCCTTATTCTGTTTAGCCTATTTACATTGCGAGGTCCTCTGAGGCAGTGACTGTCTCACTGTATCGGTACGATTCTTAACATGATGGGGTCCCACGCTTGACTGAGACCTCTAGGCGCTTTCGTAATGCAGACACTAATTAAGTAGTGAGTCATACAGATAGCCAAAAGCATCTCTGGGTAACCAGAGGATGAGACATACAACTGCTCATGGTTTCACTCACAGTTTATTCATAGCAACTGCAAACTTGCAGATCTTATATACTGTATGGGCAGTTTGGAGCCCACCTAAAAAATCAGGATGCTTACCAAAAAGCAGTCGGTGCTCCCAGAAAATTGTTTAATAGATTTATACATTCTTGACCTCCTCTTTTCTCATTCATAAAAGACGTTTGCCTTTAGCCTTGGCCAAACACAAGAACAGAACGTGTATATAATTTTAAGCACACTGATGACCTCACAGAATGCTTTGCTGGACAGCAACTTATGATAGACCCAATAAACCCTAGCACAGACTCAAATTCAAGGCAAAACTAAATTTGCTGAGTGCCACACCACCTCACATCAGTGTCCCACAAAACAGAACTAGCTGTGGAACTGGAAGTGATACAAATCAATTAAGATTTTGAATGCCAGTGAAGATGAACAGTAGGAGCATATAAAACCTCATAAGGAATGGGCTTTTATTGAAAGCCTCACATTTTATGTCCAAAATCAGAAAAGTACCCTGTTGAAGAACTAGAGGGAAAGCAAGGTCTTCCAGTGCTCAATCCTGATGCTTTAACATCAGATTCATCCTTTTTTCTGTGGGCCAACACCCAAGTTTCTTTGCTTCTGATGTCACCTAATACACTTGCCAGTATCTGTTTGAGAGAAATATATATTTTTCCAAAAGGTTTGTGTTTTTCAGCAGAGCCAAAATTTAAAAATCTTTGTTAAGTATGTTCCACTGTTGTCAGTATATGAGAAATACTCTTTGAAAGCTTTAGAGATGCAGTAGTAGCAGTGTATATGCTAATAAAACAGTATTGTTTCCTGATGAATTTGCTTCCCGGGGAACTTTTCATGACTTCTGCCCCTTTACTTAAACTCCGGCTAGCCTGTAGCCATTTTTCTGACTGTTCCAGCAGTCTCTACAACTTTTTCCTTGTTTGTTTTGCTCTTTCTATCCCTTAGCCTTCCAGATGTCTCAGTTAAAACAACTTCACTTTCTATTTTAGTCTCCATGCTAAGGTGCAGGTGTTAACAGCTCAGACTATGGACGGGTATAGCACAGGCACCTGCTTACCAGAGGACTTCACCCACACCCCTGCGTTGGATCATGCACTGCTATTCCAGGCTTAAAGCTTCACTACGCACTTTTATTAGTATTATTTCAAGCTGGACATGGATAAACAGCATGGACATGTCCTCTGCTCTTTAGCTGGACTCATAATTGCTTCAGCTTTAGGAAGCTGAACTGAAGAGAAGTTAATTGATCTAGTTAATGCTCAACCTGTGTATTTCAGTGTCCCCCAGAACACCTCCAAGTTTCTCCATGGAGCTAAAGATTTCTTAGCAACAGGAATTCTTAGCTCTTAATGCACACTAATGTAGGAACTGAGACACAGGCAACAGGCACAGGGATCTCGCTGCCAGCTGCTTTGTCCTAACCCTCCGTTTAGTTGTGCTGCCCTCAGTTGTGCTAGTACAGTGTTTGTAGGGACCACTTTGAACCAGATCACTGACTTGATTCAAACATCTGCACCTCTCTCATTGTCTCTACCGACCGTATCATTTGGCAGACCACAAGACCCCTCCTTCTCACAGTTTTTTTCAGACTCCTGTAATGCTGGTACAATAAGTGTTCACCATGATGAGGCAAACTGGTGAATTTTGCAGTGCCTGTGTTTCTTCGCCAAGAAGATCTTCTGTGTGCGTCTCCAGGAATTGGTGTGTTCCTGCTGTTCCTTTTCCCCAGCTGAGCACTGCCAGTTCTGCTGGCTTTTCCTTTTTGATGTAATTGTTTGGGGCAGGATGTGGTAATGTTGTGGCCACACTGAGGATCTGCAGGGAAGGAATAGACGGTTGATATTCCTATAAAGAACACTAGAGGAAAAGAGACAACAGGGAAGCAGGAAGGAAAGGAAGCTAAATATGTAATATTACTTCAGTTGTTTCTATTGTGATTGCTGTGTAACTCTGAGCTTAGTTTAAACCTGTGTAAAACAGTCCATCTGCCAGTAACTCCTCCCTCCTGTTGTTCCAAAACTATGGAAAGAACTAGAACACCTACCTCTCTCACCAGCTCACAGACAAGGGGAAAAGCAACTCTATTTTTGAGATCATTCCCTGTAATTAGGTCTGCTTTCCCCCCCTCCCCTGGGCTCCTGCCCACACACCACAAGAAAACACTCAGCCCCAAGTCTGGCATGACAGCAGAGGTGTAGCAAAAAGGGAGAAAACAAAGGGAAAAGAAAACATCCCCAGGAAGTGTATAGATCTCAAAGACTCTTGCAAGCTTTCTACAGTGAAAAATTTTGAATTAAAAGTTGTTAAGCTGGAAAAGGCCAAGACTTGACTCCCTTCTCCATTGTCAGTTAATTCATGTGCTAAACTGGTAAAATACTGCTGAATTTGCGCTTACTTTGCACAGATAGGCACAAGATCCACAAATGACAATAATCCTGCATCATATGTGACTAGTAGGAAGTAAAAAAGGGTAGGCTTCTGGAGCTGGATTACCTATTATCTGTATAAATTAATCAGTAAAAGATTAAATATATGGGCTTATATAAAGCAGTAGATAACTGAGCTGTATATCTTTAAAAACAGTATGCTTCTAGCATGGCTAAATTCCATGGGGGTGGTTAAAAGGCAGCTGAACAGAGTGAAGAGATGATGCTTTCATTTTCTTTGTATTCGATTCCCTTGGTGCCTGGGTAGATGATAGTGCATCAGGCTTTTCCATAGGTAATGTTTTTAGGTGGTGATTAATGAGGAGTCTGAATTGGGCCTTATAACTGAGATAAACCTGTAGCATAGTAACAGGTATGCTAACAAGTATAGGAAGAGATTGCATAGGAGGGCAAGGGATTGGTATGCCTGTCAGCTACCATCACCAACTCTTACCAGTCAATTTGTCCCAACCAGAAAGTTCCAAGAGGTTTTACATATCAGCCCAAGCCTTCTCTGAAAGGACATTGCCCGTAAAACAGCTCTTGGTTTCCACAGCTTGTGCAAAAGGGAGCTCAGTTGGTTTCAGCTCTGCTAGGGATTATTCAACTAAACTAGCAGAAACTCACCACTGTGAATTTTGTTGGTGAGAGATCATGAGACCAATTCTATTCATATAAAAAAAAACTCTAGGGAGCTCTTTGCTGCTTTTCCTGAGACAAACACAGCCAGAACTGCAGCTCAGGGAACAAGAGGTGACAGAGACAACTTTAGATCCTGTTTTTGTCTGATATGGGCACCTGAGGAACAAAACAGCGGCTGCAGAATTGTTCTAACTTAGGATAGTTTTCTGCAGGCAAATTGCAGCCATGATCCCCTTTCTGTGACCTCTCATCTCTGCAGTAAAAGAAAGGTCTGATTCCTTGTGTGTCAATAGCACTGATATTGGTTTTGTTTACAGAACTCTCTTATTTTATCAGTGCTGAGTCCATGATCCCTTTTCAGTGAATTAACCTCAGCTGCGTGTCCCTCCTGCTTCTACTGTCCTCTTAACATCAGGTTAGAGATTAATGCTGCACTGGGAAGCCTTTGCTGCCCAGTGTAATGGGCTGTGTCAGGCTATGGTTTAGAAACTCACTAGTCTGATGTGAGACGCTCAGGGATGCCTGATGCGTTTCAGTGTGATGTGGAACCCTTGTTGGGAGCTCCTGGTTAGCAATTACAAGCCCCACTTACCTGTTGCACGGTTTCCGAAGTAGGACACCAGTTACGTTCATTAATTCTGATCCAGGTTTAAACCACTGGAAAAACTCCAACCCACTTCCATTTCACTCCAGAACTTCTGGGTTCTGTTCCTAGCTCGGCCATTGATTGATTGTCTAACTCGGGGAACTGCTGAGTCTTCTGCAGGGGAATCAATGGGGTATGGCTCATCACAGAGGGGTATATCTGAGCAGAGGTATTTGAGATGTAAATGAAGGCAATCACAGCCTCAGTTTGACCAGCGGTCAACTGCACGGCCATGCAACTGAAGCTATGTAGTGTGGCATAGTACGTGTCACACTAGCCGGGGCTAAAGGAGAAGTAGAGGTACAGTCTACTCTTCCCAAGCTTCCCCCTGTTAATTCACACCTGGTACATCATCATGTGGCTGTGCATCCTTTCACTTTTTTGAGGTGAGGACAGTTTCTTGGGCAGATAAGTGAAAACAAGAAGCTTCAGTCCTGTTTAAGTCTGGAGATGCAGTTTGACCCCCTGCAGCAGCCAAAGAGAAACAGGATGTCAGTAAAACATGTTTGTTGGCAACTTCAGTGTGTTCCTGATGAGCCAGTAGGCTGGATCAAGATGCTTGTTTGCTTTCCATCCCATCAGGGAGTTTTCCAAGCAGATCTGTTACATGCCTTCCAGTGAGATAAATCACCCGCTGTTTAAGCCACTCTGTTTATTACTTAATGCTGGCACTGGAAACAGGAAATCAGAAGTCTATAAGAAACCTTTCTTTGACAGACTAGTCCTTGTATGAGAAAAACACAGAAATCGGATGGGGAACAGCAACAAAATTCAGTGAAAAAGTTTAATCTTGGCCCTGACTGTTCTTCTTCTGACTAATTTTATTTTAGGACTGGTGAGAGCCTAGAGAGCAAGGATCACTCCTTGGGACGTGCCATTTTAGGGAATAGCTTTTTCATTTTATGCTTGCTTCCAGAAACACTCAGAGATATGGCTTGTAGCCATAATGAGTAATAAATTTGTATCTGGCTCACTACTTTCTTGTAGTTAGGTTTCAAGTTGTCCTTTTGCAGACAGGTATTTCAGTCTTGTCTGGAGTAGGAAAAGGGCCTAACTTAGGACGTTTTGTCTGATCTTATGTCTGCTTTCCAAGGACAAAGCCTTGGATACACAAGGACACTTTCTTCATTGTCCTGGACCACATCTAGTCATTTACACTAGCACCAGGTAGAGGTAACAGTCTACCCACTCATTTAGGAGGAGCTTTATATTCACATTGCATGGTTGCATAAAGACTCCATGCACTACAACCACTCGAAATCAGAACAGATTTGTCTATTAGAAAGCAAGATCAAGGTGAAGCTGGGTTTACTTTGTGTATGTTTGTTAACCTTCTCTTCTTTAGTCAGATTCTGCCTTTGTCTAATATTGAGAAGACATTATGTGCAAGTCCTAAATACTTATTTCTTCCTTTCTTAATTTTTTGTATTTTGTTAATTTGGCTAATTCAACGGGTGAAACCATGTATGGGCAATGAAATCTGAGACTCCAAGAAAGTCTGCAGAATCAGAACTAGAAAGGTTTTACTGTGTTGTGAAAATTTTGCAATTTAAGCTCACCTGTTTAAGCTTATCATGACACTTAAGTTTTCTGAAGTTTTCTGTTAAAAGGCAGAGAAACTTGCTCTGTGTGACCATGGGAAATCTATTTTCTGGATGGGTTTGTTTCAGATCAGATTTAAGCACCCTAAAATCTGTTTTCCACACTCCAGATGAGGGATGTATTTATTAGAGTATTGTATTGCGGGTCTTTGATTGCATCTAAGAAGTTCCTCTCTGATCATGTGTTGCCTTGTTATCTAGCATCACAAGCAGTTGATTAAAAGGATTTTAGAAGTTAGTGGATTTCTTTCTCAGTTAAATTTGATAATTTACCAGACTTAGCTAATATAAGAGGCATCGCACACATGACTGAATCCAAGCAACTGCAAAACTCCCTGGAAATCCCCAGTGAAATGTCAGCTAAGTCCAGATGGTTTTATAGCAAAATCTGGTTTGCTCTGACATGGCAGCAGAGGGTGCTGCCTCTCCAGGACAGGGGAAGGTTGCTGTGCAAAGGCACTGTAGAGCCTCCAAGGAAGCCCATCCACAGTTCTCCTAGGACCTGAGAGATCATCCTTTCTTTTTAGTTCTCTTTTATGTATCTCTCTCTCTATCTGTATTTTCTGGGCAAAAATAACCGTTCTTGTTCAGAGACTGGTTTTGAGGCATGGCATGGCAAGAGTACTCATCTCTCCGCTAGCCAGTGCATGGTTTGTATCTAACACCAGCTTTGGAGGACGTCAGTACAGGGTCATGCTTTAGGAAAGGCGCAGAAACACTTATTGTTAGAGCATTGGTCTGGGACTTGGGAGACCTGGGTTTTCTTGCCAATTTTGGCACAACCCAGCTGGCTGAATGTGACACATTGCTTCACCATCATGTGCTTTAGCTCTGTTTTCTTGACAGAGATACCGCTCTTCTTGTCCTTTGCTATGAAGCCACGTGTATCTTTTTGGGTGCCTGATGCTCCCGTAACTCTCAGGGATGACACATCTGCTTTGATCATGTTGGGTGGGGGCGGGGGGTTTGTATCATCCCAGATGCTTCAACTGCAAGCCAGTCTGCCACATGGGAACACTGGGCCAGTGCCTCTGCTGCAAGGACATGACCAAACCTCCCTTCTCCTGCCAGCCCAGTGCCAGCTGTTTTGCTAGCACCATCAAACCCTTCTGCCTGGCTGGATGCTCTTTCTTTGCATGCAACACTTTTTCCTGCTCTCAGCTGAATGAAAGCTCAGAGCAGCAGTGCCTTGAGCCAGACCCATGCCCACTCCTGTCCCTTGTCCCAGATCAACACAGAGAGCAGCCAAGGCAGGATGTGGCCCATAGATGGCACTGGCCTTCCACCATCGGTGTCCCTGGTCAGTGCATCTGCCCATGGCCCTGTCTGGACATGAATAACCAAGCTTAACCCTTTGGCTGCCAGCAACACCTACAGGCCAGCAGTTCTTATGTCACCTTTTGACAGTAGAAGCCCATGGCTAAAGGTGTTACCAGCAGGCTGAATATTTTATTTATTTATTTTTCATGTTGTGCTATGCACCTAATAAGGGAGCACTTTACTAATCTGCTGCCTGCAATATACGCAATCAGCAACAGGAGGCTCTCTGCCTCCTACACCAAAAGGGACTCTGAGGTTGATCAGTTCAAGTCAGGCTGTTCTGGTTTTTCAGTTTTCACTAAAATAGTTAGGCCTGCCCCAGAGCTCTGCAAGTATGTGAATATAATGCTCAGACTCTTCCACTTACAGAGAAGTACTCCCAGTCTGAATGTAAGAACTGTTACAGCTCAAGAAGTTGTGGGTTTCTTTTTTATTTCCATTATATTAGCCCCTCAGTACCCTAATTAAGATATAGACTTCATTGTACCACTATACAAACAAGCAGTGAAATATGCTGTGGGATGTGAAGGTGTCTGTGCATTGGTGTTGGGAGATGGGGGAAGAGCTGTCAGATTTTCCAAAAGTCTTATCCCCTCTGTGAAGGAGTAGATGGCTTTTTCATTGTGGCCAACTCCAAGCTGATGTGCTACATGTTTTTGAAAATCTGGTTCTGACTGTGGGCAGTAAGCCTTGTGGAAAATTTTAGCCTTCCGGCCGGAAGATGACCACGGACAGAGTTCAGAGGAGAGTAGTAAACTCGTCAGGAGCTTGAGGGACTGGTTTGTGACAAAAGACTGAATCAGATGGTGGGGAGGAGCTGATATGCATTCTTGGAAGATGCCCAAAGAGGGAGAAAGATTTTTTAGGGGATGTAGAGAGGTAAATAACTGGAACTGAAGGGATGAAAAAGAGGGGAAATGCGTGATGACTGACAGAAAAAATATCAGCACTCTGAGCCTATTTCTATAGCCCTGGGAGAAATCCTATCACTAGGGTCGTAACACTAGGAAAAGACCTGGGGACGGTGCCTCGTGTTGGCCCTAGAGAGATGAGTTAGGGGGACTCCAGAGCCCTTCTCTTTGACTGCCTTTCCTTTGATTATTTCTGTCACTGGGAGGCAGAGTGGGGTCTGCTTCAAAGTAACAGTCCCCTAATCTTGCTGGTGGGAGTGGGAACTGCACAAAGTCAGGGTTTGGTCTCATCATTTGCATTAACCACAACCTGCTGGAGTCAGAGGGCTCTGCCTGAAATGGCTGAGACCCCTTGGGCTGAGGCAGCGAGGCTGCAGCAGTTACAGCCTAAGAGCAGTAGCTCCTGAATGGTGGTCTGCAGATCAGTGGTAAGCCCAGCATTTTTGGTTCACATGTTTCAGATCATACATTAATGAGAAAGGTGCAAGGTGAAGCATGAGGAATTCAGAGAGATAACATGGTGAGCCATGACTTCAGCAAGCTCCAAGGAAGGACAGGCCACTGGTTGGACCATTAGCCTGAGATTTCAGTGACTTGCATTTGATTACTGGTTCTTCCACAAATCACCTGTACCACCTTGGCCATGTCATTTTCTCTATTTCAATCTCCACTCCTGTAAAAAGGTGGTACCTGGTCTCACACAGAGATACCTGCTCTGTATGGTAGTGAGGACTGTGTAAGATCCACTCCATTGGTAACCATAAAATCAGACTTTTTTCTAGTCTGTGGTTCTTCTTCTTTACCTTTCCTGTCCTGGGAAATACTTTCTTTCATGATCCCCTCCACCTACCAGCAGGAAACCAATATGGGAAAGCCTGGTTGAAAACTCCTGTCCTGCGTTCTTTGGGGAAAAGGGCTGGATAAAAGGAGAGGGGATCTTACTTCAGGATGGAAATAAAATTTTCTTCTGAAAGTGATCACTGGGGCAGATACCTTTCTTCTGGATCAAGGGCCTGTTTTAGTGTTGCCTGATGCTAGTGAAATTGTATCAGTGTAAAACAAATTTGCCAGATGCTACAAGGTTTCACCCACTTTGCACCATTAGAGCTAGGGCTGTAATTCATATCCCTGTTGTTTTTGACTGGTCCCACTTTGGGCATGTGCAGATTTATCTTAGTCCAAGAGGGTGGCACTGGAGATATTATCGCTGCCTAGTTTTGCAAATCTGCGTTCATGTCACATGATGTGGTCATGGCTGCACAAGTGCCCAGTTCTCCAGCCAGCGGTTGTGCCTGCCCCTGCTTCTGGGCCAGGCAGGTTCTCCACCTCCCACGGCTGAGTAAGGGTGCTGCAGCATCCGGTTTGTGTCGCGTTAAGCTCTGAGCTCTTCCCTTACTCCACCGCCTCCTCCCACACGTGGAGAGATGCTGCCAGAATGCCAGAGGCACGGCAGCAGGGAGCCAGGCTTGCTCTCCTGAGCAGGGAGACAGACAGACAGAGACAGTGCTGGGAGCAGTCAATGGAACAAGGGAGAGCCAAGGCTGCCAGACAGACACAGATAATGCGCAGTCAACAGGCAGAGCTTCTGTCCTGCCCAGACGGACAGACAGAGACTATCAGGCTGAGGAGACAAGATAACCAAGTCTCCTCAGGCAAAGGGAAAGGATGTGGCATGGGGAAAGTACTACCTGTCCTATCTTGTTCCTACTGTGAAACCACCTATGGCTTGCAGTGGGAACAGGAGTGCGTCTTGAATGCCCAGTGTGGCAGAATTCAGCTGGAGGCTGTGTATTGTCTGCTGGATTGAACACAGGCCTGGGAGACAGGTGACATGGGGATGTGGGTGCTCTTCCTGGCTCAGCCTGCAGCTGGCTGTGCGACCCCAGGCAAGTCACTTTTCCCTGTGCTTCTGATCCTCTCCATCTGTTGGGAAGAGGCTGTCTCTGCGACATGTTTGTACAACAGCTAGCACAAAGAAGCCCTGAATTCCCTGGGGTCTTTATATGCTATTCTTACACACGCGATAATCACAACTGGACCCATATTAAGGTGGGGAACACCAATGAACAAGAAATCCATCAGTTAGGAGTGTTACCGAGCAGAGACACCCAGGGCAGGCCCCATCTTTTCTTGGCCTGCAGCCCCGCAGCTCCCACAAGCAAAGCGATGTTTGGCTTGGTCAGTTGATTTCTGCATGGGAGTTCTCCCCATAGAGCCGGCTGGTGCAGGAAGTTTTGCTGATGATTCAGCAGGTGATGCTGTTCCTTGAGTCACTCCCAGGCAGCCTTGGAGAGGGAAGATGATGCTTTTGGAGATGCTCTCAGTCAGGCCAGATTCAAACCTGATGGCTTAGGTCATTAACTGCCCTATGGTAGTTTAGGATACTACTTACCCAAAACTGATAAGAGAACTTGCTGCGTGGCTCCTGTGCTCCATCCCAGAGGTGGCTTTGTTTCAGTTGGAGAAGGAGGGAGTGTGAATTTGCAGTCAGTGCAGGTAAAGGACCTCAGGAGTCCTGGGTATTTTCCTGGCCATCCACTGAGCAAGACACTTGTTCCCTCCCTACAGTTCATCACTTGTAAAAAGGAGATGGTCACATTTGGGGGTACATGCTGAGAAAGCCGTTCATTGAATCTTGAGTGGTGCTTTGGCCACCTCAGAGGGAAAATTAGATAGCAAGAGAATATCTGAATTATAATAAAGTAGTAGCAAGCAAGACTCAAATGCTGACATTTTCTTGTACTGTGCCTGCCTGTGGTCCTTACAAGCAGGATCCTCTATGCTGCCTTTTCATCTTTTCATCCCAAGTTTCAGGCCAAACATGGGCCTGGCATAATTGTGTGTTGGATCCACAGGTCGTATTCTCAGATGGTATCAAATTGCCAATTCCTCTTCAGGTCAATGGAATCTCACTTGCTTACGCTGGCAGGGCTGGATCTGGGCCTCCACTGGGAAATCCCATTGGTGTGTTGTCTTGTCAGCAGGCGCAGGCTACTTCTCCTCTGTCCTCTTTGCTCTAGCCCTTTGCTCTGATGAGTCTGAACTTGATGCTGCAGGTTGCTGGAGGGATCAGGGGCTCAGCAAATACTTTCCCTGCATGGGACAGCCACTTGGGTATTGAGCTCTTCCTTCACCAGCTGTGGTCACATGTGAGTGTAGAGAAATGCCTTTCATCACCTTTGGTTCTCTGCCAGGTTCCACTAAGGACAGACGCTGACCAGGGGACTTGGGCTGCCTTGGATTCAGCCCATGGCTTGCTCTCATGTTCCCCCAGCTGTTAGAAACTCTTCATATTGCCTCCCACATGCTGTCACCCAAGGGAGTGAGGCAGGTATCTGCATCCCAAGGGCAGTATTGATAACCTTGCTAAGGCTGTTGTCCATCCTTTCACCCTTCCTCAGCTCTAGGGTGCGATCTTGGAGCTCTCCAAGAGCAGTCCACTGCATTACTTGCTGCAGGAGTCTCAGAAGATTGAACTGAGCTCTCTACTCACTCAGAACGACAGGACAGAGTGTGTTTGGTTGGTACAGACACCTCATAGAGCTCTAGTAGGGGGAGCTGGTATCTCTGCCTGCCACAGGGCTTCTCCACAGGCACATTTGGGCTTTGGGGGCTCAAGGCAGCTACTGGTATCCAGGCCCTTTCCTGAGAGGTTAAAATCTGCCCATCTATGTAGGAACAGGGAGCCTGGAGCCTCAGTTACCGCTTACCAGCAGGGCCAAGAGCTCTGAACTCCAAACACCCTTTCCCTCTGTAATTATGTTTTATTTTTAGGTGTCCCTTCCTTTTTCTATTTCAAGTCTGCATCCTCCGCAGAGTAAACCGGAGAAGGTGCACTGAGCCGAACCCGCTGTGTTTGGGAAGCAGTAAAACGAGGCTTCTAAACTGGGCTCCGAGGCGTAGGAGCCATTGGCGAAGGCTGGCAAGGAGCCCTGGCACAGCGCAGACCACAGCTCTCCCTGCATGAGGCTGCAAGAGAGCCAGTCACTTCAGTGGTTGAGGGTGGGGAGAGCAGGAGGAGGGAGGCGGGGGGGGTGAGCGAACTGGCCTGTGGCTGGGTTGGAAGAATGGTGCTGTCTGGTCTCCTTGCAGAGCAGGTGGATGTGTACACTGCACCCTGTGGATCTCATACTTTCCCAGCTGGGTCTAATCCTCAGGTGATTTGCACCAAGAACCTACTTTTGTCCCTTAATGTGCAGAGACTCATGGCTTTTGTGGTGGGCCCAGTTCCATCTTTGAAGCACCAGTGAAGTTGGTGGTTGTCCCAGCTCCACAGAGGTCTACTGAAAATGGAATTTCTCTGTCTTCAAAGTAATTTCCCTCTCCCTTCTTTTTCCATTTGTATTTATATGACCTGGTATTGGGCTTGCTCAGCACTTCCTGGACTGAATAACACAATGGCAGTGACAGAACATTTTCTCAACAGCAGCAAGTAGTCATTATAGCTCCCCTCTGCTGCACACTGGTCAACTCCAAGGCCTAAAAAGGCTCTAACTTGGCAATGCTGCCTGTACTCAGCCCCTTCCTGCGTCCCTGCAGTAAGGAGCATCATCTAGCAAAAGTATCACCACTGACTGTTAGTAGGACAACCCAGGTTTCTCCTAACTGCTTTTGGCTAAACCAGACTTTGCATTGTAGTGCACCTCAGGACTAATACATGCTTATTAGCCCCAGATTCCTCTACAGAATTCCACTAAAAGACTCAGCAGCCAGTTCTGACTTCTAGGAAACCCCTAACCTCTGAGCTGAGCTGCATGGGGAAATCAGTGCTGGAGTCCATCCACACTGTTTTGCCAAGAGACTTCAACTGTGGCCTTTCCAGTGTAGACTCTATCCTGCTTCCCGAGGGAACAGCCTCTGCAAAGAAAAGGGGAGAAAAGAAAGAGGTGTTGAGCTTCTTTTGCATTCCCTGAAGCGATGTTCAGGCTGAACCAGACCCTTACTCCCGGTGTGAATTTAAACAGCCTTGGGAGTGCCCTACATTGTAGCAGGCTCCCACGGGACATTGCTGAGCCTGGAGCAGCCCAGAGCCTCTGCTGCATCATGGCCTGGGATGCATCTCTGTCCTGCTCCCATCTTTGTCAGCCCAGCCTGTTGTAGGCTTCTGGGGCTTCTGGGGTCTCAAGCTGCATGTGAGACAATGGTTGGGCCTTGGATAGCAGATTTACCATTGCAGATGGTTTTAGTTAGTGCTTAAGACACATTAAAGCCAGCAAGGGGTTATATTTAGCTGGGCTTCTTTAAGAGGAAAGCCTTTTATCCTCTTGGCTGGTCATCCATCAAGCCCTTGGGAGGGCGGGGTCGTGTCTCCAAATAGATCCCACGGACAAGCAGCCACTGTGAAACCACATTTCCTCCTGGGAGGGCCCTCCAGAGACAGGCGCTTACTGTGGTGAGGCCTCTGGTCGCCAGCATTAGAGCAGGCTGGTCACGGGAGCTGGCAGGAATACAAAGCAGAGGCAGGGACATAACCAACTTGGGTACTGTCTTGGCATCGTGGCATTTAAACTGCCTCGTAGCCCCAGATCCTACAGTGCTTCTGCTACCTGGAAGGGAAATGGCAGTTAGAAATTTTCAGCTGGTTTTAGCCAGCAATAAATTTCTGAGCTGATCTAGTCATGAATCTAGTAGCTGCTGGAGCTTATAGCTACTGGTCTACTGGAGGGACGAGCAGTTGCACTGCTGTGATGAAGTCCGCTGAAATTTCCACTACAGCTGATGGCAGTTTTGCTGTTTTCTAGGGCTGCAAGGCTTATGCAATCATGTTGGTTTTAGCATCACTGGCATCAAAGTTTAGGGGACAGCTAAAGGGAGGATGCTGATGGCAAGGAGAGTTTTGTAATGAAATGCCAGGTGGCTCTGCTGTGGGGACCCCTGGAGTCCTAGCTGCATGTTTGTCACTGGGCGTTCACTTCTGAATACAGCCTCTTCAACAGCCTTAGCTTTGTTGCATTTCTGGATCTTCAGATAGCACAGATATGTCACGCCATATGGATCTCCAAATCAAATGACCATGGCATTCCTATGCTATAGAAACATAGCGTTGCTCTGCTAGGGTCCTGCTGGCATTGCTGGGGCATTGCTGCGAGAAGTTCACAGCACTAATGCTTTAGCCATGACTGAGAAAAATTCAGGGAAGGAGAAACCTGCTGTCAAGGACAGGAAAAGATACTTGGCTGGAAGCTCCTTTTACTTATGCCAGTATAAATTTTAGTGGATTTATTTCAGGTTTATATTGGCATAGGTGAGAGGGGAGTTGGACCCTGTTTGTGTGTTTCACAGCCCTTGTGAGAGCATGAGTGTATTTGATCATTATAATTCCTTTGGCTTTTCTGTGGGATTTGTATCACTGATGTTCTGATTGCCATGGATGGATTTGTAACACAAAAATGTCCTGGTTCATACTAGCAATTGCAGTTCCCACCACCACCAGCATGGTGCTCCACCCCAGCAGTAGCAGAGGGTGATTTTTTAGTCTCTAAGAACATTGATGTCTGAAGTACACAGGGTAAATTACAGCTCTGGGGCAGCAGGACCCATCTTGAATTATACTGCTGATTCTAAAGAGGTTCCCTCCCCTGGGAAACTACCAGGGCCTTTGGGAGGGGCTGTGTGTGTGCACAAGCAAAACCAGTTTGGAACTGGAACCAGTCTGAGATTAAACCATTTCCTTTGCTCTCTTTCCAAGAATGAACTTTATTTTTCCAGTTGATCTGAAACAGGGAATATTGGGACTTGTTTTTTTTTCTCTTTCCTTGTCTCTGGATGCTTTCCCAGAAAAACACAGAAAATGAAACATTTATTTTTCTTCCCAGTGAGAAAGTTTCTTCTTTTCTGGGAAGAGGTGCAAGGGTCGGACTAGAACTACTGTCATCCCTGCCTTGTGAGGGAGCAACTACAAATAGGAAATGCATAGTCTGGTCACGCAGCCCACTGTCCAGTGAAGAAGGCTAAAGGACAAGTTTGTGAACATGCCAGAAAATCTACATTTGTGACTAGAGAGTGTATTCATTCACTACAGCTCTGCACACTTGGCACCCTTTAGATTGCAAGGGCTCTATGCTTTGGGAAGAAGGAAAGGGACATGATCCCCTCTGGAGGGAATGGGGAGATGCAAAAAGGAAGGAATACATTGATTTAACTCTTACTGGATCAAGCAGTGTTTTCAGATTCCAGGCAGGAACCAGTGCCAAGCCATGTGGATGCTGCAGGGAAAGTGTTAGTGACTCTGGAATGGTCTTACCATAACAACATCCTGGTCCTACCTTGGGTGGCTCATCTAGTTTGGCCTCCAGTCCTTTCCAGGGGAGAAAAAGGAAGGTTCTGCAACTGTCTTGACGTATTATAGTTCTCTGCCTTCCTGGGATGGAGATGGTGCAGTTTACTGGAGAAGGTAATGGCCTGGGACTCAGGAGACATAGCACCTAGTCTTCTCTCTGCTTTGCTCGGATGGTTTGCTTTCCAGGTTTGCCTTTTCATGTCTTGCCTTTGAGGTAGGGGCTGTCTCTTAGCTGAGGGCCTGTAAGTGCCTCTGCAATACAAATAACAGCAGTATTCCTAAGTATCCAGTATTATCCTACAGTTTTGCCCAGGACCAGCTGACGGTGACCCAGTCAGTGAGCAGGTCTGGCTCTCTAGGACCACACCGGGCTCTGGCAGGTGCTTGCCAGGAGAGGCCCGGAACTGAGGTGATGCTGCCTTGGCTCCTTTCTCTAAAATCGATTTCCTGCGACAGCCAGTGCAGTAGAGGAAGGGGCTGACTATTCTGTTTTGCTCCCCACCTCCACTCTCCTCCTTTGAAGACCTCCCAGTAAGTAACCCAAGCCCAGAGCTGTGGTGACAGACGCTGCTAGGGAGGAACTTCCAGTCTCCAAGCTCTAACCGCCCAAGGAACCAGCCTCTTCATCCCCACAAATTACAGGCTCCTGCCTGCCCTTTAGAGATGAACAGGCAAATGGATGACAGAGAAGACGAAACAATCCCCCCTACCACCAACCAGCCCTCCGCACACCCCTCCTCTCCTCGTCTCCGGGGTAGAACCCCTGTTCTCTCTATGTGAGACAAAGCTGTCAGCAATGCTACTGTGGTCTCCTGTGTGTGTGTGTGGATTAACCACCCCCAGGAAAGGGCTGCACGGATGTGTAAGTGCTGGAGCCAGCGGGAGACAACTGTAAGCACTAGCTCACCACAGTCTCCCCTTCTTCCAGCCCTCTCTCCGAGGGTTCAGACACAGGAGTGTTGTCATACCTCTGCAGTGGGTGAAGGGAGAGTTTGAAATGTAGCAGGCACGATGCAGAGAAGAGCTCATGTCTAGAAGTATTCAAGCAGAGGCTAAGGGGGCTTGTTGTGCACCCCAACCCCTCCCAGAGCAGAGCGGATCCATGCGCTTGGGAGGAGATGGGTGTTTTCTTTTGCTTCTGTCAGCGAGCTGCAGCCCTGGATCACTGCATAGTCTGGGCATAAGTTCCTACTGTGCAGATGGGCAGCGTAAAAGTCTCTCGTGATTAAGGTATGTGCTGAACTCAGGAGATCGGGGTCCAAAGTCCAGCTTTGCTATGCACTCTCTGGGTGAGTTTAGACAAGTCATTTGTCATCCCCATGCCCAGTTCCTACCTGTGACGTGGGGTAATAATTCAGCTTTTTCACTGTCCCTTCTAAGGCCCAGTCTTCGAATGTGCTCAGACTCCAACTTCCCATTGCCTTCTGAAGTCAAAGGTGCCTAAACATTTATGAGAATCTGAACCAAAGTTCTTTGGATGGGGATTCTCCCCACTCTGTTTCTTGTGCAATGGCCTCTTCCCCTCAGTAGGCAGCTTTGGGCAGAGCCATAACCCCAGTAAATAATAACAGAGATACAGACTGCTTAGTAATGGCTGGTCTCCAGCTCTGGCAATGGAAATTAAATTTAGCTCCATATGAAAGATGTGGAACTACATAAAGCCTCAAAATAGGGTATGTTGGGGAGTAGCATAGTGCACAGGATAAGCTAGCACCAGACCTGTGCCCCAGACCAATTATCTGTGTCAGAAACCTCAAGCTGGGAGTCAAACCCAGAAGGTTGGTGAAAAAACTCAAGAACTAGTGAGAGAAAGCTGGGTGGCAAGGCCAGAAGCTGGGTAAGGTGATACAGAAAGAGTAAAGAGCTTGGATGAGGTGGTACAGGGGAGAAAGGTTGGTGATAACAAAGGAACTTTTGATGGGGTATCAGTATCTGAATCTGTGCTCTGTGGAGATGGGTTCCTCTAGAGTCAGTCTCCACAACAAGCAAACTCAGATGCTTTGCTGACTCTTTTCTCTGTACTCTGGTTGTAGCAGGTGCTGCTCTTCACTGGAGTTCAGCTCAGGTCCCCAGGGAGCTGCCCCATTCACTTGGAAGTTGGGGGAAGGAAGGAATGTTTAATAAGGACAGTGTCCAAATTAGGAGGTGAAGGAGGGCTGCAGATGCTCATAAATACTGCCCTCCATGTCAGAAATGCGACTCTTCTGCTTTTATTGCAGCCCCTGATTTATGAGCTGGGCTGAGTGCCAGACAGCGTGTTGCTATCAGGCAGGAGGAGATGCGTGCGTGTGTTTGTGTGTGTATGCATGTGTGTGTGCATACATTCATATGGGCAAGTTCAGTAGTGTGGTGCAGGTACTGACTCTGGCCTGGAAATGCTTCTCTCCTGTCATTCAGAGTATTTCCAGACTCTGTCTGAAAGGCCGGGCTTTACAGGCTAGATTCAGACAAAATTCTCACTGATTGCATACTAGACTCCTCTCAGTCGGTCAGTCAATCTGTCTGCCTGTCCATCTTATCTCTTTTTCCATACCCCATCACTGATTTCCACGCACTCTCAGGGAAGTTTCATCTGTGCAGTAAGTCCAAGACCGGTGGGTTTGTGAGACACACACAGAGTCTAGCTGCATTGAATCCTTTAGTTTAAACTGCTCTCTCCCAGATATGGAGGTATCCTTGATGTTTTGGTGTTCTCAGGTAGTTTGAACTAGTTTTAAATTGGCAAGTGAATAAGATAATATTTAATTCAGGTATTTGCCCTGAATACAGAGGTTGTCCTAAGCCATATATCCACTCTCCAAGTCCAGTGCTATTGCAAAGGCATCTTGTAGGCAAGCAAAATCACTAAGAGATGGTGTTTTCAGAAGTTTTTAGCACTAACAGTGATTTAACTCTCACTGAAGCCAGTGGCAGGTTTTCCAATAGCCTCTCCTTCAGTGGTAACAGAGGCAGGCTGACACTGAAGACTTGGAAAGACCTTTCTGGTTTCACACCTGCAGAGTTGCACTGGCTTGAAAATTGGACTAACGGCAAGACTGCGAATTGTGGCTCATTGAGGGTGAGCCTGCCTGCCTCAAGGATGGGGTAAACAGCTAGTAAAGAACGAGAAATGAGACCTTGGTCTTCCTGTTGATAGAGTTAGTGGACTGGCCACAGGTGCTATGGTTTGAACCGAAGAGCTAAGCCTCTGAAACTGTCAGGTTGTCAACCAAACTGAGATTTTCAAATCTATGTGTAGATTTTATGTGGATGGATGTTCAGATTCACAGTCTCATCCTTCGCTCTGCTGACTGGTAGCAGATATTCACAGGTGGCTGCCTTTTGGAGCAGAAGCCCACAGTATGCCACTTGGGAAGTGGGTATTCTTGGTATATCCTTATCTGGGACCCTCCAGTCCAGAACAGAGCTGAGTGGAAAGAGTACCAAAGGGATCCTCTAAGCCCAGCACCAAATGCTTACTCTCAGGGGGCAGTTCCGTGCCCCAAACTGACTCTAGCTGGAAAGATTAGAGGAGAGGGTAGGAGCTTTTACTGTTTGCAACAGCTCCTGGAAAGAATTAGCATCGTGAAACAACAACCAAGCATTTCCCCAAGCCTGAGTAGTGTTTACATGCCTGAGTAGGGCTTACTGAAGCAAACCTGTAACGCAACGTGGGACAGCGCCGTCTGCTGACTCTAGCCATAAAAAAGACTCCAAGAGATGGCCAATTTGCCACATCCCTTGGTAATACGTACTAACTTAATTACCTTCTTTGTTAACAATTTGCAGTAGTTATTTATTCATAAAATCCACTTACTGTGCCATAAATTTACACAGTCAAGCAGCAACAGTGAGGAGGTTTTTTCCCTTAACATCCCCCTGGGGTTACCCTCAAGCATGCTTCCTACATGGAGACTAGCCCACCAGTGCCTCAGTGACTGCTGGGCTGAGTTTCACTGAGTCATCATTACCAGCCACATTCATATTCCCACTTCAGTTTGCCAATTCACGTTTTATTTAGCAACTGGCATGACTCACCCATAGAATGATGACAGTGAAGAGATGGAGTGATACCGGCATTTAATGCTCAGTTTCTTAGGGCTGAACGCCTCCTAAATTTCTTTGCTTACATCACGGGCTGAAGAATTAGGTTTGCCATTTGCCATTGCCCTGGAGTAGAAAGTATGGATGCCTTCAAGAGATGCACAGAGGAGGTCGAACCACCACACCAGGGCAGAGGAGAGAAGGAGGCATCCGTCTGAGCACATGTGGCTGAACATCAGCCAGAGCTGTGCAACATTAGTTACAAAACATGAAACTGGGCTGAACTTTCCCGGTTTCAGGTTTCACATCATGCTTTGGGCTTCAGCCAGATACCTTGAGCCCGGACTGGGGAATTTTGGGGGGTGACTTCCAGCAGCTCTGGCAGTATTAGTGGAGTATTGCAGGTTTTAATATTTGTCTTGCAGCTCCAGTTTTTGGAAATCAGTCTATTGCATCTGCAGCTTCTGTAAAATAACAACAACAAGAAGTAAACAACTTTTTAGCCATCAATAAGCAGAAACAACTCTCAAAAACAGAATCTGGTGTGCAATCTGTAGGTTGAAAAGGAAGAAAAAAGGAGTTTATTAGTAATTAATTTTATAGAAACACTCATGCTTGCTTTGACGTTTTGCCTGGCTAGACTGATGGCATCTGATTATGTGTGGACAGGGCAGCTCATATATGATTTATATTTTTAAGCAACCAAACCAGGTGAAATTTAGTTGCATCCACCTAAACGGCCCAGGCAAGATGGGCCTTTTCAGCAAACCTGATCATCATTTTCCTGATTTCAAATACATTATTACTGCAGGATGCTTCATCTTGATTTTATTGTATCTGACCTCATTTTGCTATATTTTTTATATGAAAATACCATTTTGATCATAGATTTTATTTATCACAGTGGTTTATATCTGTATATATTGCATAATGCTTCATTTGATATTACATTATGATGTTTTGACATGAGAAACATCCAAGGAAAGTCATTTTGATATTCAGAATCCATAATTTTGGAAGATCAAAACCATGATGTTGTGCTCTGGTTTCCTATGTAGTTTAAGGAATAGAGTTTGACATCACTCCCCATGCAATGGAAATTTGATCTCTACTTGACCAAATGCAGGCTCTACTTGCATTTCCTAGGTGCAAAGGGATCTTTATTTCAGGGCATTCCTCACAGAGTTTTGTGTTCTCAGTCTTAGCCTCTACACAGTGAAGCTATCTGCCCCTCTTCCCCTACGCTAGCAGAGCTGCCTTGAAGCTGTTCCCAGCATCAGAGGTAAGAGGTCCTGATCTTAAGTGAACATTTGAGGTGACAGGTGTAAAATGCCTGTAAGTTTGTTCTTCTTGATGCTATGGGACGTGCCTGCAGTGGCTCTCTACCCTCCTTCTCCAACTCCTGCAAGGCGCTAGCTCCCCTTTGATGCCTCTCTGCTCTGAGCTACTTCAAACAGCCAGGGAGGGTGGTTCAGCCAGAGCAGTAATTACACCCTTTTGCAGCTCACTGGTACTGCAGCCCCTTTGAAGTGATTTTACCACCCAGCCTCCTCGCCAGGAGCCACACGCACACGTACATACCATAGAGTTCAGCCTCCCTAGCAGCTCTGCCCTAGGGGCCCTATGGGAAGGTGGGAGTGGACAGGAGGGGGCAAGGAAGCGAGATGAATGAGGGCTTTAAGAAAACAAGAAAGCCCATAAACCATTTACTAAAAATTTTATTAACCCTTCAAGTGCCTGAGCACATCTCAGGTGGGGCTTGAGCATGGGCATCCAGCCATTCCCACTCCTGAGCAGAACCAGTCTGGGTCAGAAGAGGTTTGAGATCAGCTGGCAGGAATCAGGAATGTCTCCCAAATGCTGGCTGACCCTGACTGGCTGCATCATCCAGCCTGCGTGGCCTGGCACCACATGCCACCCTTGGGTGGACACATTTCCTGTCATCTCTCAGCAGGCTGTGTGTTCCTATTGCTCCCTGAACCCATTCAGGGTGTAGACAGGAAGACTTCCTGCTAGTGACACCTTGTTGTTAAGCATGCTAGACCCCTTCTTCCATTTGTACTGCATCCCTATAAACTCATTTATCTACCTTACATCCTTGTATGTGCCTTGTGACCATGAAGTCTGGGGTTAGGTTATCTTGAATGTTGTTGTTCTCAGCTTGCCTCTCCAAGCTAAGTCAGGACCCTGATTTCTGTCTGTAAGAACTCACCCAAAGTGGCACAGATGCCTGTAGCACAGCAAGGATATGAAGCGGGGGCATCCTGAGATTAATGCAGCAGTGCTGGACTACTGAGCTCCAGGCTGCAGTGTAAATCCGAAGAGTGGGGAAATGGAGTCCAGGATGCCCCAGCCTGCTTTTGGCCCAATGTGAGCACCTTAGCCATGCTGAGTGAGTCTCTGCTGGGTTTTCCAGACATGTTGAGCACCAGTAGCACCTGTTCATCTATAAGAGATATTGAAAACTGACAGTGATCCATTGATTCAGAAGGATTGGAAGGAACTGTTCTAAAACACCTGGCATCAGCTGCTCTTGGAGACAGGAGTCTGAGCTAAATGGGCTACTGTTGGGCCTTGGAAATGTCCATGTTTCCATCTGACCAGGAGACTCTTTGCTAGTGCATGATGGCAAACTAGGATTGTAAGGGCCCCTCCCTCCCTTGCTTTGTTCAATGGAAATCACAAACCTGGATGTTTATCCTCTCCTTTGGCGGCAGCCAAGTATCTCCCTGATTACAGACACAAACCAAATTCTCTTGGCTTGGAAATAATTTGATTGTGCCCTGGCAAACCCTCCTGGAGCCACATAGTCTTAGACAACTGCACATCCCTCCTCGCCCCTCACCACCACCTTAATCACCAAGTCTACCATCAGCAATGCTCAAACATGCAATTGTCTGGCAGACACACTGCTGTTTTGAGGGCTGGTGAGGGGTAGCTGGGGGAAGCAGAGACATGTGTGTGTGAGCTGAAGCTTTCTGGCTTTTCATCTCCAGCAACACCACAAGTACTGCTGCATAATGCAGAAATGATCTTCGTTAAGAGCTGGCATTCCAACAATTTAGGTTTATCCCAGCTTTTCCCATTAACCTGGGTTTGTTGGGCAAATAGTGATAGCTTGGCTTCAGAAAGTCAACATCTTTCAATCTTCCTGAAACTGGAGCTGAAAGATTTATCACAGAGATCATACAAAGGAGAATGGTAACAAAATCAAGAACTTCAGTGGAGAGGATATGATATATCAACACAGCTGGAGAAACTGGGGTACACAGTCATTGTCACCTTCTAACCCTCCATTGCTCCCTTGAGAAGGGCTGTTGTAGACTTCCATTAGAAAGACCGAATGCATCCATGCAAAGGCAGGCCCTACTCCGAGCAAAACTTCCTGCCTCTCCCATCAAGGACAGCAATATTTTGGAGGTCATTCCACCCATCTCAAGGCAAGGCTGGTGAATCTCTGTGCTCATTTGAACTTTGAAGGTCTAGATGAGCCTGAAATTGATTTGAATTTGTTTTTGCAAAACCAAACATTACCCTATTGGTTAGCTAATATCTTCCTGTGAGCCTGATCTGCATTGTCCACGACACCACCAAGGACACTTCAATATTCACATACCCGTTTAATCCCATTATATTTACTGTTAAAGATAGGCTTAAGCCAAAGTCCTCATTCCCTTGAACGTGGACATATCCTGATCTGGATTGTATAGCTTGGGGCCATCTCGTGTTAGTTGTATTATATTTGCTTGTGCAATGAGCAAGCTTCCTTAAAAGTGAAGCTGCAGCTATGAAATGCAGCTGTTTTTTAAATCACTGGTAATGTATTGCTCCTTTACAGTCAGAGGATATAAACAGTATGTGCACGCTGTTCTGACAGGCAGAAGTTGGGTAATTGTTGCTGTGACTGAAAGGCGACCGGTATGACTGGAGCCGGGAAGTAGCTCCCATAGGGGAAGAGAAAAAATAGGAGTTTCCTGCTTGGAGAAGGGATTTGAAAGTGCCTATGATAAAAGCCTGCAAAATCATGGTTGTCTCAAAATGGTGCTTTGTTTCTCACAACACAGGAAATAGAGGGCACCTAATGTAATTATCAGGCACATGTGTAAAACAACAAAAATAAAGGAGAAGAAGCCAAGAGGACCTATCAGGGGAGGATCGCTCCATGGAGGCCCTGTTCTTCCACTTCTTGCGTCTACTGCTGCTCTCTGCCACAGAGTGGAACCAGCCCTTGATCCAGGCTGGTCTGATAGTCCTTACAGTTCACTTTGCCGAGTGTCTTGGGCCCCTAGAGCCAGGTCGCTGTGCAACCCTCATTAATAGTTGTCTTTGCAACACAGAGGTTTTTGTTATTTTTGGTTGTTTTAATCTTTAGCAAGAAAATAGGCAGGAACTGAGCTAGGAAAGATTCTGCAAAGCCCAGAGAGACAGTGCAGGGCAGTTTTAAGAATAACATTGCTCACTGTAATTTATGGCCACAGGGAAAAAAAAAAGAAAAGAAAAACTTTTTGCCTCCTTGAAATCAATAGGAAAACTCCAGAGCTGTAGAGAAGGCTCAGCAGCCTCTCACAAGCACAGCTGGAGTGAGATTCCTGCTCCTGCTTCTGCTCCTTGGATGACATCGGTGAGTGACATTGATAAGCATGTCATCTGAGGTCGTAAGCTCTCTAGGACTGTCTTTCTGCTTTGCTTATACGGCAACAACAATATCCATGTTTGGGTCTCCTGGGCATTATTGCAACACGCCATTATTTCTAATAGCTAGTACTAAAACAAGAGCAGCAGCTTTGATTGTTCAATAGTTGGGACATAATGGAAAACAAGGAGCATTTCCACAGCTATGGAAAGAAGCTCTTAATTCCAGGCATCCGAGGTAGCATTAAGTCTAATCAGCAGCCCTCAGGGAGGAGAGAAGGCAGGGTATGGTGGAGCTTGCAAGAGGGGTTGTGAGACAAAACAAGGGCAGGGACATCGGCCGGGTGGAGGTGATCAGAGCCCGGAGGGTGGAGACTAGCTTAGGCAGCAGAACAACTTCCAGTGTTGTTTTCTGCATTTTGCACTTCTGAGTTTTTAGGAGTCTCCTGGTTGCAGACAGCTGCAATGGTGTGTGGCAAGAGAGCTGCAGCAAGCAAGAGAGACATGGATCGTGCTCCCTCCAAGAAGGAATTTGTCTTTTGTTCTGGTTGCTTACAGTCGTTATGGGGGAGGCTATCAGCAGAACCCTCAAACTTCTGACAGTGTGACCAACAGCCCTCAAATCATTACAACCGAGTTATAACAGAGTTATCCTCTGCTTTCTTTGTCTGAGTGCCTGGGCTTTCACAGTATCTCTGTGCAAAGTTAGATGTACTGTTTCCCCTGTCTGAATTAATCCCTGATCCCAAACCCACTCAAATCAACAGAGAAACTTCCACCTTACGTTTTAACAGGCGTCGGAGTGGGCCTCGGGTTAGCTTCCCTTGTTTGCATGCCTTTGTATGCTGATAAAGGGCAAAGATAAACCTTTACAAATAATTAGGAAAATGTAAAGTCCTAATTAGGAAAATGTAAAACCTTAACAAACTAGGAAGACTCCAGGAGGGTCACAAGAGACAAAGAGAGGCTGAGCTAACGAATGACATTCCAGCCTGGAGTTTCTTCGTAGGCAAATTTTCTATGCTTGCTCTCAATGGCTTAAAAGAAGAGAGGAAGCCAAACTGGATGCTGAAGGAGTGTGGAAGCCCAGTAAGGAATGGGAAGCGCAGAGGATATGTGCTTAAACAGCACTAAACATGACATCTAGGGATGTCCTTCACATCAAAGCAATGCCTGGCTACAGCACAGTCACACCTGATTTCTAGTTGTGATAGAGCAGGCTCAGACCCTTATCCCTTAATATTTTCTTTGGGGTGAGAAGATGCCATTTTCTCTAGCAGGCTGCCACTGGGCAAACTGCAGTTCATTAGGGACTGGCAGATCCTCTTGTGCCTGCTCTTCTGCCAGCTCCTGCTTTGACAGCTTGCCGGGGCCGTGGCAGCAAGTGAGCTGGGACAGTTTGGGGGAACGGCAGAGGCGGCGTGCAGGAGACTGTGAAAGCAGGGAGCAGGAGCACTCACCTGTCTGATGTGTCAGCCTTTGATGCACACGCCTGAGGACAGATGGCTCAGCTCCTATTAGGACAGCAGGGAGCCGAACCAAACAGCCTGCCGGCTTCTCCTCCCAGCCCGCCCTCCTACCTCCGACTGTCAGAGCAGCACCGTGCCCATCACCCCTCCCAGCGCTGGCACTCCACGGCTCCTCGCTGATTTACCAGCTCCGTCAGCGACTTGGCAGCCGTGGGATGCTGAGTGCCCGCAGGGGTACGTGGGGGTGTGGTGAGCTGGAGACGCCCCGCTTGTTTATTTGGTTACCGTTTTGTGGTTTTCGAAAGGTGCCTGCAGGTCTGCAGGAGAATCTGCTTGGAGATGGGCCTCGCCCTGTTCCCATCTCCTAGGCCCCAGCCGGTGCCGTGCGCGGTGGTGCCTCGGCTCCGTGTTTCCGTGTGTGTGTGTGTGTGTGTGTGTGTGTGTGTGTGTGTGTGTGTGTGTGCGTGTGCGTGAGAAAGAGCAAGTGAGAGCAAACCCTGCAGAGGCAGAGGCATGCAGAGCTGCATGGGGTTATTTCCATCTCTGTGCAACAGAAGTTTTGCACCTCTGTCTTTACCAGGCACGGGATAGCAAGGACTCCCAGGCACTCAATAGTTAACCCTGTCCCTGCCAGTATCTTTTAGAGAGTTAAAAACAAGAGAGGACTCTTTTGTGTCTTTTGACTTTCTCAATAATTGTAAAATCCCTCACGCAAGGTTGGAAGAGTGGGGTATTGCCAGGGTTGGATTTTGCTGCAATGGGAGTGTCAGGCTATACAGCTGCTCCCCATCCCATGATCTAGAGTTAGCGCTGTGCTTCAGGAGATAATAACAAAGGCTGCATCTTAGTCTCCTTTCTTGTCCTCCTAAGAAATCCATCTCCAAATATTATTCTTGGCTTGACAGGAGATACAAAATGGATTTAAAACATAACAGTTAATTGTGGCATGAAGTGCAGTTACGAATATTTTTTGATGCAATAGTAACTTAGCCCATTTTGGATTTCTATTCCTCTTATTTGTATGGTGATCACACCTAGGGGCTCAAGCAGAGAGCAAGGATTCCTTGTGATAAAAGTTGCACAGACTGCAAGAAACGGTTCCCCTCTGAAGAATTCCCACTTGAGAAAAGACAAAAAAGTGATCATTCCTACCCATGGAGCTCGAAGGACACAGGAAGGCCATGTTTCCCATAGGTCAGACAGGATGCTGGCCTCACACACTGAGAGGTGATGCAGATTTTCTAATTTCCATTCCAGAAACAGCCACAAAAACATCTTTTGCCTTTGTTGCACAATATACTTGCAGCACCACTGCAATGCAGACCTTTCTGGGGTGAAGGCTTACACAGTAGCACTGCCTAACAGTTCTGTAATGCCTGACCTGTGTTCAGTTGAAAACACAGGAGAAACCTCATGCTAACTGCTATCTGCTGAGCTGGAATCCATCAGGTACTGCTTTTTCTCCTGAGAGCAATAGGGCCGTATCAGTGAGCAGGTCTCTGGCAGCGCAGCACTCCCGAGCACAGGTTGCACGCTGCCTGGAGGGGAGAACCCCACCTACTGAATCACCCTCTGCACTTCCTGCATCACCTTGCTGTTCCCTGTGCATCTCCCGCCAAAACGTGACCCAGCCCAGGCCTGCTGAGCTGCTCTGCCCTATATGAGATTGGGGATGATTTTAAGATTGCATTGTGTGCACCGGGGGCAGACAACCTGCTGCTTCATAATGAGGCCACCACTTAGATGTATTTGCCCAATGTCACTCAGTTGCAATGCAGCACCAAGTTGCCATGCTGCTATGTCAGCTCTGAGAATGCTTTGCAGGGCTTAAACATGCTTTGAAGACCCACAAAGCTGAGTCAGCTAGCAAAGAGGGGAAGGAATGGTTCCTGGTTCCTTCTGTGACAACCTGCCTGTCTACAGCCTCCTATTGCTTCCTTTTCCTCTGGTCTGAGCAAAAGCAACTGGCATCTAGACTTTGTGCTGCATAGGCGTTGCACACCCTGCTCTGGGAGGCAGGATGGGGATGGTGGAAATGTGTTGATAGCAGTTCAGATTGCTAAGCTCAGAAAGAACTTCCACTCCCACTATGGGATTGCTAGTGATCACAGCGGCTTCAGAAAGGTGGCACCTTCTGTGATGTAGTGTTCTTTAGTGCTGGTTTAGTGTTAAGCTAGAAGGGCAGTACTACCATCTGCACAGAAAGTCTTCCTTCTTAGGAACCAATTTGGGGACTTTTATTTGGAGAGCTCAACTGCTGCAGACAAGAGATGGACGAGTCCTTCATTCGTGACCTGACATTAAGAGCTGTTAAAGCAGGTACTGTCTTTACATTGGCTTTTTTATGCCAGCAGCATGGGATTCTCTCCCTGACTACAGATCCAAAGTTTTACTGTTCAACAGATATTCGCAATACTAATGAATAAACATCACACCTGACCTGTCAAAGGCCCTCTGGCTATGAGGAGGATCTCCGTTCTATGAGCTGCGTTAGCAATCAGTGTCATCGTGCGGGCCTAATCCTGCCTTGCTAGCTCATGTGAAATCAGTAGGTTGCACCTGCTGAGAAAAGTGGGCTGGCAAAGAAAACTGCAAAATAACCTGATCCATTTTCCTCTTGTGACTGTGTGCTGAGTTTAGGGGCTCCACATGCTCCTTGTGAGCTGGCAGGAGCCTCTCCTGGATTGCTTGTCACGTGTTCATACCAGGGTAGTTTGCTGTTTCTACAAATGGACATGCAACTTTGAGAAAGTTCAGCTTGGTTGGGCATTCAGATTTTGAGACTTGTTGGAAGCCAGATCATAAAGCATATATTTCAAGGGGAAGAGGGAGTAAGCAGAGAAGATAGGGGAATCTATTAGCGATGAAGCAGCAAAACATTTTCCTGTGCTGGAAAGTAGCGGAAGAACTGGATTCTTTTATAGTTCTTTGCTTACTAATATCTGTAAGGTTTTATTGTGTATATGCCTGCTGTGAGTACCTGACCAATCCTTTAATACCACTGCTGTCTGGTATAAATCATGATTAAGATGGAGAACTAGATGTGAGGAAAAAAGAGGTTCTGTCCCTTTCACAGATGTGCATGACTCCCGTGACATTTTCCTTGGCTTCACACATTTTCTGGATGCTCTCTGCTTTGGATAGATTGGATTTAGAATGGGTCCTGGACTACCTAAGTTTCTTTAATTAACCCCTAGTGTTTCTCTACCACCTTTCAGCTGATGAGCACAGATACACTTAGCAAAAATGTTTGCTTTAAACTCTGCTTCTTTGGCTGAGTCAGGACAGCATAATTTTTATTATTCTAGTTTCAGAGATGAGTGGAAGCAGAAGTTATTTGCTCAGTGTCACACTGTGAGGCTGCGGCAGAGCCAGGAATGCAACCCAGGAGTCTCAACTCCTAGTCCCCTTCTCTAACCACTAAGCGACACTCGCAGCCATAGCTGAGAACAGGCTCTAAGGACCAGGTGACCAGTCCTTTTGCTCTAAGTCCCTCAAGCCAGGAGCAGAGTCCAACATCTGGACTCCCAGATGCCTTCCTGTCTTCCACTCCCACCAACAGCTGGAAGTAGAGTCGAGAAGCCCTGGTGGACAGCCCCCTGCTCTAACCACTAGAGCCTACTCTGCTCCCTGTAAAACATGTCAGTCCTTGTCTCAATGAGAATATCATGGTTGTCCGCCAGTAACTTAAAGTTGTTGTTTTGGTCATTTCTTCTCTAGCACTGCCCACTCTCACAGCAGGGCTGCTTTTTGCCCTTTGATCCTTTAATACATAGCCTTGGCAGTACGGGGGGAGGCAGGACTTGTGCAGGGTCAGGAGCACAGGAAGGCTGTGTGTTGATGAGGGGGCTGATCCAGTTCATGAAATCACGTCTGAACTGAGCAGTGCTCTCCCTGGTGACTGAGGGAAATGAAATGATAGATTGCTGTCTCCTTGAAGGCTACAATTTAGTCCTCCCATTGCGATATTCCCCTGCAGTTAATAAGCACTCTGCCTACTCTGAGGAGGCTAGTGTGGCTGGGGAATATGTAAACCCAGAGAGACTAGAGCTTTCTAGGATTCAGGGGAAGGAGTCTGGTAGGACTGGGGATTGGTCAGGAGTCGAGCCAAACATGACCCAAAGAAAAGGAACTTAATTCAGACAGAGCTCCCAAAGTTACTTGTGGCCAATGTGCTGTGCTCGGCTTGGGCCTGATTCTTCTCTGAACGCTGCGTGAACTCATCCTTGAAGTGCTGCAGCACGGCAGACACTGACCTGTGCATAACAGCCTTGTGTCTCTGTTTCATCCCAGATCTTCAGGAGATCTGGTGGGGGCTTGCAGAGTTCAATGGGAGGCTGCTTTATTTTGGGGGACCAAGAAACCCATAGCAAAATCCTGGCTCCATTAAATTTAATGACAAAACACCCCTTGACATTGCTGGGTCTAGAATTCTGTCCTGTTATTTAGTTCTTTATTGTGTTGCCAGCTCTCACATCTTATGATATTTGCCATTTTCTTCTGGAGCTAGGTTCTGGAGTGGTGTGATGACTCGATGAGCTCAACTTTCATTTAAAACTGAAAGGTTTCTTACTAACCTCCATTATGGTGGAGTAAACTTGAACCCAACAGACTCAAAGCCAGGAAGCAAATACAAAGAATAAAAGTAATATTTTGATAAATCTTATGCTTTTAAAGCCAATCCATGGTTTGGGGGCACAGTTCATGATATCTTAACAACTGTGTTGGACAATCCTGCTTTTGGCTAATGGCTTTCTTGTGGTTTCTTGCTCTGATTTGGAGAGTCTCTGAGGGCCTACATCCTAAGGAAGGTCAGTTCCCAAAGAATTCCCCACTTCCACCCCACCACATGACCAGCACCTCAAGATATCCCACATCTCAGAGAGAGTTTTCCATTTATTCAGGTGTCTGCAGCTATTGATCTTGGTTCCAGAAAGCAAATGGCCTTGACTAAAAGGAAGGAGAACATCTTTATTTACTGCTATGCCTGCTAAACTTGATTCATACACTCAGATTGGTCCAGTGCTTAGAGGCTAGGCTTCATGCTTTGGAGGCAAAAGAATGTGGCTGATCAGTGTTTTGAGTTTGTGCATTTCTATTCACTAAAACAACCCCTATCCTCTGTGTAGTGCAAAAAATTGAGCACAGTCACTTCTGATTCAGCCTCCTGTGTGCATTTCTGTATTTTCAATTCAGCTGCAGCGCTAATGGGCACATCGGCCCTTTTAGCACGCCAGCACCAGTGCACCAGGGCTCAGCAAGCAGTACTCCCACAGAAGCTAATGGAGCAATGCCATGTGCACAGAGAGAGAGTTTTGCCCTTAAGGTAGAGGATGGCTCAAGGCCAAATTCTCTCCTGAATGAACTCAATGTGCTTACAGAAGCTGGAAGGTAAGTCTGCCCTGAGATTTGGGCTGAGGGTTTGAAAAATGATGGCATAATTGTTGCCACTGGAGTCAGTAGGAATTTTCTCTTTTTACTTCTGGCTGTAGTGGTAGCAGAATGAGGCCAGAGTTGGTAGTCTTTGAAAAGCTCATATGCTCTTCAGCCTGCATTTCCTCACATGTTTCTCTACCTTGGCCATGCTACTTGCAGACTGTTTGCTTAAGTTCAAGACGGAAATCTTTATGAGTTCAAGGTGGAGTTGGTTGGTAAATCTGGCTTCAGAGATAAATAATTGTAACTCTCTGTTATGAGTGCCTTATTCTTCCTCCAGCCAGAATTCTAACATGGTTCTTTACAAAATCATCCTGCAAACTTTTGGCTTGACGTTATCACCATATGTAGTCACATAAATGGAATCTCCTGGTCCTACTTGCATGGAAGCAAATTCATCCTTGGGGTAATGTAAATGAAGACAAGCAATTTTCACTATAATCAGTTTAGCCCTCTTGTGCTAGACTGCTCATCAGATATCTTTATTGCAGCAGCCTGTGTAATCTGTCTTTGGTTGAAACCTGAGACCCAGTTCTTGACTCTGTGTGGTCATTAAAGCTTCTATAGACCATTTTATAGGAGTTGAAACCTCAGCCCCACTGTTTTGGCCAGGTTCCACTGGAGGTGGTTGCATTCTGTCTCCTTAAATCCTCGCTCTGCTTCCTGAAGAAATCTTTATCTCCCTTTCTGTCCCTCCTTGCGCAAAAGTGTTCCCAGACATCTCCCATACAAATTGCATCTGAAGATTAATGCTGCATCAGATGAGTTGTTCTTGGTGAGCAGCACAGTGTGCAAAGAAACATGGGGATCTTTCTGACTGAGAAGTGTTAATGCAATAATAGTGTTTGCCCTCTGCTTAGCACTTTATAAATATTGTAGCCACTTACTTCTTACAGCCCTTTGCCAAGCAGAGAAGTTTGCAATAAGTTTGGAAACAGAAATGGACTCGTGAGGGCCTGGATTTGGTGAAGTATTTAAGCATGTGGTAAAAGTCCATGCTGTTCAACTAAGTGTTTTAAGCAAGTGCTTAAAGTTCAGCTTGTGTTTAACTCCCATTGAAACCAACAATTGAGACTATCCATGCTTAAAGCTAGTCACGTGTGTGATTGGTATCTGGGATCAGAGCTAAGCCACGTGGGGCTGGGGTTTCCTAGATTTACCTTGGGCCACAGGAAGCTGTGGAGGCAGTGCGGTTCGGAGCCCAGCTTCCTCGAAGTTGCTGGTTATCAGGTGTGTGCTCCACCATGTAGTAATAGGGTTATATTGCTAATAGGCAGCTCTTTCATGGTAGTTTCCTTTGTAGATCTCAAAGCATTAGTAAAAGAGAATAGGCATCCATGCACAGAACCAGGAACAGGATCCAGGTGTCCTCAGTACCTGCTCAGTGCTCTGGCCTCTGCCTCCAAATGTTAGACATTATTATTAAATGCTTAGCATTAATTGTTTCTCATTTGATCACAATGATCACCTTGCTGTTATGCAAGAAAGAAAAATACATTGAACAACTGCAGCACCAGGCATTTGAAATGGAAAGGTGTTTCAGCCATTTCTGATGGTACAATATGGACTATATATAATGCCCTGTAGTGCTTGCCCGTTTTATTATCTTTGCAGATGTCTCTGGAGCCTCCCAGGAACTCAGCTGCGATGGGAATGTAGAGTTTGGTGACAAGGTCATTAGAAACACTGGGATAGGCTATGCAGTCCTGGAAAATGGGGCTTAACAGTGTGTCATCCTCTGTGCCTGCTCCTGGGACAAAAGGGACAGAAGGTACCCCAGCATGAGCTACCTTGGTGCAGCAGAGTGTCCTGCACAAGGCTGCCCTTCCTGAGAATGGATGGGTGGACAGAGGTGATACTGGAGGGTCATAGCACAGCTGATTTGGCACAGAAGGAGAAATGAAGTAGGAAATGGCTGGAACAGCTGATAAATTGGACAACCTAATGTATTCCAGGCATCTCCTGCTGACCTTCATGTTCAGATCAGCATATACAACAAGATTTGTTTGAAAACTCCCACTAGAATTAGTTTTCCATAGGAAAGTTATTTTAAAGTAGTGGGTTTTTTGGTGGAAATGTTTCCTCTCTAATCCGCAAATTTTAATTCTAAAACTTTTTCCATCAGAAGGTAAAAATTTACGTTGGAAATTTGATGAATGCAAAAGAATGATTTAATTTATGAGAGAAAATATATCTGAAGCAAGCTCTGTCCCTCAACTCTCTCACTAGCACTGAGGGACATTGTTACTCCAAGAAGTCAATGGCAGCTCTCTGGAGAGAAAATTGTTTGAGAGTCTTGCTATGTTCTCTAAACATTCCTTCCTGAAGGTCTAATTTTGTAGTGGGGCTATGTATTCCTGACCCTAGTGGAAGTGAAGTGCTTTTGGTTTTGTTCTGTACCACTTGGCATAGATGGAGTCCTGGATTTCAGTATTTAACACTAGCTACTCTAATTTGATAATTAAGCTTGCTGGCCCCAATTCTCAAGTTTAGGTCTCCAAAATTATGTACCTAAAAGAGGGACCTGATTCTTTAGAGTCTGAGCATTCCAGCCCACATCAGCACGACCAAACACAAAGGAAATACATGGCCTTTAAAGATCACTTGGAGACTCTACAGGCATTTGCTCACAAGGCACAAGACCCTCTGCAGCAAGTGATGTTTGCTGAGTGAGGAGAAAGACGATGAACCCTGTACAGCAGAACAGGGAGGTGTCTGCACAGGGAAGTAATGCGAGACTCTTCCCAGGTTAGGGATTCCTATGGAGCGACTGCTAGTGTTGTAGCTTGACAGGTCTGAGGCTATAAATCCTGCAGATGAATTTGAGTCAGAGAGGGAACACTGGCACCTCTTGAACATGTTCTACTGCTGAAGGGGGTTATTTAGGTCTCTGCCACCCACGATGTATGATGTGAAAGACATCACCCAGGTTCCTGTGGAAACATTAAAAGAAATATGGGGGCTGGCTCACTTTCTTTTGCCAATTACAATTTAGCTGAGTTGCATTTGCAGGTAGGTGCAGGCTCAGAGGAGAGGGAGAAAGAGAGAGCACAGTCCTGGAATGAATACCTTGGAGCCCAGGGCCTCTTTGAAAATCAGGGGGGATGATTAGCCATGGCGGTGATGCGGTGTACTGCTTGGGTTTTACCCCCTCCCTCCAGCTGCAGAAGCTCGGGCTTGGGAAGCCCACAGCTCAGGCCCTGAAGTGGTCTAGGAGTGTACTGACTTTGGCAATGGATTCTGCACTATGAATTGTTGGCTGAAATGGGAACTTTCTGAAAATCAGGATGTATGATATTAGAAATCAGAGTATGATCCTCCTGTCTAAAGTGCTGGAGACTTTGAGGAGGGATGATCCCAAATCTGGAAAGCTTGCAGTTTAAACACAGAAACCAGAATGGACACGAGATGTGGGAATGCTGTTCTCTCATATTACTGATATGCAAACAAAGCACAAAGAAGGCAAATGATTTGCTTGAGGCCATGCAGGAAACCAGTGATGGAGTCAGGAAGTATAGTCACATCCCCGAGCCTCATTCCATCGCTCCAGCTGTTCCCCTCTCAAATATGTGTTATTCCTTGCCCGTACCACTGCATCTAGACCATCTTTATTTATGCAAAAACTTAGGAGAGTTCAGTTCTGTTGGTGACTGGGGGAAGGAACACAAGGCCTGAGGGGTTAGTGGCAGGGAAAGATGTTCTCAGGGGATCTGTGCTTCTGTCTTGAACTCGGTAAGAGCAGGAGCAGCAGTGTCCTTGGCGAAGGGGAGTGCCTCGCTTTGTTCTTCGGCAGGCCCCGTGGGCAGAAGGAAGGAGCAGCACTAGGCTGCCGAGGGAGCCAAGTCAAATCCTCCCTGCTGGAGGGGAGATTCTTTATGATTGTGAGGAAGGAAAAGGTAGGATTAATGAGGGTGGGGATAGGGCCCAGGGCCTGAAGATTCCCAAGCAATAATGTCTCAGGTATATATATATATATATATATATATATATATATTTATTTATTTTTATTTATATGAATATATGGGAATTGTACTGAAGGTTGAAAGAAGGTTCAGTGCTTTAAAGAAAGAGGGATGACCCTGTGGTTAAAGCTCTGGCCTAGATTTCAGAAAACCTGCTCGCCTTCCACATTTCTCTGTGCAGCTTTAGACAAGTTGTTGAAATTTTCCTTGCCCCAATTTCCCAAAGTTCTGTTTATGCACTGCATCCCTTTCTATTGCCCATTCCTTGGATGAAGAGACTGTATCTTCCTCTGTATCCCCAGTACTAGGTAGGGCTTAAATCAGATAACTCATCTAGATACTGTTGTAACGCTGCAGGTAATGAAATGTACTGGGGAATGTCCATATAATAGTGAGAAAACAGTTAATAACCTGGGGAAATGGACTATGGAAACCTTAAGCTCCTGAGGTGGCCATCCTTTTTAAAGTTTCTGTAGCTGAAAGCTGGTAGAGGTGGAGGTGGAGAAAAAATGAACATTTCTGAAATTTCTTCTGCATTTTTGTTGTGTTTTGATTTGGTTTTTATTAAAAAGAAATTTTCTGCATGGAGAAAAATAACTTTTCTGCCAGGTCTAGATTTTATATTTAAGGGAGCTGAGGTTCAGCCTGGCTTTAGAAATCCTGAAGGAGAGAAGACTTTAGTGATGTTTAACTCATTGTTCAATCACACTGTACAGCGAAACAAGAGGCTGGGGTTCAACAGGGTCTTCTCAGCAGCACAAGGTGGCAGAAGGAGAGGTACTGCAAGAGGAGGACAGCCACCCCCTCCAGTCAGGCAGAGTAAAGGGGCAGGTGGAGACAGGGCATTGACAGGTGGATAGAGGTGATCATTATTTCAGCAAATCTTAAAGCTTTGATAATCCTCATCTTCCCCCCTTTTAGCGCCATCTCTTTGAGACTTCACTGGATGCCAAGGTACATTTCTTAACAGACAGATGTTCCCAAGAAATGATGTCCCCTGGTTTTCATGTGCTTTGATACCTTTTCCTTCACTTACCCACCTGTGGCAGAGCTGTGACTCCAGATTTACCTCTTTGGCATGTCAAACTACCCCTGTGATGAGGTTCCCTTCTGTGGCCATCCTTTCCTTGGCGTCTTTACACAAGGCTGCTGGGATTTCAGTTCAGTCTCCTAGCCCATCCAACCCCGGCCTAACCGTGGAGCCTGCCAGCAAGGATGTTGCTGCAGCTCCAGTAAGCACAAAGCACACTGCCACCAAGCAAGGGCTAGCACTGGTTTCCTATAGTCCTGGCTTGGATTCAAACCAGAGAAGAGATGAAACATCTTCAGGCTCATTGCCATTCTCTTTAGCCATCTGGTCCTATGTTGCTGGAGCCTTCCATGCCTTAGAAGGAGGCCCAGATCAGCTCTTTGTGGTATCTTCCCTTCTGCCAGGCTCGTCTCCGCTTTCATCCTCGGTGCCATGCCCGCCCCCTCATCCCCTTTGATTCTAGGACCTGAAGAGAAGACTGGTTTAGGGAATGTCTTGTCAAGTCCACCTCCCCCCTCCTCCTCCCCAAGGGCCTTCTGCATTGTCTCACTGTGGTGCAGACGGAGCCCGGAGATCAAAGCCCAACCGTCTTTTTTTAGCTCCGGGAGGAATGCACAATGCCTCCTGCGCTGCGAGCTGTCGCCAGCTCTCGCAGAGTGTTCCTCTCCGTAACTCGAGACTCCCATCCCTGGAGGCGGCTCCAGGATTGACAGGTGACACAGAGCTGCTCTGAGCAGGCAGGTCCTTTGCAACAAGTCTGACTTTGCACAGAGAGCTTTCCGTCAAGGATTTGAAGATGTCTGCGGTTAAGATGGGATGTGCCTCAGAATATTCAGCTTTGAAAGAAGTTACCTGGATGGAATTAACCCTTTCCAGAGCTTAGTGTTTCTTTTCTGCTGAGTGTTGTGCAGCCTCTTTTTGTTATTTAGTTATGAACAGCTTGCTTTCTTCCTTACACTTGTCCATCGCACACCTCTTGTCAGCCTTGTCTCCCTGTTTCTCAAGATCACTGTGACATTGTGGAACTGCCCTCTGATGGGCTGGTGATGTGCAGGTTTGCTGGGGTGACACCTGCATACAGCGGACAACCGAAGCCAGGATCTTATTCACTAGAAGCATAAGATGCCATTACTTGAGCTGAAAAATCTCTGCAGTGTTTCCCGCAGTAGCAGCAGAAGACTCTTGCCTTTCTCTGTGAGTCACCTGCTGGAAAAGTTCATGACCCATTTTGACCTTAAGGGTTGCATCGAACCAATAGCTTTTGCTGTGAAGAGCGCTGAGCCTGGGAAGGAGCAGGGTCTAGTATACGACTGATATCTTCTTTCAGGCAGATTCAGACTCAATTTCTACACATGCTCCATGTGAATTTTTCCCAACCCCAGCACCATTCTGGGCAGGGACTGCTGGCATCCATAAGATAGGATGGGATTCCTAAAACCCTGGAGCCTCGGGCAAGTTTTCCATGCCTCTGTTCCTGGCAGGGAATGCTGTGAGCTGCCAGCAGAACTCTGATAAAAACTTTGCTCAGAGGGGTTGTTCACTGAATAAATGAAAAGGAAGCAGCATGAGTAGATGGGGAGGAGGTAAATTCTCTGCCCTTATCACGCCCTGATTAACGCAGGCCTCAGCCAGAGGAGAAGAGTGTACAATGAAGCAATCATATGTGTGTATAGTTTTCATGCATATCGTTAGGGCGTTTTTCTTGGACTACTGGAGTTAAGTCATGCCTCTGATACATTCCCGTTGGGCTATCAGGCAAGTGATCTCTCCTCCTGGACCCCTTTGTTCGTCTCGTCTGTTTTGTTTGGGGAGCTCTTAGACGGGGATTGTATCTCACTCCGGGCATGTACAGAGCCTAGCGCGATGGGCAGAGCACTATCACATTTGAAGCAAGGAATAAGCCTTTGAACTGGAATTGTTTGTATTCTCCATCCAAAGGACTCACTGAGTGTTCAAGGCATTCTAACCAGCCATACATGGCAGATCCTCAGCCTCATTTCTTCAGTGGGGAAACTGAGGCACAGAATGGCGCTCCAGGGTCATATGCTGATACTGTGGCAGAGCAGGGAATGCAGACAAGGTCTCTTGCCTGCTAGGCCTGTGCTTTAGCCACAATCCATCTCCCTGCCCAAGGCCCTTTCTGTGTTCAAAGTGTTCCACAAACAATTGAGGTCTTTGAACTCCTCCTCATCCTGGTTAGTTTGAAAGTGGAGGCAGGGAAGGAAACACCTTCCTAAACTTAGCCCCCAGCCAGCCAATACTTTTGGGAACTGTGTTTGATTAGGCCTGGGGAGCAGTAATGTGGTCTGAGGTTTATTAAAAAAAACCCTTTCCTCTCCGGTTAGAAGGCTGCTTCTTATGAAAGGTAGAAGGAGTAGGTACTGACTTCTCTAAAGCACAGCTTGCTTATGGCTAAGTCAGTTATTCATAGTTGCTTCATTGCAGCCCCTCCTGTGCTTTCAACCTGCCCCCATTCACAAAACCAATATTTCTCCTGGTCTGCATTTCTCCGTGAGTTGCAAAGTAAGCAAAGAAGAGAGAGGAGCAGGGACCATGCTAGCTTTTGGAGCTGGCTGTCAATCCCAAAGCAATGACAGTCTCTCAGGAGCTGGACAGAGGGGACAGGTCATAGGAAGTGGCCAGGTCTGCCCCAAGAATGCTCACTGCTCTGTTATTAGGTCCCTCATGCCCTGACTCCTCTGCAACAAGACAAGTGGGTTTGAAAGAGCTGGGTTTTGCTGAGAAAATTAATCTCAGAAGAAAGAATGGGGCAGGATGACCCCTGAGCTGAAGTAAGGGTTAGCCTTCTATGCCTTTCTAACCAAGCTTTTCTGTGAGCTTCTCAAATAGTCTTCAAAATGTCCTGCCTTTTCAGCTTCCTGCCAGAGCCAAGAAGGAAAGAACTAAGGCTTGATGGGAAAAGCTGATCTTGTGGTATTTCCTGCTTGGACTGGAAGCTAGCCACGCGTGAGTCTTTGCATGAGATTCAGGGCCCAGGAAAACATACAAGTCAGATGATAGTTCAGACTGAGAGCCACGCAGTTACTTCACGCTCTAGAGGCAGGCAAACTGCCAGCCTCACACACCCGTGTGTCTAAAGCACTTTGAGATCATTGTGAAAAGCAGAGAGTGAAGACAATTATATAGCGAGCAGAAGTGAACCTGATTTTACTACACAGGACTCAGTGCAAAGCTCTCAGCTGATGAGTCTGGTTGTTCCCTGAAAATGAGATATTATCTGCTGTCTCTACCAATCCAGTGGCACTCTTCCCTAGACTTTGGGATCTTTATTCAGGGCCCAGGCTGATGCATGACCTAGACACTAAACATCCAGATTTTAAGCAACAGAAAAATACCAAAAGTTTGCCCACAAATCCAGAGATTGTGCAAGCTTCTTCCCGTGTTCTTTCACTGATGCAAAAAGCTTCCTGCATAGGCGCTGCCAAACCCATGGGTTCAGGTGTGTGATTCTTCAGGGGTCTGAGCAGGAGTGCAAGGAAGGTGGCAAAACTGGCGATGGCAGAGGAGAGGGACTGGCTCTTTTGCATGTGGGGAAGGTGGACTCTGCATCGAACAAACGGCTGAACACATCGCTGAACCTGTGTGACTGTTGTATCACACGCTGCAGTACCCGAACACCAAGGGTGCAGGGCAGCTGCATGCTGGCAGGGTGAGACTGGGATCCACCTCTCCCTAATCAGCTTGGGAGCTCAGACACAGAGTCTGAGCACAGCGTTATACACAGGAGACATACGTGCGGGTGTCTGTGCATGTGTGACTTCTACCTTCAAAGTGACTAGAAAAATGCAACAAATCAGATTAGAGCAGGCAGGTGTTACCATTGGTTAGGAGTTCCAGCTGTCAAAGGCATGTATTCATTTCAAGTGCTTTTGGAAATCTTAATAATGGATGACCTTAACAAAAGGAATTCATTGGAAATAAGGTAAATTTTGCATTGAAGTAATTCATAATTAATTATAAAGTATCAGCTGGTTGCTTTTTGCAAATAGTTTTTACATAACTACACCAGATTTAACTAAAATCTATAGATATTATTTCATAATTTATGTTTCTGCTTCCAATGTCATATTCTGAACTCAGAACCAGATTTGGAGTTTTTCATGTTATTTTCTCAGCAGATGAAAGTGCACATGACTGTACTGAGATAAATTCAACTCCTGTTGGTTATTAGCAGATGAAGATCCATTCCTATATTTTTAAATACTAACAACAATTGTGTTGTTTTAAAGATGCCCTCAGGCCCCTGAGCATAATTTATCTTTTCATCTGTGTTTACACAGCAGTTAGAACAATGGGATCTATATTCTGATAAGTGTTTTTGGTCATTGCAATACTACTTGCAAATAATATGAGATGATTGGGAAGAAAAAGGGAAACTTGTATGAAAATATTTGGAATGCCTTTTCTTTTTACTAATTTCAAAGTCTGTAATGCAAAGAGGAATTGAGTTTTTAGTTTAGGAAATTGCAGCTGGCTCTTACAAAGACACTTTGCTCTGCCTCATTAGACTCCAGCCACAGCCTGTGTTTGCTTTTGTCCGGGCCACTGAGATGCCGATGAGACTTGAAGATAGAGGCACAGCTCCCAAGTGTTTCATCACTGTACTAATAAAAAATTTAGAGCTGGTGTAATGCCTGCTGTTTGGGGAATGATCTTTCTTAGGATCTAGCATCTCAGTGTTTCTTACAATTAATTATGATCATTTTACTGAAGTAGGTGTGTTTCTTGCTGGCACACCAGTAAGATAGAGAGCTGTATGTGGATGGAAAAGTGGAAGTACTTGGTGTCTTTATGCTATCCTAATAGACCGAGGATTCTGAGCCTATTTCGTAGCCTCACCTCGTGTTTGTTAGCCTTTATCCATTACACAAAAGATAAAGCCTCGAGTCCCAGGGCAGCTGGATAAAGTCAGGTTCCCTCTCAGAGGACAACAGTCTATAAGTGTCGGACAGCATGATAATTCTGTGCTGCAGAATATTGCGTATGACAGAGCAAGAGTTTGTTTGTGTAGGGTCACAGGAGGGGAATTTTACAGGGGAATGAGTCACCGACGGGAAAAGGCAATCCTGTGGGGAAGGTACTGACTGTCAGGACTTCAGCTTTTGGCTTGGTCATAGATTTTCTGACTGACTTGGATAAGATACTTCCCACCTCAGTGCCTTCATGCCTCCCAATCCAGTCCCTTTCCCACCATCTATTAATTTAGGATACTGGTTCTTCCTTGCCTCCCAGGCAATCCATTTAGTGCTGGCAAGGCCTGAAGGTCCTGTAGGTACCATACAACCAGATCATAGAAGCAGCTTCTGATTGTCGGTATTTATCCCATTAGTATCCCTCGCAGCCATCTCCTGTGGAGTGCTGCAGTGCTTCCTAAAACAGGTAATAGACTTCCCTGTCTAACAGGTCTGTTTCTACTTCTCAGGTCTAAATGATGATTTTCATTTCCCTCCCCAGAGAGTCCGCCTGGGCATTTGCAGTGTCGGATTTCTGATCACCGCAAGATGTCTCTGTTCAGCTGTGCTATAATGCCAAGATGCAGGCCAACATTTTTGCAAAGGGATGGGTGGGGGGAACTTCAGCCAGATGAGGGAGATCTTGTTTGGCTTAGAGGGAATTAGGGTAGAAAAATCTCAACAACTTCCCAAAGATCTTTTACTTGATCTCCCTGGCGTCCCCTTTCATGTGCTGTGCTAAGCTCCTTGGTGGGCCGCACCCTTCTCCAGAGAGCTGCACACCCCACTGGCACCGTGGCCAGAGCCTCCCGGAGCTTGAGGTTTTCTTTAGAAAGACTTTCTTGAAGCTCTTGAGAAAGTGGCTTTGCTAGGGGATCACACAGCTCTGGGCACCCTTGCATCTCCTCATGTGCCTGAGGGAATTCAAGAGACCCTGCCTGGACTGAAAGCATTTCTCAGCAGGAACCTCAGTGAGGAGTAATAAGGTGCTTGTCCTGCAGGAGCTCAGAGATCCCAGAGTCCCTGCCCCCTCCCTAGGATGGTATGGTGCAAAGGGTGCAGGAGGCTCGGGGACTGTTCTGGCTGCAGCTATGCAGTCCCAGCAGCAAGAATCAGGGTAGGGGACAGTGAGGGCTGCCCCCCGGGCAAAACAAACCTCTCCCATGAATATTACAGAGACAAAGCCAGGAGGGCGGAAGATTTTGGTCAGGAGGTACCTTGGCAAGGGGGAACACGACTGACCTTGCACCACAGCTCTAAAGGGAGCACCTGTTATGCTCCCATTTGTCAGCACTGCTCCGTGCACTCGGTCCCCAGAGCCACCCTAGCAAGAGAGACTGGCTGCGTTAAAAGTACACAGGGCAGGTTGCCATGCGGCTGTGTCATTCAGCTGGCTCCTGCTTCATTTGCACGTGTGTGGGGGTGGCAAAAGGAGGGGGTGCACAGCTGACAGGGTGTGCAGGAGGTTTGCAGACCAGCTAGGACCTGGCTAATTAGGTCCCTGGGGAAAATGGAGAGCATTACAATATTTGCAGAAGGCAGGCATCTGATTCTGCTAGTGCTACCTCTGCTGTGAGTGAGGAGCCTGATATAACCTTTTGCATCCAAAGGGTTTCTGTGAAACATCCTTCTGCTGGTTCCTGAGAGGAACAGGTTGGTGCAGAGATCCTTGAGCTATAGTAGAGCAACCTTCTCCACGTCTGCAGCCACTCTTGCTGGGGTGGACAGAAGATGGTGCTGTGATCCTTTTGCAGGCTCTCCTGGGGCCAGCCCTGGGGCTCATATATATTGCCATGCAGACTGTCCCTAATTGTCTCTTAGTGGTAGCTAGTCCTTTGGTGGCAATTGCTCCAAACTCCAAACTGGTCAGTAATACCCATGAGATTCACTATTACAGAGTCTGGAGTCCGGTGGCTGAGCCATGGCTTCCATCCCTTCTCTTCTGTCTCCTTAGAGCTTCTCTTACCAAAAGTCATAAGAAAATATAATCTCCACCTCTGCTTTTCATGACCCAGACCCATCTCAATTCTGGGAACAAGAGACGCCTGAAAATGGGAAGATCAGTTGTGTCTTTGCTGGTCAGCTCCCAGCAGCTAGAGGGACAAAGTCCGTCTTAATTATGTGCCCATATGTGATCTGAATGTCAAAGAATTTGGCCAGAGTGCAGCTGAGGCATGAGGATGGGATGTCAACATTACAAGGTTCCTCATGTCTTAGGATTTCTGATTGTTCTTGCTCCTAGGGGGACTGCAAACAAACATTTGTTTCCATTCGTCCACCTTGGCCCTAAGCCTGGAGATGGAGAAGTGCCATCAAGAAATAAACCCCAAACTGGGGACATCTGGCCTTGCATGGCTGAGGGTCTGTTGCAGGCTTGGATGTTCAGGCCAGGTTGGCCTTCTTATCTCCACTGTTTTTCTCAGCAGGTCACAACCGCTGGGATGTGGAATCTGTTTTGTTCTTTCCCTGTCTCTTTGAGGAATAGTTTCCTGCTTTCTCTTTGGGCTAGGCATCTGCCAGCTCTGCTCACTCCTACAGGAAAAACATAGTCAAAGCCACTCATCTGTCCCCCTCGCCATCCTCTAGCACCAGTCATCTGCAGGCTCCGCTTGTGTGACTGGGATCCCAGAGGGCCGATCCTAACAGAGGCTTCTGGATGAAAAGCAAGTGACCTGGGCTTTGCATGAGTGAGAACACAGGCAAATAAAGGTATCCCAGAGCCTAACCGCTTGTAGTGCTCTGGCAGGAGAGCTGCTGCCATTTGTCATGCTGTTCCACAAAGGACATTAATAGACACATCAGAGGTGGCTGCATTACCTTTCTTTTGGGCGGCTATGAGTAAATGCAGGGGTGACATTTCTGCTACTTCATCCTGGAAGGCCCCAAGGCTCAAGTTGCTTTACCATCTGCATTGTTGGCTTGGGGAAGAGCTCAAGCACCCCAGCTCCCCTCCAACCGGGGAGCTGCCCAAGCTGACACCTTTCTCTGTCTTTCCAAGATCTATCCTCTGCACCGTTAGCTGCATGGCATGGGCTGAAACAGTTCTGACACCCCATTATCACCGTGGGGGCCTCCCAGCTCCATTTCAGCTCTAACACAGTAGCATTCATCTACAGGCTTTAAAGCGAGTCTGAGAAGCCAAAGAATTGCAAAGGCGGGAAGTGACACATTCAGGGACAACACAAGAGACAGTGGCAAAGCTAATAACTGAACTGAAGCCTACACCAAATCCTGAGCTGTAACTACTGAGCAGTATCATAGTATTCCCTGCTCTTGGCCTCAGTTTCCCCACCTGGAAGTCATTCTGGCCTCCACGTGTAAATGAATTTAAGCTGAAGGAAAAGCACAGGCCCACGTGTGCTAGGGACTGCTGTTATAAAGAGCGTGGCTGGTGCGTGATCCTGCTATGCCAGTTTGCCACTGCCATTTCAGATCTTGCTCAAGATGGTGCCAGGAGACATGAACTGCCAACTGCTGGCGCATCTGGGGGCCTGCTGGAGGGAGCCCCTGTGCGAAACGAACCTCCCAGACTCTGAGACGAGATAAGGGGATCCAGGCAGAGGGTGCAGTTCAGACTGCGTCTGGAGCAATGTTTTCATCCCTGCTTGTTGGAGCGTACGTGGTAGGGAGTACCTCAATAGGTGGCCTTGCTAGGGTGGAGAATATTGCTGCAGTGAGTGCGAGGTGGAGAGAGCTCCCAGGCAACTGAGCAAGGCAGCCTAAGCAAATAACTCTTTGGGGAAAGGAGCCAGGGAAAATTCTCTGATCACTGAATGTTAAAGCCGCATGGTGCCGAAACCCTTATTAGCACATACAATCCTAATTGTGTTGTTTGCGTGTGCTGTTCTGTACTTGCCTTTCTAACAACAAGGGAACTGACAGGAAAAGCAATAGGGATGCCCACGGCAGTCTGGGCTTGGATCAGCTCAGAGATTTTGATTTCTGATAAGGTGAAATAGTGGTGATTTATACCCCCTCCACTTCCTTCCTTGTGGGGATGAAGACATCCCAGAGGAGTCCTCTTCTTCCCAGGACATTCTTGGGTGATCTCATCTTGCTCTGCCTGTGCCTGTGCTGTCACCCACAAAACCAATGCTAGTGCTTTGCACACGTGCCCAGCTTAATGGTGGCGGGTAAACTGAGTCTCAAAGAAGTCGGTGGCAGGCATGAGGGTTACCTAGGGCATATCAAAGAGGCCTGATCCAGTATTGAGTTCATGGGAAGATTCTTTCAGTAACTTTAGCAGGCTTTGGATGGGGTGCTTGGATAAAGAGGAGTCCTGCCTTCCTCCTCTTTCTGCCCCATTTTGTACAGCAGGAGACAAAGGACCTCCTTTTAGCTGGTGGAATCCATTCAACTCAATGAAGTCATGACAGATTTGGCCACTTGGGAATTTAGCTGAAGGCAATAGAGCATAGGCTGGAGGTGGGAACCCTCTGTGACCCTGGGCACTTCCCTGAGTCTTTCTGGATTGCTCCTCAAAGTGGGGGTGATGGTGATAATAATATTTCCTTTGTCTAGTTAGACTGGAAGCCTTGCAGGGCTGGGCTCTCTCTGCAAGCATGTCTGTACAGTGCTCAGCACAGTGAGGCTTGGAGCTGGGTGAAGGCCCCCAGGCACTATCCTAATATAAATAATAATGAAACATGGGTAGAGATAAAGTTTAACCGAGAACACGAGAAAGAAAACAATGCACAGGGCTCATTAGGAGGCACTGGAGCCACAGAGAAGATGAGATTGAGTATCATCTTCCTTATTTCTGACTCATCTTAAAATATAGTGGGCTTCCTAAGTTTGCAAAATACTGGGATCTCTACTTCACAGCAAAGCCTAAGTGTTTTTTCCTGGGTAACATCACCCTGGTGTCATCTTCCCATATTTGTGCTTCTCTGGCTCTTCTCTGTATGCATGGGTAGAGTATGTCAGAGAAGAGACCTCAGTCTAGAGATAGGCATGATCAAAACTGTTATGAAACTCCTCCAAAAACGCTCTGTCAAAGGTTTCATTATGGGTCTAGGGCCATCACTCTGCTTTCAGATGTGGCAACTGCTCTAAACTCCATATCACCATACCTTTCAGACTCTGCATTACATCATCTCCATAAGAGCCACTCTGATGCTCTGTACGGCTTTGGGATTGCAGTTCTCCAAAGGCCATACAAACCGGATTACAGGATCTATAGCACACTTTGTAAAAACTGCTGCTCTGCTGGGGTCTTTCACAAGTTTCAGTACTGCAGTAACTAAGCAGCTAACTTTGCTGCGTTCTGCTTGGGCTGGATGTATAGCTGTAAGGCCACTGTTCCCCAGTCAAGATGGTGTGATATAGCAGTAGGGCTAATTTGCTGTGGTTATCTGGCTACAGGGCACTGGGCACGATGGTCTACGTCGCACCTCTGTGATGGGCTCTGTGCAAAGCAGATCATAGGGCAGAATACAGTTATGCAGGGAGATGCTGTTGGTAACATCAAGTGTGCATGATCTCTGGAACGGGCAGAGATGTTTTTCAAGAACTGAACAAAGCCTTTCTAGTGGAAGAAAATGCACCAAGAATGATGTTTTAGGGCATGATGATCAAAAGAGAAGCCAAAACTACTCATGAATTTGGATTGAATTCGGCAGTTTAGTTTGGAGAAGGCAGGAGGGAAAATCTGGAGGAAGTTCAAATGTTTGCTTTGTTTCAAAAAGATCAGAAATTAAATTAATTTTTGTTTCAAAGCAATGTTTTGATTTCAGATTCATCTTTTTTTCAAGGTGAAAAAGACAATGAAATAGCTTTAAAATGAAGATTATGCTCCAGCACAGAACAGTTTTTCTTTTTGTTCAGCCAGCAAACAGCTAACTTCAGTGCATTGACTGCTCTGTAGAAAAATGGAAGGGGTCCTCTCCTCCTTTTGTTCAAAGACAATGGAAGAAACTCCTAATAGCCTCTTCAAACAGCAACAGTGCGAACAGCTGAAACAATAGGATGTCCCAGTGCTTCAGCTAGTAGCCTCATGGCATGGCTGATCACCTTATACTTGAATATATAGCAAACATGGAGATGGATGTGTCCATTTGTGGCAGGGCAAGGAGCTAGGGGAAGATGTATTTTGGGTCATAGCACAGCTGGAAAAGTAGATATGAATTTCTGAATGAGGCAGCTGCCTCTCTGGGAGCTCTGTAAATAACCAGGATTGTACCAATGAAACACCTGACTCGTGTAATCAGTTTCCCCTTCTAACGGAAACACCCTGGCAAGGCCCCAAAAATTGGCTAACCACTCAGGTCAGAAGGGAGCAAGAGCAGCATCACTCCCAGACACACTGAGCTGGCTGGAAGGTATCATTTTTTTGGCTTTTTTTTCAAATGCTTTCAAGTTTGTTGGTAAAGAAATGTGAGTCTTCGCCATAAATATTTGTGTGCGTGCGTGTGCGATTGTGTGGTGAGATGCTGGCTGCTCGGGATTGTACAGCGGTATGACTGTGTGGTGGGGCAATTATGTCGGGTGAGTGTGTGGGGCCGGGATGCAGGGTGCCAGGGTGGGGCACGCTGGGGCTCTGTGGTTGTGGGGAGAGTGAGGCTAACCCTGTGGGAGCAAAGACAGCGTAAGAACAAAATCCTGCTTCTGAGGCTCATCGAGGGAAGGTTTGTCCTACCAAACTCTTGGTCCATCTGTGCATCCTACATAAAGACGCCCAAAGTGCTCTCCTTGGTGAGGAACCAGGTGTTTGCACAGTACTGTGCAACAGTTCAATTCTTAGGGCTTGGGAAGGAGATCAGAACCGGGCTTGGTCCTGGTACCAAATCTGCCCTCTACAAACCAACCTGAAACCCCTTTTTCCACAAGTTTATGTCTACATGGTCATTTCCTCAATGCTCCAAGCCTGCCAGACACAAAGTTACTTCCATCCTGAAGCCAGGTAGCTGGGTTAGCATGGTACCAAGATGGAATAAATACACCCAGACCTGTTAGCTTGGGCTTAGCACTGTGCTAACGTCACTGCATGCCTTGCAGCCCAGAGCTGGCATGCGTCTGTGTGGCTCAGAGCATGGGTGTCTTTCACCAAACACACAAGCCCTTTGCGTCACACGTCCTTGTCCCTTCTGGATCCCCATGGTTCATCTCAGCCCTGCATTGCCAGGGAAGATCCAGGTGCGGAGGTGATATCTGAGGGACAAGCTCCTACACTCGGGCCCCATTGCTCCCTCACACCCTCTCCTCTTTCTCAACCATGGAACCGGCTGTTCTGTGCAACAGCCACATTTGCTCCTCGCACAAACAGACCGTCCTCACGCTCCCGTTCAGGCGGCAGCCCCGACCTGTTCTTCCAACCCACACCACTCTGGCACCGTCAGGATTTAGGAGCGGTCTGGCCTGAGGCCTTCCCACTTCACAGGGCATCGTGTGCCTTGGAATGCAGCTGATCTGGCTTTTGCCTCCTGCGAGTGCTGGGGCAGGCTCCTCCGCGGAGCCAGCTGGGAGCCCAGGGCTCCCTCTCCCCTGCTGCGGCCCTCCCAGGTAGTCTGCATCTCCAGCAGGGTTGTGGGAAGGGGAAGAAGACAACAGGAGGAGGGAGAAAGACACCGGATCGGCACTGAGCCCCGAGCTGGCCCATGAGGGGAGCTGGACCATCCTCCCCTTGTTATTTCCGGAGAAATGAGGCTGAAAGGTGGAGTTTGCCAGGACATGGGACTCCCAGCAAGCCCTGGTTTTAGAAGTGCTGACTGAGCACTTCCACCTCTTGCTGGAGCCCGGGCGATGGCTCAATGCTCAGCACTGTACAGAACCAGTCCCTTTCTTTCCAGGCTGCTCTGGCTCACATTTAAGGCTGGTTTGTGTGCAAAAGAAAGGTAGTTTCCATGTGACCGCACCAGCAGAGTGGCTTGCCAGGCAGGCTGGCCCTGTAGATAGGAAGGTATGAAATGTAACGTGTATCAGGTTTCCACCAGGGATTGATTTACTGCTTCCAGCAAGGTGCCCGAGAGAAATTCCCTGATGGTGATGCAAGGTCAGGCCATGGAAACTTGCAAGACTCTTCATCCTGCTGGAATGAAGAGCAACATGTCAGCTCCCCCAGGCCAGGGTGGACACAAGGTGCTCTCACAGCTCAGAGCAGGCAGCAGAGTGGCCAGACAGGCTCAGAGCAAGGTGAAGGGTTGCTGGGGTCCAAGCAGTGATGCGGACAGTGGCCTCGCTGAGGCTGGGAGGGGACAGGGAGTGACCGTGACACTGCCTAGTGAACTGTTGTTTGTGTGATATTAAAGCCTGGACGGCAGAGGGCTGCGGGACTGCTGTTGTGTGGGCACCATCCTGTAAAGGACCAGGGTGAAGAAGAGTAACACAATCCTGCCCTCACATATGATTTCCATTCTGCAGATGGGGACATGGGAACACAAAAAAGCATGCTGTTTCCATCACAGTCATCTAGCTGCTGATAGAGGAGATCGCAGCTCTGTTCACTGCCCGTGCGCGGCTGTATCGCCCTGTCTGGGGGAGGGAAGGAGCGGAGGTACGATGGGAGTCGAAGAGCGAAGCAGGTGCTGCACCGCAGACGGAGACTGGAGCTGACAGGGGCAGGTCTGTGCTTGGCAGTGGGCAGTGAAGCAGATGATGTTGCGCAGGGAGGATGGGGGAGGCCAGCAGTGAACGTGAGCTAAAGGGAGAAACCACCCCATTAGGGTCTGGCTGAGGGTGCCTGAGCACAGCGGAGCCCTGGAAGGTACTGGCTTAGACCCAGGACGTCTCCTGAACTGGTAGCCCTGACTGATGTCCCCTGGCACAGCCAGGTGGCTTGCAGGGGAGACTAGGGAGAGCTATTCCCAGGAGCAGGGCAGAGAGGCCAAGGACATGGGAGGGAGAGCAGTAAGGCTGGGAATCAAACACTAATGTTTTTAACATGCATAAGGAAACAGTACGTTCAGCCTCAAAAGCCAGGTTCATTCTCTGTGCGTACAGAGCTGTATACGCGCCTCTTCCCTTTGCCTTGCTGTCGCTGGGTTTGCAGCACACACTTTTCACCATGGCTCTCAGAGCTGTGTCTCTGCGCACGTGTCCAGGGCTGTGTGTCTCTCCTGACATGTGTGCGTCGGTGTGTCTCTCGGCTGAGTGACACATGCCAGTGTTATGCTGCTTCCCCAGTGTGGAGGGACCTGGGGCTGCGCAGTCCCGGGGGGTGTGAGGAGACACTTCTGCGGTGCCAGTAGGGTGGAGGGTGAGGGCTGAGCCTTGCCCAGCTGCTGGATCCCATGGGCTTGTAATCAGCTGAGGGGACTGGCCAGAAGGTGACAGGACCCTCCAGCAGTGGCAGTGTCTATAGGAGCTGAACTTGTTTTTTCACTCCTCCTCTCACCTACCCTTAACCACTTTGCCACAATATCATCAACAGCAGGAATCACCAGCCAGCCCCAGATCCCAGCTGATAAAGATCTTCTCTCCTAATTACTCAGCAGCCCACAAATCCAGCCTCAGTTAAGCCCCTAAGAAGTAAATACCCTGGGCTACTTCTTTTCCCTGCCATCCTTCTTGCCCTTGCTCTGGTGGGCAGATTTGCAGCTCCTGGGGTTGATTCAGGCAGAGGTCAGTGCTTTGGGGCTGTAGCCCATTTCCCAAATATCACAGGTACAGTGTGGCTGTGGGAGTTGGTGCTGGGATCTGTGAGCCCAGAGCACAGGCAAGGGAAAAGACCATGGAGCAAAAGAGATGAGATCTGAGCGGGGACAATGTTCAAGTTAGCGTGCAGCCATGCGCTGTGCAAACCAACTCAGAGCAAGAAACCCATGGCTGGATAACAGCTGTGAAGTTATAACTTTGCCAAAGCTCCTGTGCAGGTCAGGAGCTGTGCAGCTCAGGGGACAGCTCCAATTCTGCGCTGACATGAGGCTGACATTCCCCTTCTGGGATTCCTTCTGTGCAGCCTGAAAGGGAAAGGTAATGTGAGGGCAATTAATAGCATTACCTACTGAATGCAGAGCTATTATTTATGTGTGGGGTTAAGTATACACTGGCACAAAATCACTGTGAATCTTGTGTGCATAGAAAGCACCTTGGCCCAGCTTGCATGTAAAAAGGGACTAACCCCCAGATTGCTGCTTTCCAAGCGTGAGCCACGCTGTTTCCAGCTGGAAGGCCCCTTGGTGTTAGTCGGAGCTGTGTGTGGTGGGGTGCTGACTGAGCAGAGATCTGGTGAGGAAATGATGCCCGCTTGGCTTCTAGTCTTGCTCATGAGGATCAGGAGTTGATTCCCCATAAATCAGCTGTCAGAATGAACCAAGAATGAGGTTTCACATCAGAAATATCGCCGGCACTCACATGACTCCTGGCTCAGCAGAGCAGCCACAGATCGTGTGGGATAAAGCGACTGATCTTTTTTCAGAATGGCCGGAACATGCTGGAAAAATGTCCTAGGAGAAGACTTTTCTGCTCTGACCTAATGCTTGGAAGTGTTCAGGGCTACCAGTCTGGTACCTTTGAACCAGTTTGAGGTCTGGATTTCGAGGAGAGCTCAGCATCCATCACCCCCAGGCTTAGCATTTTCAAAGAGCTCCTTTCTTAGGCAGCTAAATAAAGGCCTGAGCTTTCAAGCGAGCTCAGCATCTAGTGCCAAGCGTCAGGCTCCTTGGTAGGGCTTGGCCCAGCTGCTGGGGAGCTAAGCGGGAGGGAGTCTGGCCCTGTGGACCTTGTGCTGAGCTGAATTATCCCCTGTAGATGGCATCACAGCATCTCGGCTGTCCCTGCAGGGATGCCTCCGCCACGACCGCAGCAAGGGCTCAGCCGCTCTGAGGACATGTGTACCACATCTAGCTGTGCTGCCACAGGCAAAAACCAGCCAGGAAGACATGGTCGCATAGCTCCAACTCAGCCCAGCAACCTGAGGGTCCCTGGCAGCCTGTAGAGCCCTCATTGGAGCCTGCTGCCGTCGTTAGCCTTGCTAGCTGGGTTGCGGTTACCGGCGTACCTGTGCAGTGCTGCTGTCAGACCTGAAATTGCAGTATGGACGTATCTGGCTCTGCTGGGAGAGAGAGTTGAATGAGAGCTTGGTCCCAGTCCAGATCAAAACTCTTGATCAGTTTCCTGGTGGACTTAAATTGCATCTTTGCTTCCTATAACAGGGTTTGTCTACCTGAGGACATTCAGGAAGGTTAAACTGCATTCACTTTGAAAGTGGATAAATTAAACCACATTAAACATGCTTATTGAGAATTAAAATGGCTTTAATGTGGTTTAGTTTTAATTTACTTTGAGAGTGTGCTGAACTAGATTAAATTAAAACTATTTTAATTCTGAAATCTGAATCATGAGTTTAACGGGCTTTAACTGATCAACTTTAAATTCATACTTTTAATTAATTTGAATTAATTTTCCAGAGTGGCTCCATGTTGACAAGCCTGGTGTGAGAGAAAACCACAGAGACACAGTTGGGTTCTGTGTAATCACATTTACTATCTGTAGGAATGTCTATATTGTAGTCACTGCTAGGGCTGCAGTGTGTTATAGATATACCTGAATGAGCTTTAAAGTAGTTAGTTGGAAACTAAGAGCCAAGTAACCCATATTTTAGTCTCCACCTTTAGCCTGCTGGAGTTCTAGGCCAGCTCTGGTGTAGTGAGATGCAGACATACAAAGCCTCACCACACTGGTGGTTTGCTGGGACTTGGATCTCCCCCAGAACGCAGAAAGTATTTAAAGAAATGCTGTCCTCTGCTCCAAGTGTGGGCAGTGGTGGGACAGAGAGAAGCCCTGCGAGGACTCTCTGGCTTTTCTGCTGCAGCAGAACTTGTGAGCCTGTTTTGCCTGTCTCATGGTTTTTCCTTTGTCCCTAATTGCAGAGGGGTCGTCCCACTTTTGAGATGCTGACAGTCACCGCTCAGCCCCGGATGTCTCCTGAATTCCTTCCGTCTGATGGCTGGCTGAGCTGGTCAGAGGCTAGAGTTTTAATGATGTTGTAGGCCACGCGTCACGTCTGGCCAGGCTGCCACATGTGACCATGTGGCATGTGCTTGGAGGCTGGCTTCCAGTAAATAGTGCTTCCACTGTATTTCAACATGCCCGTTCATCCAGCCTGAGGTGCCTCAGAAATCCAGGTCATGGCATTGCGGAGTCAGGCAGGAACCAGTATAGGGATACAGTGCGGACAGAGATGAGTTTTGAAGGCAGAAGTCCTCCGGTTCTGGTGCTGACCCCGTTCCTGCTGGGCTCTGCAGCCTTGGGCAAGTCACACCTGTCAGCTTCTCCATCTCTAGAGAGAAGATAACTTTTAGATGGCCATTATAAGAATTAATTAATGTTTGATTAGGTCTTTGGAATTATAAAGCACCAGATAACCATTAAGGATTATTATAACCCAATTTACTTTCATGTTCGTTATCACTCGGTACAACTTCTCAGAGCTCCAGGTAGAATTTAATATTGGCATCTGGAGCAAAGAACAGAAAATCAGAGGTTATTTTCTCCCCAGGTCTCCTTATCCCAAATGGGGAGAAACTCCTAAGACAGGAAGAACATATGGCAGGGAAAATCCTTTACTCTTGGGAATAAGTCACTAGGGCCACATTTGGATCAGGTTTCTCTCAAGCATTAATTACAAAATTTGTGAGTGCATGTGCATATATCACAGAACAGAGACTTCTGTGGGTTCTGTGGTATCACTGAAAAGGGAAGAAAGACCATGGCTTAGACTGAGAAACTGTCAGTGCTTAGATGAGCAGTGTTGTTATTTTCAGATTTTAAAGAGACAGAAATGGAGATTTGAGAGATTTTCATAAGGCCGAAGAGTGAACACGTGGAGGAAACCGACTCCTCTGTTGCTCACTCCCATTCACTTCTTGGCAAATTTACTCTCCTGTATTTTTATAACCATGTCACCTCGTAGCACGCAATAAAGGACACGGGACTCTTGTTTGTTTTTCATTCACCACAGCATCATTGGGCAAGGACGTCCCAGAGGCAGCGTGTCACCAAGGGAGTGTTCCCCGCACTCAGCAGCAGCTCTGGCTTGCTGGGGCCGGCAGGATGGCAAGTACACAGCACCTTGCCGGGCAGAAGAACCAGGTGGGCAAGGGAAAGGATCCACCCCACCCTTGGTGGGTATTCCCATTATCGAAGCTCCCCAAGCTTGCAGGGCCTGGCTGGCTTGATTGGGGTTAAAGAGCTGCCTTCTTACTGCATAGAGATCCCAGCAGTGATGGGAGCTAGGCCAGGAATGAGGGAAGGCACTGGTGAGTTGTCTTGAGCAGAGGGAAGGGCTGGCATTTTAATCTAGCTCCACAGGGACAAATATGCCCTTCCCTGAAAGTGCCGCAGTGAAGTGTCTCTGCTAATCGTGTCCAGCAAAACCCTTGCTTCCCTCTGCATCTCATCCCCTTCCTTTGCAAAGCCTCAATGTCCCCCTTGCCCCGTGACACCACAGGCCAGAGGCAGCTGGCTGGGAAATCACTGCCTCCATGTGTCCAGGAGGGTCTGGTCCATGGGGATCTAGGGCAGGAGAAGGTTTGGGGTGCTGCATTTTACCTGCAGGGAGTTAAGGGCAGAACGTGCTCCCCTTGAACATGGCCCTATATTTAAAGACATCCTGCAACGAGGCAGACTGTCAGATATCACAGCAGCCATGGTGAGATCCTCATACCACATGGCACTGTCTTATATGCTGAAAAGCAGCATCTTGACAGGTCTGATCTAACTGGTGTCCCTACTCTACCTCCTGCTCCTCTTCATCCTTCTACTTAGAGCTATAAGCTTTGCTTACAATATGACTCACAACTATCTTTATTTATGGTGTCTCAATCCTCTCCATCTCAGTCCTTTTCTTTTGTCAGTCTCCATGTTCTCTCTTTGTCTAATTTGGATGACAAGGCCTTCCAGGCAGGAACAGTATCTTTCTTAATCTCTCTAAAATGCCAGCCACTAGTTACAATGCTAGATAAATATTTAATGATAATAATTGAACTTGACAGTAACAATACTCAGCCACACTTACATTTTCTAAGCCCTTTCAGACACAGGCTAATTAATTAATTGCAAATTTACAAACAGGATAATTAAAGGATGCCCTGGCTGAGCAAGAAAATATGCTGAAAGCAGTATAGGGCTTTTGGAGGGATCAACATAGATCATGGAGGGGAAAGGAAAGTTGCAGCGGGTGCACCCTTCTAGAGCTGGGCTAAACCCATGAAGTCAGGAGGTCTGAGGACATTCTCAGCCATTCGGTTCACAAAACTGGATCCAGTTCATGATCCTATTCCTCTTCTTACTCCCTCATATAATTGCATCATTTCTCCTCCCTCCCCTAAGGGACAGTCAATTAAAATACTTGGGTTTGATTTTTTTTTTTCTTCCTCTTTGAAAAGCAACCCGTGCCTTTATTTGATGTAAAAGTTGTCAGATTTGGAACAGCAGAAACAGACTCCTTTCATCCCCCACTAAAAGAGCAGACCAGTTAGTTCCCTGCGAGTCTGAGCTCTGCTTAGCACAGGGAACCCTGTTCAGGAGCCAGTCGTAATCCCCTTTATCTTGCCCAAGCTGGAGAATAGCCATGGAGTTGCTCCGATTTTTGTCGCTGACACAAGGTGAGAGAGACCAGAGCTCTACTCTGCCTTTCCAGTCACCCACCTTGTCAGCGGCAGCCCTCTGCGCCAGGGGATCCGGTGCGGAGGGCTGGGAGCCATTCCACCAGGTTTAGAGCTGGGAGCGATTTCCCGCAAAGTGGAATTCTCCAGCATGAGGTCATTGGGCCACATGAACAGTGTGAAATAGCCAGGTCACAATAGGGAACCTAATGTTTTCATTGCATTTTCTATTTTCATTGTGATGCTTTTTCTGTTTCACCCATTTAGTATTTTTAGCCCTATTTCCCTGTCTTTTCTGGTGGGAAGACTTCTAAATTGTGAGTATCCATGCCTCTTCCTTTTCCACAGTCTCCCCAACACAGTATGAATGAGCTTAAAATTTGGGCCCTCAGCAACTGCTGGAACATTTAAACCAAGCCTTATTCACAAATATATTAGCAAATAAAAGAAACAAAAGCAGCTCTCACTGAACTTTGAGATCATTGTTTTGTTGTTTCTCAGTAGGATTTGGGTGTTGATCAGGTATTTATGCAGATGTTCATAATTTGTGTCATTTTACCTCATTTCAATGCTAGTATTTGTTCACTTGAAAATATTATTTCCGGAAAGTAATGGGGGAAAGTGAGTTGCCCAGGGCCATGCTGAGAGTCAGTGGCAGAGCCAGGAACATATCGCTCACTTCCTGCTCCTGTATTTTAACCACAAGATAATCTTAATGAATAATAATAATTCATGTAAACACTGGGCCAAATTCATCCCAGGAGCAGTTCCACTGCAGCAATTGGCTTTGTATCAGAAGAAAAATTAGCTGGTGCGTAGACTCTCACTCTGCATGCTCCCTCCTACACAGAAGGAAGAAGGTGAATGTTTGCAGTGGATTTCCTCTTCTGTCCTCCTCCCTCTCGTCCTAGTTCACGGGGATAAGCGAGGCCCATGCAGGGCTGGATAGGATGGTGATTCCAGCCAAGCCACTCCTACGTCAGCTGCTCCGAGCCCAGCATAATTATTATTTATTATTTGTGTTGTGGCAGCACCAGGAAGCCTCAGTCACAGACTGGGGTCACGTTGCTCTCAGCGCTGTACAAATCCAACACAGATATCTCAAACAGCATCCAATCAAAGCAGAAGACAAAAGGCAACAGATGACGACAGGCAGCCAGGGGAGCCTGGGGTAACGTGGCAGCATCCACACTGTCTGCCCGTGCCTGCGCCACACAGACCGCGGCCAGGCTGCGCTCCAGCTCAGGCCAATTCAGTGCAACACAGACATGCACCTCCTCGAGACAGTCATCACCAGCTGGTGGGTGACCGACTTCAAAGTCTTTCCTGGCTCCTGAGCTCTCCCTTTGCAGGCAGCAAGGTCACTGCTCCCAGACACACCGGGTCCCTGCTGGTGGCGAGTGGCAGCAGGTTCCAGGGGACTGATTTGCTTTTTCAGGCACACGAAAGTGGCTCTTCTAAAGAGCAGAGAGGTCATATGACCAAAACTGCCTGGCAGAAAATGCTGAAGTTACCAGAAGAACGAGGTACACAGGAAATGCTCAGCTATGAGGAAAACTGGTTGTACGAGAGTTGGTGTGACTTTCTGAGTGGCCCAAGCAGTGACTGGCTTGCCACAACCAGGAAAGCCTTCCCTCCACATCGGTGAGGTACTGGGAGACATTTCTTACAGCCCCATCAGCAGAGGGGCCAGTGGGCCTGTAGTGCCCTGGACACGGGTGTGAATTGTGCTCTCTTCATCATTTCTCCTTTCCTAAGCTTTTATAAAGCAGGGAAGATGAACTGGCCATGCATGAATCGGCTGGGAGTGAGATTTCTGATCCTCAGAGCACTGAGGTCTGGAACAGCCTCCAAGTCAGCACAGGAGGGGGCAAAATCCCAGCTACACTAATGATGGCACTTATAAAAAGGATTATACATGGTGACTGCTATAGCAACATACGGCACTTGGTGACCCAGAAGGGCCCTTCTCAGGTGTCTAGTGAGCAGCCGTTTTCCCCTCCTAGCCTACGGGTTTGCTCTTATTTTCATGGGACCTCTACCTCCTCTTCTGTCTTGATGCTTTCCCCTGGGATCTAAATTATAGAGTATTTAACTATGAAAGGCCAGATTCACAATGGCACCAAGGCGTATACTTCCCACTTCTTATTAAAATCTCGGGGAACCCACAGAAGAGTCAGAAACCTCTGCACCCAGTGCGTGGTTGTGTAACTCTCTTGTAAAACATGTTCACTGACTCCTCCCTTCATCCACTCCACAACTGCTCCTTGTCCACAGTGCCGGTGCTACCCCCATAGCCGAGGTATCTGTGTCAGTGTTGTGAAGGCTGTAGGTTCAAATCTGGTTATTTTTTCAGGGCCTCCATGTAAACAGGAAAAAGGTCCTATCAGGAATTTCATTCTACGGTATGGAAATAGTCCGTGGGAGCCCCTGTGGAGGATTGGTCCAAGGTGCCAGCATATCTTGGTGAACTGGAGAGCCATACTGATCTGGTCAGCCAGGGAAATCTTACCTATACAGACTGCCTTGATCACTGCTGATGGATTCTCTGAGCTTTTCCCTTTGATATGGCCTTACCTAGAGCTGGCAACAATAATTTTCTATGAGAAATGCTCTGCACAAGAAGCAGTAGCTCCCGTAGGATTTCTCTGACCTCATTCAAGACCATGAAACTCTGGGACCATCCACTTCTGGCAGAGGGTCTTCAAGCTGTTTTGGGTGTATGACACGATAGAGAGATTGGGAAGGTGCCTGGCAGGAGCAGTGCATGGGATAGTGGTGAACTCTGAATCCTGTAGCTTGGAGTCTGTGTGGGACTACAGCTTCCGAGGCCCAGCTTGCATCTCTGTTCTTTGGCCCAGTCACATTTCAGCCAAATCTTCTCTTGGATAAAATCATGGCCCTTTTTGATGTTTGAGTGAGCAACAACAATGACTAACAGTGAACTGTGCTCTGCACCTTTCTTGGTGAAAGTGGCCAGTGATTGACATGTTTTACCTCCAGCAGCAATTCTTCTGGCCCCACTGAATCTGTCCAGAACTTTCTCCCTATGCCAGAAATGCCTGAGGCTTGTGCTGACCTCTCTGGCTTAAATGTTTAGTTGAACTAACTCAGTACCTTGCAGGATCAAGTCCTGTGGTGACATCTACATCACATAGCAGTGGACACTGCAGCACATCTCAGTCTCTGGACTGTCAAGCACAGCCAGGGCACAGCTGGGCAACCTTCTTGGGCTGCAAAACAGAGACACAGCCTGAATGATGCAGACCTAGGCCTGAGTTTTATAGGAAAACGGAAAATCCAGGACACACTGTGGCAGTCTTTCCATGAACGTTGATGTATTTTGGGCCAGGCCTTTGAGTCTGGAATTAGCCTTAATTTTTTCCTGCTTTTTCAGGTGCTTGCAGATAGTTTTTTATGTCAGTTCCATTTCCAGCCTGATTCACTTGGATAGCAATTCACTGGAGACAGACACCTACATTTGCACTGTGCTGAGCTCAGATTTTCATCCACTCAGGGAGGCCATGTGGAGTGGCGCAGTCCATTGCACTCAGCGTCAGAAGAAACAATATCCACTGCTTCCCATATCGCTTGATCCAGTATGTGGTGTCCAGCATAGAACATTTTTCAGTGAAAGAGGGATTCAAAGGCATGTTGGGACACACACTTACGCACAGACTCGCCTCTTTAGGTTATTGAGGATGCGCATTAGTTGAGTGGTGCTGTTGAACAACAATGATTAAGGGCTCAGAGGAAAAGCTGAGTCACCCCAAGGGCATGCTGTTACTCCTTACCAGTGAGGGAGCTGTGTGGGGAATTTGTCTGGCACTGGTTCACAACACGTGAACTTCCATCCTCATGTGACACAATACGACAAGAGTGTTGTGCTGCTGATTGTGCTTTCTTCCAAGATCCCTGAGCTATACCAAAGCAGAAGGCAACAGGCCCCAAGAATCCCTTTCTGGTGTTACACTGGGCTTTGTGCATCCTAAGGTAAGACTATGAGATCCAAGTCTGTAGCCCTGATGTGATCGTCAAATCCCACTGTATCTGTATTTATCTATCACATCTCAGGGCCTTGTTTAAAGATTCTTCCAGCCATTTATGTCAAAACACCATGAGAGATCTACTGCACAGGTTCTCAGGTTGAGATGCTACTGGGCCCTGTGTGCTACATGTGTTACCCCACAGTCAGCATCATTCCTCGTGGTGGAGCTGAGGTTCCATCCTGGAAATCTGAATTGCAACTGCAGTTCCCTTAACATGCATGTTCCTGCTCCATCTCAGCACTGCTGAGCAGTAAATGAAGGTGGAGGAGGGGGCAGGGAGGCAGAATTTATGTAATTACCTGCAGGAACCTTATTGCCTCTGCATTGAATGGAGAAACCAAAATGTAGCCAAGGTTTCTGCAAGCTGGGCAAACATCCCGACCAGAGAAGGCTTTCTTGAAACTCCACTATTCCAGGCGGTGCCTTTCTTGGCTGTTGCTTTGGCAGCACCCGGCCAGAATGTCTGGAGGCTGTTACAGGGCAGGACTGCTGCCTCCTCTGTTTTCTTATGAAATACACCCACAAAGCAACCTGCAGAGGCTCCAGTCTGCCAAATCAAAGGGATCGCAGTTGTCCCAGGGCTACACACTCAGCAGCATTCCAAGCAAAGCTGCATTTCTAAAACCTGGGCTGCAGAAATTAAAGGCACAGGCGGCCTTTCCTTCCCCCATCCCCACTGGCTGGATCCCATCCCATCCTCCCTTTACTCCCCCATTCCCAAAAATCTACAAGAACTGAGCAAATTAGTAACTTTTCCAGCCTGTACCAAAATCCTGGACCTGCAGCCACAGTTGATATTGATTTCCCAGTTCCGAGTCCTTTGTGATTATGCTCTCCCACACAACAGGATTAAGTATTTCTCTTCTCCCTTCCCAGACTTCTTACTGTGGAGATTTGGGTTCCTTTAAGTATCTCTCTCTCCTCTATGAAATTTTCCAATATTCTCTGAATGGGCAAAGGGACTCAAGTGAGCTTGTGTCCCCTCTTGTCAGCACAGAGATTTCCAGCATGACCCTCCTGTGGGATGAGAGTGCATGGACTGGTGTGAAGCACCTGCAATGCATTTCAGCTGCAGTGCTCGATGTCATAGCATTGCTGTATCTGCAAAGACTCTTAGCTGGACCCTGTTAGCCAGCAGTGCAGGACCAGAGGGCTCACATCCCTTTTGTGAAACAGATGGAAACCTCTCCCTGAGCCAAGCGACATTCCTCCTATCGGTGTGCGGAGTGTGAGAGAGGAGGGGAAATACTGGATCCTGATTTATGCACCTTGGGCTGGATTTGTTGCCACTTGATTTTACTCACTGAGGTGACGTGAGTTAGGAGCAACAGTCTCCACAGACTCCTACTAGCACCCATGGATGGAAATGGGCACTTTCAGAGGGTGGCTCATCCCATTTTATATCTGACCCCTAGAAATTAGAGGAAGCCTGGGAAGACTTCTCACTAGGCATCTCAGGTGGGATAGACCTTGGCCTCCTTCTCTAGTCCTCTTGGGGACTGTTGACTGAGGCTCTCCCAGGGCTGCTTTTTGTGCCACCATTTCTGCATCTTCTCTTAAGGCTGAGCCGTGTCTTCCCACTCCACTTTGCACAGAATGGACACGATTCTTCACCTTCCTGCACCTCTGCAACAATAGCACTTTTCAGCTTCTTCACCCAAGGCTAAATGGCAATTTCTGGCATGAGGACACACAGAATCTTTCCTCAAATGCTGTGTTTTCTTAATCCTCTTTATTGTTTGTGTTGTCTCTTTGGATTTACTTATATTAGTGTCTTAAAGTACAGTGCCCAGAAGCAGATACAATGAGATTTAAATAAATGTTTTCGATTTTCAGAGTTTAAACATGCTCTTGAAATCAGTGTTTGCTGAGGAAAAACACCATTATTGAGAGAAACACAGCATCTGGAGAAACTTTTCCATGTTAAAAATGTTAACTAACTCTCTCTCTCTCCAATTTACTGTTACTTTAATGTCTGAGCATTTTTTCTGCAAGATCATAAAAGGTCATAATCAAATCCTTCTAGAGTATTTTTCTTCTTTTTTCTCTTCACTCTTTCCCTCTCTTATTCAAGGTGGTAGAAACTTATTTGAGAAAAAAAGAGACAATACAAGGAAGCATCTTAAAGAATGTGCCAAGCTTTGGCAACTAAGTAAAAGCTGTGAATTTCAAAAGAGCAGGAAAATGAGGATGGAAGGAAGGGTAGAAAAATTGGCAAAAATGAATGTACCAAATAGGAAAAGCCTAGTCCCAGTGTGTGCATGATGCAAGCTCGAATCCAGACAGTGCACAAAGAAGCTGGCCTAGTAGCTATTTCTGTCCCAGTCATGAGTCTCAGCTTCAAACTACACATGGCTGGGGAAACTCTTTCAAATGCAGTCCCTGGAGCCCTCAGGAGACTGGTGTTTTGGAATGATGATGCAGCAAAGCCAGACTGTCCTTCCCTTCAAATTGCAAGGCCCTCCAGGCTGGAGCTGGGCTGAAATCTCTACATCTTGCTTTGTGCAATGAGGCAGGAGATATCAATATTGAGGGCACCTCTGTTGTGGGTCTCAGCCTCATCAACATACAAACAAGGAGAAACTGTGTGTCTTCCTTAGCTTGTGGCAGCTAAAGCAATTTCCCTGCTTTCTTAACCTGTTCCAGATTTCTGAGTTGAAGAAGGTTGGGTAGGAATGAGACAGAGACCCTCATTCCAGAGTGTTCAGACACAGATTCAGTGGTTTTCACCCAGCACGGGGCTTTTCAGTCCACAAAGTTCTTTAAATAAGGGCCATGCTTTTTCAAGGCATTCAACTCCCATTGCACTGGATTCTTGTGAAAATCTGACACCCAGTTTGGGTGCTCTTGAACCCTTTTTTCCCCCATAAGCGCAGAGCAGTGGGATCAGTCAGACTTCTCCTCTCCTCCCCTCCATTACATTTTCAAGCAAGATTTCTCTAAGCTCTGAGCTGTCTCACCCCAAAGATCCTGGAGATTTTCTAAAGAACCAAGCTTTACAAATATGTACTCAGCTGTTCCCTAGGTGGACTGGAGGCTATGATAAGAAGGTTGCAGGGAGAGGTGTCTCCATTTCGATCTTCAAGGCCTCATTCACAGCTGCCTATGACAGCTTTTGCAAAATTACTGTGCAGCACGTGAATGATGATCTGCTCCTGGGGGATCTTTAAGTGCAGCAGATCCCATGAATTGGCCATGGCAGAAGTTTAAAAGCCAAGGTTGATAAAGCAATAGGACACTCAGCACCTTGCTCACAGAGAGTCAGAAAGACATGAGCTGTTAGCCAGGACTTCACTGATACATCTGTCCAATACTTAGCCCAGAAGGGTGATAGCTTTTTTTCTGGGAGGCCCAGTGGCAGTCCATGCTCTTATGCTGCTATTGTTTCTAGTGGGACTTGCAGAGTCTTCAACCGTTTGATGGTTAACAAGAAAGTTAAAAAAAAGTCAGTCCAAGAGAGAAACCTTTCAGTGCCTTGTAGCATCCATGAGTGGTGAATATCCCAGGAGAGCTGAACTGTAATTCCTGCTAGCTTAGCATCAAAGGATGCTCCGAAACTTTACCTTCCTGGTGACGTCTCTTCTTCCCAATGAAAGATGACCTAGGCGACCTTTGATTGAATGTCTTGATAGTCCAGAAGGCAGGGAGCAAGATAATTAGAGCCATAACCTCTGATCACAAGAGAGAGGTGAAGCCAAGGTAGGGGCAGAACAATGCCTCTTTTCAATAGCGGGTGTGACGGCTGAGATGGTCACAGAGGGGCTAGGGAGGGGGTAGGAGTGCAGGGTTTAAAAGGGGGGTTAAGTAGCTTAATTTTGAATAAAAGGGTGCAGGAAGCTGGTTGTTATCTTCCTAGTGCCATTCAGACTGCAGGTGTGACTTAATCTCCTGGCTGGGGCAGATGGGTGCTTTGGGTATCAGCCATCTTCCTGAGGTCTGCAGAAGACCTTGTCAGCCTGGATGCTGACTCTGTCGTGCACATGAATGGCTTCACCTTTCCATCTGCTGAACTGAAGGAGTTTGATTACTCCATTTTATGGTTGTGGAAGCTAAGGCAGAAGGGGACTCCCTTTTTGGTCCAAGCTCACTCTGTTGCCCTGACACAGATGAGAATTTCAATCCAAATTTCTCATGCCACTGTCTCAGTATATTGGCTCCCAGGCATTCAGAAACTTGCAAGTCCTTTCTACCTCCCAAAATGACAAGACCTTTCAAAATTCGTATCCTTTGGGTTCTTTGTACCTTCTCAGTGGACATAAGTCCCATCTACAAGCTTTGGAGATGCCAGAAAGAAAAATTCTCATCTCAGCAAGAGCCTCCAGGAACTAGGGCTTTCAAAGATGACATGAGATTCAGAAAAATTTCAAGAAATAGCAACAGTCCAGCCCTTGTCATCATGTGCATCTTCTCATCATGGTCTCAGCACCACTTTCTTATAGTCATCCTTGTGTCCATGAAAGTTCTTCCTTAAAACTCATTTTCCCCAGGATTCCTTTTTACATCTCTTACTTCATCTCAACCTCCAGCTATGTTTGACATAGGGTTCTCATGGGTAGGGTCTCATTCTGTGAGAGAAAACACTGTATATTTCTAGTGCTACATCAATGCTATTATTAGCCATCACCTGGAACCTCACTGTCTCATTCATTCATATCCAATCTCTTTAGATCCTTGTCTTTTTTCCCTCCCCCAGACAAGGAGCATTAAGTAAAAAAACGATGAAAAGCCCCAGTCATAGAGCTGAAAGCTCCCGCTTCCTCTTTGCTGCTTCTTTTTTTTTTCTTTCCATTTTTGCTGGAGCCCCAGGAAGCATCCACACAAGTGCAAAATTATTTCCATGCAGGGCTTTGCTCATGTTAAAACTCTATGGCTGCTGGTGCACAAGTCCCTACACAGCTCTCGAACAAATTGGACCAATTTGGAGTGATTAGAGAAGAATTCACATATGGTGCCCAGCCAGCTTTGCCGACCAATTGCCTCCTGCAGCCCATTAAGAGCCATTTACTGTGATGGGCCCATTTGTCTTTGTTGTTAGTTCTGGCACAGCCAGTGACAGATCTTTGGCTGGTCACTGGGCCAACCTCTCCCTGACATCATCTCAGGGGTAAGAGGGCAAGGCTGAGACACACATCGAGTCTGACACCAGCTGATGGATGTCCCAAGGAGCCATGCCAGGCAGGGCTGTGGAGCCTTACCAAGGAATTGGAAGAGGAATCGCCATTTTGGCTTGTACATTGGGTACCAATGGCAGCCCGCAGCCACGTGGTGGATGCGAGGTCTTGAGACCTTCTCTGCTGTCGGATGTGATTGCTGTGCTGTGATAAAGGCATGGCTGGGGAGACAGGGACAGACTGCTCCCCTTCCCACAGTGCTGCATGTACGCTGATGCCTACGGACTTCTAGTAGGAGGCTTGGATAGAAAGCCAGAGTCTTAAACCCATGGGCCTTGAGAGCCAGTGGATGGTCTGCTGAGGAAAAACCAAAGCTTGTCTCAAGCCCAACTTTCCATGCTTCCTGGAGCTCCAGCAAAAACAGAGAAAAGCAGCAGCAAAGAGCAAGCTAAGGAGTACCCTAGAAACATATTTCAATCTCTCTAGAATTGAACAGTGGAATCAGGAGAGCACGGGTACATTTCTAGTGGCAAAGAAATGCTTTCTACTGCCATAATTATTCCGGTAAAGGAAGGTGAATAGGCCATGTTGGTTAAGGTATGTTTACACCAGTGTTATGATAACTGAACCAGTGATTATATGTACATGACTACACAGGTAAAAAATTCATACCCTTTAACTGACACAGGTGTCACAGCTCAAAATTGTCAACCAGGCTGAGAAACAAATCCAGCCCTGGGTTAAATATGGGTACATTTTACAGGTTTTGTTTTAGAGACTTGTAATATGTGACCCAAAGAAGGATGAGCCAGCCTGGAGACATTGCCCTTAATTAGAGCTTTGCAAATGCCTGATATTTTCAATCTTTGGCAGTTCTAGGATTTTTTGCTTTGATTGTTTTGGGTTGACCCAAAGTGAATTTTCTGAGGGACTAAAAAGAAAAAAAAGGGTGTCAAATGAAACTTTTCTTTCAAAACAAAGATTTTGAGGAGCATCACATTTCTAAATACAATCAAAATCAATCTTTTAATGACACATGATTTTGGATTGGAAAAAAATTAAAAGACTTTTCATCAAAAAAAAATTCTTTAAATTATTGCTCCAACCAAAGTAATCATCTAGAATTAGTATGAAACCCTTTGACCAGAATTTACAATAATTCATAACAAGAAAAGTTTCAGGCAAATCTTTTTGCTTCCTACCAGAGCTCAGATCTTCTTTGAAATGAGACTTACAATGTTTGACCTATTTTAACCTTTTTATAAAGGGAAAAATAGACCAATACTACCCCCTTCCCCAGTAGTAAACTTTCTCTGGCAAAGTCGAGTGGTATTTTAACACTTCGGCCCCTTTGACAATGCCAGCCTATAAGTTGCTGTGTGCTGACAGCCCCTATTGTGTCAGTCCAGGGTAATTTAGAATTTGATCCAGAGCTTTTAAACTTCTTGGACTGACACGTACTCTCTGAAGTAAGACACTGTCAATGCTCTTTGGAGGGAAGACAGGGGTGCTAAAAGGTTTCTATCTCAGGCCATAGGGCACCAGGACACCTGGGTCCATTCTGAGCTGATTCTGACACTGCTATTTAGCCATCTCCTCGGCAATTGGGGCTATTTGAGGAATTGGGGTCAATTATAACCAGCCTTCACCTGTCTTGCTTCCACAGCGAACTGGAGCCAGATGGCAACCTGTAGTGCTGGCCTCTCCCTTTGTGTAATACTCAGTACGTCTCATTCCTGCTGGACAAATGAACTTGAAGCTTGCAGGGTTACAAACCAGCTTTCGGTACTGTTTTAAATACAAGGACAGAGGTGGAAGGAGTAAAAAGGAGATATTCATTCCCCATCAGCAGGTCCCAGTTACCTTAATAAATAATCTCCAGAGAAATCTGCCTTATACAAATCATCAGCTGCACCCATTAATTCCTCATCCTAAACAGTATTCTTATCTCCTGTTGATTTAAGGGGGTGAGATACCATGGCACCATATAGTACAGATAAGCTTGCCTATCCCAAAGAGATGCAAGCTACAGTTCCCTCTACACTGCGCAAGCTGCAGAAAGGCTTGGACATAGGCTCAGAGTTGGAATTCTGGTCCAAATCCATCATCTGTTTAATATCTTAAATAGCAATAATCTCAATGAATACTAGGAGGCTGACCCCAAGCATCCCAAAATCCCCTCTGAGTTGTTCCTCCCCAAATTGCAGAGTTGGTAAATAAATTGCAGTGATTCAGGCTGGAATTTCATGAACACTTTGAGATTAAATCTGCAGTAAATCCAGACTTGTCCAGCCTGCAGCTACTCAAAAGGGTTTTTCAAAAGCACAAGTGGATTTAGGGTTTTGTAGATGAGAGTTAGGCTCTTAAAAGCCATTTCTGCCTTCACTAATCTCTCTAGCAGACTTCAACACAGTTGTATATGACCCACCAAATTCCCATGATGTCACTCTTTCCTTATTGGTCTAATTAATAATAATGTTTCATATTGCATTGGAGAGCATGGTAAGACTGACCTGAGCCTGTTAGCCTCTCCAGAAACTCCTGTCCACTCCTCAGAGTGTCTTGATGTGTGGGGCACTGTATCAGGGAATTGTTTAGTTTTAGGAGGGTCTTACAAAAAAAGGACTGTGAGTTGCAGCAGGGCAAACAAATCCTGCAGTCACAGTGAAGCACCTGAAAGTCCAAGGTAAAAGTTCAGGTAATGCTGCTGGAGAATTGTAAGCGCAGGGACCAGAGGGACCTGCACTTCTAGCGAGGCTGGAACATGCAGGGGGGAATTATACTGGGTTCCCTACTTTTGTTTCAAAAACCATGAAATCTCCAGGGGAGGTAAAAATACTGGTGACCCTCCAGTTGGTAAAAAAAACAGGGTTGCTCTAGACATTTGCATTCCTCTGCAGCACCGGGCTGTGTGCAGACATTATCTATACATTACCCAAATAACTCCTTGCCACTGCTGCTGTCTTACCCTTTAGTTTCTCCTGTTCTTTGTTATAGGGTATTTGGGTACAGCTTGTCATATATCAGTACACCAGAGGCTTCAGTTTTTTGCCAGGAATTTCAGAAGCGCCAAAATTTCATCTGTGTGTCTGATTTTCTCCTGCCCTCTTGTGTTGTCATTGCACCCTTTGCAAATGTACTAAACTAGAGTGATGGTGTTTGGCACATGGTATCCTCTTTACACAGACTCATCAGCTCTTGGATTCACAAGTCTCTGCAATGATTCAGCAGCAGATCACACACTCACTCTTTCCTTCCAGAGTGATGTGCACAACAAACAAGCAAAGTAAGCGAAACTGGCCCAGCAAATAAAAAAGTGCTTCCAGCTCAGGATCTGACCCACACTTTGATCATGGCTGTGCGGTCCAGCCTTCCCCATGTCACTCTAGCCTGGCATCTCCCAAGCAGCCACTTTTTGTTGCACAATAAGATGAGGTGGGGGAGCCAAAATTAGCACCTTCTTCCTTAGGTAATGTCCCAGTTGCAGCGCCATTGTCTGGCTCCAGACAAAGAGGCTGTCACTGGAGCTAGTTTTCAGTCAAAGAATGTGAGATGTGTTGCAGCTGACACAGTTTGAAAAATGGATCAATTTGAGGAAATCTCCTTTTCAGACTCTCCACATAAGGCAACTTCTCCATGGTCTTGATCATGTTAGCCAGCGTTCTCTGGATTTTCTGTAATTCCACTATTCCATTCTTGAAACATGGTGACCAGAACTGCACATGGTACTCCAAATGTGGGCACATCAGGGTTTTACACAGAAGCAAAATGTTCATGGTACCCTTCCAGGTGATATTCAATTTTGTTGGCTTTTTTGGCAACCACCATACATTAAGATGATGATTTCAGAGAATTGCCAATGATAACTCTCATATCTCTTCACTGAGATGTATCTTCCAGGTCTGAGTTCAGCACTGTATAGGCATGGTTTAGATCACTTTTTCCTAGATGTTTTATTGTACTTTTATTTACACTGCAGATCATCTGCCAGTTCTTTGCTCACTCGCTTAATTTTGTGAGTCCCTTCTGGAGTTCCTTGCTATTGGTGCAGTGTTTGACTGCTCAAAAGGGCATAGTATCATCCCCAAACTCTCTCAAAATAAAGCATTTTGTTTGGCAAGAAATAATTTACCTTTTTATTCCATTCTGTTAGAAATTCTGAAGGTTTCTTGCCTTCATTCTCTTTAGGAAGACTTTTCTTTTTTTAATTTTAGTGTTTTCCATTAAATGGAAAAATGGAAAAAAATGGTTTTGTTGTGCTCTTCTTGTAACATCATGCCTTGACATGATTCAACAGAAACAGATTTGGGGGTGAAATTTTGTTTTGGAATTTTTCCATTTTTCTTGTCATGGCCCCATAGATCTGGAATGGGGAACAGAGGCATAAAAGGGAAGAGCCTGTGCTCTTTGGGTTGCTTCCCAGTGAACAATTTAATTTATGAACAAAAAGCCAGCCCCTCTCTCCTTGACAGTGTCCAGACCTCACCAGGAATCACAGATGTAGTTAAAAAGTAATTGGATAAAACTACTCGATAGTCCCTGTGAGTCCCTTTGGCAAAGTGTTTCCTATGAACATGAATGAACTGAAGTCTGAAAAGTGAAGGAAAGCCAGAAGGGAATAAGCATTTCTGTGTTAGCTGGCAAATGCTGGAAACCAGCAATTTAGGCTCTGATTCCCCCCATCTGTCAGGGATGCAGATAAAGCTAGGACAGCAATTTGGTCCTCTGTTGGAGGGAGGGTTACAATGTTCAGACAGAGTGGTGAAAGCCATTTGTGCTCCTTTGTGCAAGATCAAGTCAATCAGAAGGTTTCCCCATCTGTGATGGTGTTAGAGCAGAGGGCAATGCACTAGCCGGAGATTGCTACCAGCCAAACACAGCTCCTTCCAGACAGGCCGTAGCACATCTTGAGCAGAGAATGTACCAGGGAAGACATTTATACTGATAAATGGGGGTTCCTGATCGAGAGAAAGAAATGGACCTTCTCTGAGACCACTTTTCTTCAGCCCAGACATCAAACCAGCGGGGCAGTCCAAGAGCCATTTTCCTGCCTGAGTTCCCAAGAGCACAGATTTCACCATCTTTGTCTATTTTCTCTCTGAAATCCACATGGAGCCACATGAGTTTACAGCAAGCCTTAAGCACTTTGGAGGACTATTGCTTCTTCCTTAATTCCTTGGTGGATGTAAGTAGAGCAAACAAGCCTGGCATGATCAGAAGAGCACAGCTTGCTGAAAGGTCCCATACCAGATGCATCCTTACATGGTTGATAGGGTCCTTGTACCCATACAGGGCCAAGGCTCAGCATCACCCTGTCTAGAATGAGGAAGACCTTTCTCTGATGCAGCCCAAATGGGCCAGCCTCTATCTCGCAGCTCCTTCTCTGTCATCGGTATCAGGAGTGAAGCTGATACGTTCCCTTGCTACTGGCAACTTAGAGTGTTTTGATTATGAAAATAAAGGGAATCGACTATGTCAACACTGTCAACTTGTCTTAGGAATATGGAGGATTTGTATGGTGTATGTCAGGACTATGTCTTATAGGTAGCAGGCACTGGATATATAAACATTGTGGATTTTTCTTTTGAGTCTCATGAGTTTGTTGTGTAAAAGATGGTGGGAATTTGTTCCAAAGAATATGGGTGAGTTGGGAAGCTGCTGTTCTCTTTTGAAACCTTTTTACTTCTCCTATGAGTGAGTGGTTCCACCAAGCATGAAGAAACCCAGCTATGGAAAAGTTCACCTCAGGGCCCTGAGTGCACTAATAGGTCTTAATGATGCTGGCCAGCCTCACCTGGGGTCTCCACCCACACCCTCCGCACACTGGCCCAGGAGCTCCATTTAAGCTTAGGCCCTGGGCTTTCAGTCCCTCCTGAGCTATGTTGTAGGTGTGCCTGTCTCTAGCCTTATCTCCTGTATGGACTTGAGAGCTATGCTGTATGTAGGTTGTCTCCTGGATGGACCCCTCAGACCTACATTGCAGACTTGTCTCTGGCCCCAGCTCTGTCTCCTGGTACTGCTGCTGCTGACTGGATCACCTTGGATGGACCCTGGGCCTGACTGATCACTTTGTCTTGTCCAGGACTGGTGATGGACCCTGTTACCAACACCCTGCTCTACCTGCTGTGTGGAGGATGCAGGACTGTGCATGGGTTAGTGAGAGAGCTGCCTGTGCTGTGGTCACCCTCAGCTCCTGGCTTGTCCCCTCATGGAGATGCCCTGCTCTTCCTCCTCCCCAGCATACCTTTCAGCTGAATGGTGCTCAGTGGTGAGGAGGAGTAATGCCACTGAAGTTAGTGGAGTTAAATCAATGCACAGTCAAAGAATTTGGCAGGGCAGTCATGCAGCTCTGATGGGAAGAATTACAAATATCTGAATAAACTACTGCTGCATAGATGAGAACTTCTCTGGAGATGCTTCAGCTGCTGTTGGGGTTGGGACAAAGAAGAAGCAAGGCTTCTGGGACTGAAGCAGTTATAAAAAAATAATAATAATGGTTTGGAGGACTATGCTAATCAGGATTGCCTTCTGTTATGTGCTGCAAAAGCACAGACAATTCTGACTCTGAGTAACTTACAAGTTTAAACAGATAAGAAAGACAAAAGGCAGGGAGAGGGAATATATTCCTCACTTCTGCTTCTCATCTGTAAAAATCAAAGCACTTTGCAAAAACTGGCAGCAGTCTCGCTACACGACTCATTGAAGAAACTGAATGAAAACATGTTCAAGACAATGTGTGGAGGATTATAAGTGATCAGACTACAGCAGTTGTTCCAGTTTTGCATTTTTAATGACTAAGTTACCATGGCTCAGCTGATGAACAGTGACTCATTAAGCCATAACAACAAGATTGTGTGCTAGTATCTATCCATATCCTTAAACACAGTGATTCTCACATGAGACCCTTACTGTGATTTGCAAGTTCAACATGAGCTGGAGAGTCTTAGCAACCTGCCCTGAGCACAATCAGCTTCACTGTCTGCACTTATGGCCCGGATGCTGCCTGTGGGAAGAAGCCTGGACTGTGCCAGTGCTTGAGAACAGCGCTCTGGCAAGGGCCAGGCGCTGCAGGTATCTGGTTACTCAGAGCCTTCCTTGAGGGCAGGGAACACGGCTTGACCCTTGACTCTTCAGACTTATCTGGTGGTGCTCAAGCCAGGCTATTGGCAGGGAATGCTCCACGTGCACAAGGGACGGCTGAGCCAGGTGAGATAAAGCTTCTCTTGTACTTGTTTGGGCAGCATCATTTGGGAGGCTCTGAAAGAGATTTAACTGGAGGGACACTCCAGCAACCCCAGAGTTACTGGGGAAATGATAGTGGGCAGGCTGGGGCTGGGAAAAGCCAGCGTCCTTGCCCTGCTGTACAGGGATAAGCATCCGGCAGCAATGTGATGGTTGAGGTCTTCTGAAAACCTGGCTCTCGGTGTGCTCAACTAATGTGAGGGTTGCAGACTCAGCCCCGGGCCCTCCCTCTTCTCTGGACCTTTTCCCTCAAGCCAGGGTTTGGCCCAAGCTGATTGGAGTGGACATCCATTGCCCCAAGGAAACAACATCTCCCTCCAATAGACTCAGGTAAAATTTTTCTGACCTATTGCTTAGTCATCTGCATTTAGTGATAGGACAAACTCAGTCATAGCTGCTGCTATTTCTTCTTATTGGAATATTAGATGCATGGCAGCTCTGGGGGTTTAGGAGCCCAAGTGAATTAAAACTCTGTGTTGCTACCAATATTCTTGCACTGACATCCCAGCCTGCCTGGTCTGGAAGGCTATGCTACACTTTCTTCTGTGCCCTCCCTCCCCTGCTTGTGAAGGAACCCAACTCTGTCTGGGATCAGTGCCTCCACTGCTTGGACACAGAGTCGTGTTTGTGGTAGCACTGAAAGGGTACAGGCAGGTCCATGTCTGAAATTCATGTAGGGAAGAGGGCAACAGGAAATGGGCCACATGATTTATTCCAGTGGGCTGGTCACCCTTGATCTGGACCACAGAGTACACTTCCATTTGCTGGAGAGTACAGGTGGACAACCAGGACTTTGCAGCAATTCTGTCTGTCTCTGAATTCCCACCGCATGAAACCCAGTAGTAATCCCCACTTTGATTAGCACAGGGGAGTACCAGAACTGAGCAAGTGTCTGCAGAGCTTGAACTTACCCAGCAAAGTGTGTTGTACACAGCTGTGCCCTCTGCTGTATCCAGTGTGACTAGGTACAGGCACTGTAGGATCCCTTGTCTTGGCTCTTGCTGGCTGGCATTAGCCAGTGCTGCTGTCAGAATGGCACAGAAGGGTTGGAGCTGGGAAGCTTCCAGGCTTTGCCAGGGGGAAGGTTCAGTGCCACCCTCACAGTTTTGGTGGATGAGCACACAAAAGGCAAAGGCAGAGACATGGATGAAGTCCAGCCTTGTAAACTTCTGGTCATTACCAGGGCTGATGGAAACCACCTAGTACTCTAGACACTGCCTGTAATTGCCCCAGAGCTACTACCCACCAGTGTGGTGCCCTTCTGATGCCCTTGACAGCCAAACCACCTTCAGAAAAAGTGGCCATGGACTTGCACCCCCAGGTCTTTCTGCTGGCTCTAGCAACTGCTGCTTTTGCCTCTGTTGGACCCTGTCTTTGAACTCAGGCAAGTGTCACTGGAACAGCGGCTCTCTCACAACTTGCCTTCCAGCTCCTCTTTGCAAACAGTGCCAGAAACGCTTTTGCAAAGGGAAAGCGAAGACTGATGTCATCCCAAGTCTCTGTGAGCCAGGGAACTAAGCAAAGGTCTAGAGTGCCTCTATCTTAATCCAGCTGTAGTTGTTCCTGCTTTCAAGCCCTTATTACCTGCCTAATTCTGTGCTAGGATATTGCTCAGACATCTAAGGAGATGCAAGCTGGCAATTTCAATGCACTCCTAAACATCTCCAGCAAAACACCCGCTGGTGCCAAGCCCTTGGCTCCTGGCTCCTTAACCTGTTTCTACTAAGTAAGGAGATTTCCAGGGCGAGTCTGACTTGGCCCTGCAGGAGGCATCTTTTCTCCTGCCAAGGCTTAGGCTGGAGTGAGCTGCTCCTGAGCTGTCACTCAGGGAGCAGGAATGCAGGCGAGGCTGCCCTGTGGTTAGAAGGACTCCACCCCAGAGACAGAGGTAGGCGCCCAGGTACCAACACCGGAGACTTGGGGCGCATCCAGGGTTGCTGATGACAGGCACTGATCTGTTTCTTAACCCTTCGCCTGCCTGCCTTTGGTTTCCTTCTTTCTGTAAAAATATCTAGGTGGTGTTCATATCTCACTTTTGCCTTGTGCTGGGGTGCTGGTATGGGAGCAGCTCTTGGGTGGGAGATCTTTAATGGAAAGCCAGTAATAAGCAGGGATCCAGTCCTTCTTCCTCTGCTTCCTGGTTCTGGAAGAGGTTTCTCAGCTGGAGATTTATGGTTAGAGGAAGAAGTCTGTCCTATTTTTGTCCTGGAAGGTTGGAAGACTATAGGGAGCTAACATCAGGAGGGAATAAAGGAAGAGTGAATCTACTTTTTTTTCCCCCCTCCTTTATATTTTTAGGTCTCAGGTTGTGTATTGTTCTGCTGAGGTGTCCTTGGAAGGCTCTGAGTCAAAACAGACAGCTAACCTAGGAGTACTGCACTCTGATAGCATTAATTGTCCATAAAGTGGACAAACCTGATTTATACTTTCCTTATTGAGAATCTGATCCATAAGTCTTGGACAGTCTGACTGTATAAATGTTTCCCTGGCTTAGTAACCCAAGTTTCATTTACATCTTGCTTGTGATGGCAACATCCCACTGTTGTCCAGGTACCCATACAGGCCCACAGAAAAACTGTTGATGGGTAAGGCTGGAGCAGGAGTGAGCAGCCCAGCTCATGGCATGCAGCTCTGGACACTGGGAATAAATCACAGTTTAATGTCAGGGTCTGCTTCAGAAATGTTTTGTGGGTTTTTTTTTTTTGTGTGTGTGTGTGTGTGTTGCTCCTGTCTCTGAGCCTCAGCTCTCAGTCTATAAAACAGGCATGGCTTTTGTCTTCCCTACTTAGATGCTAAGTACTATCCAATGTTGTACCCAGTACAAGGCCTTGGCTGGGGCCTAGGGACTCCACTGGTATCATAATGCCCCCATTGTTTTTTGCTGTTTGTTTATTTTTAACTAATCATGTAACTTTTATGTGCATGAGTGTGTGGAAGGATAAACCTCACAAGTCTCTCTACAAAGCAAAACAAAACAGGCCAGACTTCCTGCTCTGTTCTTTCCCCTGAAGATCCTGAGTATCACGAGTTGAGCTCAAGACTTTGGCCTGCCTTGCTCTTTGTCCTCCTTATGTGTTTGCTTAAGGCATCCATCACTGCAATATCTAAATCCTTACAATATGGTTAAAGGTTTAGCGATTTGTCTTTGGAGCTGTCCTGTGTACAGGTGCACTCTGAGGTTATGAGTTCCCTACCCAGACCATGGCTGTGGCAGCCCTTCCCAAGCACACTAAATACACTTAAAAGCATATCATGGACTGTTTAAGGAAAGGGTACAGATCTTGCTCGTTGCTTGTTTCTCCCCTGTTCCAAGGTCACAAATTGTGTGCCTAAATGGGCTTGTTTTCCATTGTCTTATACCTGCTGTTGGTACTACCATGCTGAAAGTGTAGTACATCAGTTCACCTCCCTGTAGGCTGTGAAACTGCTTCCACTTGTGTTTATGGAGCATTTTGCAGTCTGCAGCAGGAAAGCGACACAGACGGGGAAATGGTGTTATGCAGTGACCTGTAGCCATATGTTTTGGGGGTTGTTCCTAGCAGGAGACTGCAGTGTGTCTTTGCCTGGCACTGAATCCTAAAATGCTCTTAGGTTTTCTCTCAAAGTAAGGAATGTTGGTAGCCCAGTTAGAAAAGCCAGCATAATCACTGCTGTCTCTAACTTTGGGTCTGCAAGTGGAGTGACTGATGGAGAATCTTTGACCTTGAAGACAGTGTGAATAAATGGAGAATTGGCATTTTGCTCTAGTTTGTAAGCAAACAATCAAAGACCCATGCCCACCTTGCTGACCTTTCCTGGTCTCCACCACCCAAGGGCCAATGTCTACAGGTCAAGCAAGTGCCTAGAGACAAAGGGGATTTTACCCTTTACATGCAGCAATATCAGAGCTAACACTTATCCAAATGTGTGTTGCCAGAGGACTGGGGACCTACTGCAAGCAAGAACTGATTCCCTTGAGGCTGGCATGGGTGGTGGAGTCATAGTTCAGATGTGGTAGCAGTTCTTCTGCATCTCCATCCTTTTGGTCAATCGTTGCCTTTTGAATGGTGCCCTGAGGACATTTCCCACATGCTGAACTGCCTTGTTTAGAATCCAATGGAAAATCTTTCAGAGCAAAGATCCCCCTCTTCCAAATACAGTTTTAATGGGCTTGCAGATGAGGTTTCCTCCATCCTTAGTGTGGTCAGCAAATGTGTTATCAGCCTGTTTATCTGTTAGGATGTGTACTGCAAAGAAAAAGAAATCAAACCCACCACTGACACAGCAGACAAAATCCAGGCCACCAAAGAAGTTCTTGGGGGAAGTTCTAGTCCATGGGAAGGCGGTTAGAGAGAGTTTTACCTTCTTTCATCTTGGCTTTCCACCACTACTCCCTGCCACAAACTGCCATGATCTGAGAGCTCCTGTTTACTTTAAGGAAGAACAAATAGTACTAAACTGAGTGTGGGTAGGAAGGGTTAATAGGAATGAATCAGTGACCTCCATTTTCAGTAGCAGATGTTTAACTCCCCAAGGAAAGAGCCAGTCTGTGGGGTTGACAATGCTGCCTTGGTTTAGATGTGGATTTTGAGCTTAGCTGTCCTGTTTCTGCTGCTCTCCATTTCATAGGAATGGTAGGGTGACCCTGGCTCCTGGCCTTTTGGCCAGTTCTGGTAGGTGTGTTGTAATCCATGTAGCTTACAGCATGACCTGCTCTGTGGGCCCAGCCGCAAACTGTCGGCCCTGGTGATGTCATGGAGGACATCGCAATGTCATCTCACGCTGCAACATGCTTCTGCTGACACAGCTTGACGTCACGTGGGCACCGCCATCTGTTGGGCACAGCCATGGATGAATACTCTGCCCTTTGCTGGAAGCATTATGTCAGCCAGAGCCCTGCCAATGCTACCAGGGCAGCAAAGCCTGCATTCTCACCAGCAGCACCTTTTAGCTTGCTTGGTGCTGACGCACCACTTTGAGAGCTGCCTGATGATTTGCACTGCTAGAGTTCAGGTTTGTGTTTTTATCCTTGCAACCTGGAAGCTCCATCAACTGCTTAGTCCTGAGTTTGGCTACAGGATGGAGCAAGGGCAGCTGAGTTTGCTCAACAGGAGCTCTTTAACTCGTTCGTGGTTCTGTGGGCAGGAGTTTTTCTTGGGCTTGGTGACTCCCTGCTTGGGAAGGATAGCCTGCTGCCCTCTGGCATCACTTGCTTGATGGTGATCTGATCATGGAAGACACTTTGTGGCTGGTCCTCCTGGGTACAGTGCCTGGACAGCATCTGTGAGCACAGACCTATTATCTCCATGCCATTGCACGTAACACCGGAGCCAGTCCCACTACTGGTGCTCCCCTGAGGCCCTGGCTTACCAGTCTGCAGCCTGTCTCAGGGATCCTTGTTCTTTATTAAAGATCATGCTGAATCAAGCAGAACTGGATGAGCACAGATCTCCAGGGGTCATTAATTCACATCAAAGGGTTCCCTGGAGAGCCCTGAATGTATCAATAGGGACTCAGTGACTCTGCATGGCAAAGAGACTCTCCTCCATTCCCAGCCAGGCTTTCTGTTCTGTCCCTCGGCTTAGTGCTGCATCCTTGTCAACAGCTGCTGTGGCTGGCTCCCGGTCAGTGAGTTGGATGGGTGGTTCCTCTCTCCCTGCTAGGACCCACCACTGCGAGGGTCCCAGTGCCTCCAACTCCTGCTGCACATCATGGGGTGTCTTTGTCCTTCTCGGAGAATCACAATGAGCTCTTGCTCCTCTCTGCATTCTTTCATTTCGTTTCATTTCTTTTCTCTTTATCTCAAGAACAAGCAGGCTATTCATTCCTGGGGCGACTGGCTTCGGACCACCTACAAACCAGGCATCTGCAGGACTGACCGCATCTCATCAGCCTGCTTTTCCTGTCAACAAAAGCACCATAAGGGCACTGTGGGCATCCCCTCTCTGACTCCCTTGCACTCGGCAGAGGCCAAACACCAGCCACAGCCTTACGAGGCCTCCGGGATGCCAAGAGGAGCAATTAAGACATCAGTGGTTCTCTTCCAGTAGGCTTTGCTGGCTTTTGTTTGGGGTTTTTTTGGTACACTGAAGAAGGTTCAGCTGGTTCTCTATTTACCTTGCCTTGTGCTGGCAGGCCTACCCCATGCAGCAGGGCCTTCTGCAGAGATCTCGAGCTCCCCCAGGTCTGGGAGTCACTCTTGCATTGGCACAATACTGTGTCCGACCTAGCTCAGCCTCTCGAGGCATGTGTAGTCCCATTGCCCTGTGGTGCTTTCAGGACCCAGAGGACTGCAGTCACTCGGAATACAGTGGTCCCTCATTTTCACTAATGCTCAGAAGTGGGGGAATGGGGTGTTTGACCTTGAGTATGAGAAATTTGTGCCTCCATGTGTGGGCTGTGTGGATGTAGCAGCCTGCTTGGAGCTAGCTCGGGGCTCATTGTGTGGTGTAGACTTGTCTTACATCTAATTAGAGACTCACTTCTCCCCTTCTTGCCTGTCACTCATTCCTCTCTTTCCCCTTCTGCCTTCAGAAACTGCACTCAGCACAGGCAATACAGTGAGAGCTGGCTCTGATGCTAGTTTTCTCAGTCATTTTAGGCCCTGTAGTGCTGAGCCTTACCTGTAGGCTAATGCAGGCCAGGGTTTGCACAGAGGACCAAACGAAGCTCACCAGCAAGCCTCTCAGGAGACAGGCTTGCCATTAAAGAGCTCGCACTGAAGAGACAAGCAAGTCAAATGAGTGGGTATTCCTTTCTTCTAGCAGTTTGAGAAACTCGGATGTAGACAGAAGCTTGCATTGGGGAGCTATCTGCAGAGCCGGGACTTGAACCTGTGTTGAACCCATATTCCCTGGGAGGTGACCACAAGGTCACTTTTCTCTCCTGCTGCCATCACTGGATGATCCCTCATAGGTGAAGAGGGGTCACTGGGAATGCAAGTGGGCTGCAAATGAATTCAGTGGCATATAATATTGCAATGTCATCAGAATATTTTGCAGAGAAACCTGTGCTCTGCAGGTAACTAAGGTTTGGCTGTGACTGCATTATGCACAAGAACATGCACTTTGTAAAATCAGAGATTTTTTTTTTCCCCCTTGGGTGGTGTCATGACCTGGCATATTTAAAACTGATTTTGTATCTATGATTATTATTACTTGTACAGTATTACAGACAATTATCTACCAATAATTATGATGATGAATAATTCCAGAAAGAGTTTATTTAACATAAACATATTTAGAAAGCTAAATACTAAGGATAAGATATAGCCCAAGGGCTCAGGACTCCTAGGTTCTGTTTCCAGCTTTGCTGCTGATCTACTGTATGGCTGCGGCACTTAACATGCATGGCTTTTCAACAGAGTTTAACTTAAGGGGGAAGGACTTTTACTCCCCATCATCAAATAAGCCAAAATTACATTGGCAATGTTAAATGAAACAATAATGCACAAACAGTGCATTATTAGGGCAGTAGAGCACGTGAAGCTTCCCAAGGGGTCAGTTTTGTGGTGTGAGTTTGCTCTTTATAATAATCTGACTTTGTAAACACAACTCAAAGTCACTTATCACTTCAAAATCAACTCAGTTGCATCTCTTCCTTTTTTAAGGTCCCAGTCTAGCAGCGCACCTTAAGAATGAGCAAAAATTCATGCTGAAAATCTGTGGAAGAGTTTGAATGGGGATGTATTTGTATGTTTGAAGCTGGGCAGAGAGCTTGTCTGACAGAAAAAAAACATCAGGGATGGAACAGTCACCAGAAAATTGATAGACATGCCTGGAAATGCCTTTAACCCTTATTTACTGTAGAGCTTGTGGTTTGAAGAGCCTCAAGTCTCATTTTGACTGTTTGGTCCCCACTAAAATTACAGAGGTGGGGAGAAACCACCCAGCGATCTATATGGGCTCTGACAAACAAGCCCAGAGGAAGGGGGTTCATTCTTAGGCCTGCTGCATAAATTAAAAGCAGGTTTAGAGCTACAGTTTATGCTCACTCTTGCAATGATTGCAGTGGGAAAAGGGAAAGAATGCACAACTGGTGCCTCCAAAGCCCATGTTAATATGCCAGCCTTGGCTTACATGGTACTAGCTTGCTATAACTCCTGTGGGTGTGGAGTCCTAGTTATTTTATCATAGGGTCTGATTACAATTTCACTGATACACGAGTAAGCAGGATGAAAATAATGACATTGTAGTGACTGAAGAGTGGAGCCAGGCTTGCGGTAAAAAGCTCTTGTGACTGTAGGCTGCTTGAGGACCAAGGTGCCATCTCAGTGTTGAATGAACCTCAGTCTGGGCTGTGCTGAGTGGGGAAAGGAGCCCCACGTGTCCGTATTAGTGCAGAAGAGGAAACTGAGGAATAAGAAGAGTCTTGCACAAGATTGCACAACTGGTGGTGGAGCTGGCAATAACATGCCGGTCTCTGGGACTCCAGCCTTCCTTGAGGCAGGTTGCTCATGTGTTGTGGAGGGAGCCCAGTCTTGCTTGACACTAAAATCTACAGGAGCAGGAGAAAGCGAGAGACTTGTTGGTGAGAAGCAGCAGGGGGAAAGATCCTTGTCTTGGAGTCCATGAGGTTTCAAAGGAAGACTTAAGGGCTGAATATATCCCCATCTCCAAAGGCATGAGGTGATCAGAATAGCTGATAGTATTTTGTGGGGCCAAATATGCCAGCGTGGCTTTTTGTTTGTTTGTCTTTTTTTGTTGTTTGTTTGTAGACCACGAGCAAAATGCACTGGGCTTTGCTGCCTCAGTGCTTGGGAACAGCAAAGCAGAGCAAAACCACTAATTCCAAAGCACAAGGACTTGTTATGGTAGGGTGTGTGTGTGTATGCGTGCGCGTGCGTGTGTGTAATCTCTTCCTTATTAGTGAAAGACATGAGATACCCAGGACAAGTGACGGTACTACAAGCTCACAGCCTCCCTAATGGCGCCGCACGTGGCTCACTCCTTCGGTGTCCTTCAGTGTCCAGCCTGTACTGAATCCAGGCACTTTCCTCCCTAAGCGTGTCAGAGCCCTCCTAGTGTTGCAGGAGTCTAGAAATTGCTGCAAAGTAGCTGTTTCCTCTCCTTTTGGAACTGAGGAGAGGAAGGAGGCTTGGAGCAGTGCAGCTCCCTCGCAGTGGCCTCCTGGGGTGGGGCAGGTTTTAACAACATGCCAGAATATGTGGCTCTCCTTGGACATGTTTAATTTCCCATCTTCTCAGCATAGGGAGCGCTTGAATCGCCCTTTAGCGGTTGGGCACAGAAGGGGGAAGATCATTAACATACAAAGGGCTCCTCTTTCAACACCAGCGTTGCAAACTTTCATGATTTTAGCTCTGTCTCATCATATTTTTTGTTTTTTTAAAAAGAAGTCCTAGTTCTTGGAATTGGGTGAACACATCAGAATCTCAGCTTTCATTAAAAGCTCCCACTACTCATGGTTGCAGAGGAAAATCACAGCTTCTAAAGACACCAAAGTGGTTATCTGACATAAACACTGCATCCTCTTAGCTTACCTCTGAATTTAGCATGTGAACAAATCTCTCTGAAGGGAAGGGGAGCAGAGGAAAGTTACCATTTCTGACTGTTCGGGCTGGCAGACTGAAATAGTGCCTGGGTTTCTTTGCTTGTTTGCAATAGAACATTATCGCTTCAGCTGCATGGGTGGAAATGGAAAATGCTACATTTACTTTTTCCACTTCTTGTCTGCTTTCCTTTTTTTTTTTTTTTTTTCTCCCCCTCCCATCTCACTGAATTAGGTTCAAACTTCCTATCTCCTGTGCTGGGACAACAGGCAAGGGCCAGATTATTTGGGGAATTTTGCCTTCTTGAGTCACGCAGGACAGATGTTTTGCTGGGCGTAAGATCAGTCTTGTTGGCTGTGTCCTGATTTCTCAGGTGGGATTTAGCTCTGTGCAATGGCAAACTTTGGGAGTTTGGATTCCCCTCCTGCTGGCATTGGGACAACTGGGCTGAAGGTCCTGATACGGACCCACTTCACATTTCTAGTGAAGATGTGACCCGCTTAAGATCAGGTGTTTTGTGGGTATGGCCAAAGCTATTCAGGTTAAACATCTTCATTGGTTCTTAAGGTGGTTCTGACCGTGGGCCTAAGGGGAAATAGGTCAGGTATTTTGAGATGTGTCACTGTGTTGGCTTAAAACATTCCTAAATGCAATCTGTGAAGAGATGCCAGAGTGCTGACCCATCACCTGCCACTACTACAGGCTTCTTCAGATGTGTTGTGCTCTTCATTGACAAAAACAATGTTGGAGCTCTTTGGCACAGAGGCACAAAAGGAGAAAAATGGTGGTGCTTTCCCCCATAACATTCATCTGCAGTCCTGTGAGTCTGACTCACCTTTTCAGGAATCTGGTTTAATCATTTATGCAGCTTCTGAAGGGACAGGCAGGAGACAGCATGAAAGCATAACGCCTTTGAAAAGTATTGCCTTTAAAGCATTTGCCTTCTAGGGGATCCTGTAGTAGTTGCTGCAGGGCTCTAATGCTAAACAAGACCAAAGTTTGTTCTGATCCTCTGTGGTTTTGCCTCTCGCTGTGCTGTTGAGAGCCCAGCAATGTCTGCTGTCTTTGCTGAAAGTGCTCTGGTTTGTGGCATCATGGGAATCATAAGATTATGTGAGAATCTCCAACTCTATTATTTTTCTCAGTAAATTTTAGTCTCTGTGGAGAAGAGAAGGAGTTGGTTTAATACTCTCTTCTTTATCATGCCTGCTCTTTGATACATTCCTTGCATCCGAAACTGCTGTTGATTCTCAGTTGAAAACGACTGTGTTTTGTGCATAGTCAAAGTGTGATTTATTAAAAAAAAAAAAAAAGCTTTCTCAAACTTTTTTAAATGGAAGCCAAATATCTTGTTACTGGTAGTTGCTGTCTCTCTACTGTTGCCCCTCTCCTCTGTTGTTTCCCATCTCTGCTACCATTTTAATGACAAAATTGAAACTGACAAAAGAGATGAAAGTCGGGGGGATTGAAATTATGGTTTTATTTTGCTTTTTAAGCAGAAATTTCAACCAAAACATATTTATGGCAATTCTTCTTTTGTTGTTGTTGTTGTTGTTGTTGTTGTTTGTTTTTTAACACAAGGTTTCAAGCCAAAAATTCCAGTTAGCACCACCTTAGCTGTGCTGAACATGCAGGGTGTCTTCTCCACTGTTGGGTGCAGATGTGTCTTGTGGTTCTCCTCTCTTCCCACGTGGACTTGCAGAGCTTGTGCTGCCCCATGTCTCCACACAGGGTCTCCCTAGCCTTGGACAAAACAGCCACTGGAGAGTCACTAATTAGACAGTCTCAATTTAGAGCTGATGCTTTGGCCTTGGTTCTGCTTCCACTGTAGTCAGTGGACATTTTACCATCAGTCATAGTGGAAAGGGGATTACGTGTTTCTTAAACTATGCAGAAACCCAATGGCTTTCCAAAGCATGGGCTTGCTTGGGTAGAAAAAAAGGGTTGTTTTTACCATGGCCAAGGGAAGTAAGAGAATCATGCAAACCAATTTTTGCTGTGGCAGCATAGAGATGCATTAGAAGACAAGTGCCAGTGCTGGTAGCTAGGACTCACAACCAAGGAGAAACTTTCAGGTCTCAGTTCCCACTTAGGAACCCAGTAAACTCGGCTCTTCAATGGGAGCTCCAGATGCTTCTAAAGTGCTTGGGATCCAGGTCAAAACTGAGCTGTTTAGAAAATCTAGCCACTTTAGGGACATAAATGGGAGCTGAGCTGCCTTTAAGCTCTAGTCCCAGGACAGGAGGGGAGATGGTACAGGAGAAAGGGGACAGCAATGGGAGCGTGTAAAGAAGGATAAATCTCAATGGAATTTGCCATTCCCTTGTTGGGAGGAAAGGAGGAGACGGTAAATGAACTCTTCGAAGGGATCAGTGCCATGTGTACCTCTTTGGAAGCGGGAAACATGTGCTTCTAATTTCTCTTGCTTGCTGTGCGCCAAATGGATCTGTTTCCCATTGACTCTTGACCCTTCAGATGAGAGGGGGAAAAACAAAAGAGAAATAGCTGGCCAAAACTAGTGCTGTTGAGGTCTATGGCAAAAATCCCACCAGCTTCAAGGGGACCATGGTTCAACCTAGACAAAAAAGAAAGACGCTCTCTGAGCCAGAACAGTAAAAAAGAAGAAAATCTCTTGCCTTCTTTTGGGGCACGGGCAGGACTGGAAGGTACTGCACCCCTGGCTTATCACAGTATTGGATCAGGCCCACCTAGAACTGCTCTCTTGGAAACAATGGATAAAATTTTCTCACTTTCTGAAAGTGGAAAATTCTGTTCCGTTGTCTCAGGATATGTGTGCAGTATCTAGCACAAGGGACGTGGTCTTGGAGAGGACCTCACTGGGAAATGGATTTCCTGTCTGAATAATATCCCTAGATTTTAAAAAGGCCAAAAAACCAAAGGCCTAAAATCATTTTTCATAAAACAAAATTGCAGAAAAGTAAATTGTTTGGCTCAGTGAAAGTGATCTTCATTCAATAAATTTGAAATGTTTAATTCAGACTAATCCTTTAAAAGGTGTTATATGAAATGGAATAAATAGCAACATAAGAAATTGTTTTGAAAGGAGAAATGTAACCCTCTGCTTCTATCCTACATTTGAGTTATTCTTCCCTGAACGATCCTTTGCGTCGTCTTCAGTCTCATCTGAAAGTGTCTCAGGTAATGTAGACCTTCTCTTTCCTTTCAGAAACTTCCACAACAGAAATGCTTTCTCTCACTTACAACCTTTGGTTTAGCCTCATTGGGCTGCTTGTTACATTAAATAATTCCCTCTTTGAGCACCTTCATCCTTTAAAACTTCAACTTGCCTCGTTAACACATCCTCTTTCAGCTTTTGTTTTGCTCAGATCAGGAAACCAAGCTTTTATTTTCTCTTCCTGTATGATGGAATCACCATTGTCCTTCTCTGTACCTGTCCTGGTCCAAACGTCCATCTCTGATCACAACAGTGAGCTCATCCCAGAGGGTTCTTGGAATACCTTGTGCAGCGACACAAAAACATCTTCCTTGCCATTGCAAGCATACTTCATTTGCCTTTTCCGTGACAACACTGCACTGATAGCCATACTTCCAAGTCTTTTTCTTCCTCTGACCCTTTCACCTATGGAGTCCCACCTTAAAGTAGAAATGCTGTTCCTAGTCCCACACCTTTTCTCTTGGTACTGTTATGCTTAATTGCATTTCTATTACTCCAGTTCCTTGCGATCACTCACCTTCTCCTGATGCTACTCCAGTGTGCTGGAATATCCTACCATAGTGCCATCAGAAAATTGTATTTTGACTTCTGTCAGTGCAAGTAAAGACATTATTAGAGAGGATTTCTCTGAAGGCTTTTTCCTGAAGAGTTCACTAGAAAATTCTCTGAAACTCCTTCTTCTCCCACCACTCACCACTGTCTCACTTTTAGCCATTTCCACATCCATGGAGGATGATTCCTGTGCTAATGCACATCTCTGGCTCAGCTGATACAGAGCCATATGGCAATTATTACCCCACTCACTGCAGTCCAGATGAGCTTGTCTGCATTTCCTTTGCCTAGAGTATGTGATCTTTATCAAAGCTTTTTGGTAAGTCTGGCACCATCTACCCCTGTTGCATTTTATTCCGATTTTCATTTACTATGTTGTTGTGGATTGTTCTTCCAATATAGGCTAGTATTTGCCTCCACCAATGTATTTTCCTCCTTCTCAAATAAAAGAATTGTACCCCTGCTGTACAGAACCATCCTGGGACTCTCAAACTGCATGGACTTGAAGGATCTCCTCTGGATTGGTCTTGCTGTAAGGAAACTTTCCTACCAGTTCCTCACTTTCAGAAGCCATTTTTTTCAACACTTTTGATACAGACTATTTTCCCCTGTGGATTGAGTGCACTGAGGAAACTGGATATTACTTCCATCTCCATCCTCCATTCTCATTTTTTCCTTCATAGTTAGTGTTTAACATTGTCCTTACTGAAAACTGTGGTAAATTATTGACTTCCACTAGATATGAGACCTAAGTTGTCTCTAACCTTTACTCCTCCTCCTTGTGCCTTGATTCCCTTCCCACTTTTCTTGTTCTTTTTCCTGATATAACTGCAGAATTTCCTTGCTGTTTGTTCATTGCAAGGTCTAACTTTTTCCTGCTTGATAGTTATCAAAATCCCTACCCTCCCCAACCTCCCAGGAAGAACTTCTTCCCAAAAGCCCTGTTTGCTCATTCTCTGAAGTCTCTGCTTATTCCTAAACCACTACTTTGAGATTGTTAGGCGGGATTATTCAAGCAGATTAAAGCCCTTTCCCTACACATTTTTGGCCCCTTTTTTAGGAAGTAAGAGCTTTGTTTTATTTTAGCATAGTCTACTGATTGTCTGCAAGACGAGACCTCCTTTCCAAAATGCCAGTTTGGACTACCATAGCCAGAAGCCGTAATAGGAAGAGTCTGAGCAAAAAACTAAATCAGAGAAGGCAGCAATAAGATCAAGTTCTCTGCTGTATCTTGCACAAACATTAAAACCTGAGTGGTTTGCAATGCATTACTTGTTATACACAAACAGGAGGAGGAAGCCATGGACTAACAATATGAGGATGCTTCTTGGAGGTTTCCCATCAAACACAGATATATTCTGCCCCTTTATAATCTGTGTATTGAATTATTTCAGGCAAGAAACCCCTTTAACTGCTTTGATAAAGATTGCAGGCTTCTTCCTCTTCCTCTTTTTCTTTTTTTCTCTGTGAGTCTCTGCTGCTTCCTCAGTTGCCCCCCAGCAGACACTCTTCCATCAGTGGGGTTGAGATGGTGCATGACACTGGTGTCAGGTGGACCATGAAGTGCTTGTTGCCAGGCTCCTGCATGATGACAGGTGACTCAGTGCCTCAAGGCTTGTAAGGGAGCCAGCAAGCCAGCATCTGATGTAAGAGCCCAGTGGAGAGAGGTGCAAGGGGAGAGAGAAGAGGAGAAACCTCGCGGGATGTGATGGAAGTGAGTCATCTGACAGGTACTGCCACAAGGCCAGTCTGTAATTAAAGCTAACCTTGCCTGGTGTCTCCACTGGAGCATATGCCAATCATTCCCTGTGGCATTTTCACACTCCTTATCTGTCAGCCTAGAAATTACTTTTTTAGATCAACTTTGAAGGCTTAATTCTGGCAGGGAGACATAGGGGGCCAGACAGTCTGCTTTGCCAGAGAGGACCTTGCAAGGGGAGAATCAACTGCTGCTTTGTGCGGACCAGATTTTCAAGAGATCAGAGCTGGTTTTTCAAGGTGGGACCAGGTTTTCCAAAGTGCTTGGGTCCTGGCAACTCCCATCATGTTTTTCAATGTGCACCTGATGCACTGAGCTCTCTGAAATTGCAGCAACTTCTTTAAAACCTCAACGGGATCCTTAAAATTTTGTGATCCTATGGTCATACAGAATGAAATGGTGGCAAGTGCATGGGCATAAAATTCATGTGATGGCTTCAAGTAGTAGCAAGTTCTCTGACTCACCCCAGTTAGTGATTTTGTGTGTTTGTTCAGTCTCTCAACAAACTTGCAGGGGGCTTTGCGATCCCTTTGTAGATGGACAAAGTGCACTGTTATTAACAAAACAAATTAGTAAGATTAAGACATTAAATCAGCAAACCAACTGATGGATTGGATTCTGCTCTTTGTCCTGGGGATACAACTTCAGTAACATCAGTGGGAATTATGCTTCAGAGTGAATTTGGGACTGAGCTCAGATTCTTATGCACCCATCAATATGTTTGGTTTTGAAATCGGGAATGTCTCCCACTTTTTCAAAATCCTGTTGGCTTCTGCTAAGCTCGTGAAATGGGAGTTTTCTCTGATTTCCTATACTTGACCATAGAGAGGGCTTTGGAGAAATGAGCCAGCAAGTATGTGTTCCCACCCCACTCCCTAGGTTAGGTGCCATGCATTCAGCAGCATGAGCAACATGTCCAGGATCACCCAAGAACTCTGGGGCAGAGCTGGACCAGGCACCCTTTCCCCAAGGCAGCCCAAAGCCTTCCTAACTGGTGCCTTTCTCCTAAGAGAGAGGATGTTACAAATCAGACTGCAGGTGTATGTGAAGCACATGCACATGTGCACACACACACACACACACACCCTCCCTCACACAGGAGCAGTCATTGCCTTCTGCTTGCATACAAATATGCAAGACTACACTCCCCAGCACACACACGTTCACCCACGCCAAGTGCCCTCTTCCAATGGCCTGGCAAGAGCAACCTCTGACTCCATGCCCAGGAATGCTACCGTGGACTGATCACTTGCTGGGGATTGCATCAGTAGGACTGTAAACTTGTTCTGCACAGGATGAAGTGGCTTGGTGACACCTGCTTGTGTGCAATGTGGCACTTCTCTGGGGACAGCTGGTCACCGTAGACTCAGAACAGGGAGGTGAGGGTTCATTCATCATCCTGGGAGTAGGCACCATGGCATGGTGCCCCAACAGCCTTCACGAGGTTTCAGGACCTTTTTCATTCCCCTTGCAAGGAGTTGGAAGAAAGTTTCCCCAGTCTCTAAGGTGTCTGCAATCTTTCCGGTTCTTCAGCTAGGGAGAAGAGACATGTCTACCAAAGTAATGACAGCACACGTGCCACAGGGTTTCTTGTTGTTACAACTCCAGGCCCTTCCTCCTGAAAAAGTTAATAGCATCCCTCCTGATTCTTGCTAGCTCTGTTGGGCTGTGTTCTGACATGGTCTATCCTGCTGGCCTTTTCTCTCTAAAGTGATGCTAGGTCTGGGCCAGGGGTGACTGCCAGGGACGTCCTAGTTATGCACAGTTGGGCATGGTGGAGGTTAAACTGTTTTCCAGTTGTGCCTTGTGTGTATGTAGCATCTTCACCTGGAGACTTGGAAAGAGTTGCCAGCATGAGGAATATGCACCAAGAGAGGGAGATGGTACAGAGAAACTCTGCTAGCAAGAGAGGGTGACATAACCTACCACCTTCCCCCACCAAATTATTTTTCATCCTTTGGCAGCTGTTATTTTTCTGTTACATGCCCACCACCTTTCTGTCTGCTTGACATTTGGATTCAGCGGAAAAGGGCATAGGACAGAAATTGCGTGCATCTGGCTTTTCTTTCCTCCTCCTACTTGCCTGCTGTGTGGTATCAGGCCTGCATTCACCTCCCTCCTTTTGCACACCTCTCACTCTGTGTCTCAGCAAGTTGCTCTGTCTGCCTTTGTAGTCAGCTGAGAGAGATTAGGATTTCAGTTCTTCCTAAGCAAGGCGTCTGCATTAGGCTGGATGAATTACCAGAGCCCATTCTCTCCATGGACTGTAGACAGAGCCCCAGGTGCTCAGCTCTCAGATGCAGACATCCTTACTGTGAACTTCTAAAGTTGGATAAAACAAACGCCACCCTTCACATTTCTCACATACATTAAAGGCTAAGTGACTGATAAGGAACCTGCTAGTTTCTAGCCTAAATTTATTAATGTCCAATTTATACAAACTTGTCCTCGTAGCAATGTTGTCCTTCATTTTGCTTTTCCACCCCCTGGGTACTTGCATTGTGCCTCTCTAGACAGAACAGGACCATTCCCTTTCATCTCTCTGTGAAAGCCAAGGTCTTTTAGCCTCTTCCTTGTAAGAAGGGCTCTCTCTTGCCCTGATTGCCCTAGTAGTTGTTCTCCACCCCTGATTTCTTGATCATGGATGATTAAAATAATATGCTGTATTCCAGATGAGATCCCTCAAAGCCATACTGCGGGAATACTTCCCTATGTCTGCAGGAAATGTTGAGTGCAGTCACCACTACTGCATAACACTGGCAATTCATGGTCATTTGCTGCAGGCAATTACTATCTGGCCCAATCTGAAATGCTCAGCCTCTTTCTGGCCAAAGCTATATGCCTGGACAACCTCTCTCTCCAGGAAGAAAGCCTTATTCCAAGAGTTACCCAAAACCTCATGGAAAATCAATAGGGTTTAGCCAAATCTAAGTCTTTATTTAAGAACCTCCTGCTGCAGAAAAGGCTAGAAGCTGAAAAGGAAATATTTTTCAAAACCTTGAGACCTTTGAGAAGAAATAATTCCAGAAAATAAAATGTTATAGTGTAGAAGGTAACAGACATCAAATTTGGACAGATGTTTTTGAAACAAAATATTCTGACAGCTCTGGAGTAGCTGGGTTTCTGGATGGGGTTGGGAGGGAAGGATTTGTTTTTTTCTGTTTGCTCAGCATTGGATTGTGGGAAATATCTACATCGTTTTTTGTTTTTTTCCTTTCTGAAAGAGTTGGAAGTTTCAAAATCCTGAAACTCTTCCCAAAATTAAACAGCTGGTTATTGCTCAACACTTTCTGTTCCTACCTCCACCCTCCCGATGAGTTATACGGAGGGTGTGACATTCTGGGATCGCGCTGATCCCCAGGTGCTGGAAAGGGCCACTTCCAGCAGCGTCTCCCTAAGTAAGGCTCACTCCTGTTGTCAGCTGGTAAACCTGTCCCTGCCTAAAAGAACATCCTATTCCCTTGGCTCAGCCACTTAAAGGTGCAGTTCCCAGCACCACACAGGGCATCATCGGAGAGACAACGGAGCCAAATATTAGAGCTGCTTCTGATCCCACATTATTTATCTGCATGGCCTTCAGGGAAGTTGCTTCTCATTTATACTGGTGTAAATAAGAACCAAATCAAGCTATTAGTTTCTCACACCTCAAGTATTAGGGCTTTCTCTGCATTCGTAGAAAAGGTTGAGGTTATTACCAAAGAGGTGAAAATTAGATAATAGCTGATGTCTCAAGGGTGCCAGCCATCCTGGTCTTAAGTGATTTTTTTTTTTTCCAAGCACATCATAATTCCCTGGTGACTGCTAACTGGAGCCTGGTGCCTTATTGCATTTATGGGCTGCTAGCAGATGATTATAGAAAATACAGTAATTAAATAAGTACTTCGGCTGGGTAGGTTTGGCCTGGGAAAGAGTAAAATTAGAAGAGGCAGTATGAGCTGTTCCAAGTTGTGAAGTCTGATTAATTTCACTTTCTTTTCTTGTAACTTATCCAGCAATAATCGGGAGGAGGAGGGGTCACCCAGGAAAGCTTATGACTGGTGAGTTAGAGCCAATAGACTAAAACGCTCAGCATGTCACAGTAACACGTAGCAGTTCTATTCTGCAAGGTGCAATGCAAACAGGAGACCTGCAAGATTTAGGGGCTAGAAACAATCCAAGCAGTGAGGGGATGATTTGGCCAGGGCTGTGCAGCAAATCAGTGGGAAAGCCATGGACAGACCTCGGATCTCCTGGCTCCAACAGTCAGCTCCATCGGCTGGATAATGTTGCCTTCTCTGCCCTGTTGCCTGAGATGCACCAGGAAAGCACTGAACATTTTTACATCTGTGTGGAGTGATTCTCTCAGCTGGGCAATTTCTTGGATCTAAGCAGTAAAAGTGTTTTTTGGGGCCACCTATTTACAATAGTCTTATGACAGCATCTTTTTGGTGGAAGCTCAGAGAAGCTCACTGCTCTTCGCCCTGCATTTGCGTGTAGTTCTCTTCTCCAGCATAACAATTTCCAGCAAAGGCAAGGCAGGGGTTGAACTGGCTCCAGCTAATAGGAACCTGCAATTATCCAAGCATCTACAGGATGCCATCAACACAGGATTCCCTTTGATGAAGCGTCGTATCCAGGTAACCTGTTCCTAATCAAACAAGACACCTTGGTGCACAGGAAAGGGCTCTGCCGGCCATTCCAGGTGCTCAGGGAGTACGCTGTGGGCAGAGCAAACAGGAAGCCGAGGGATGGACCACTGAGAGCCACCCCGCCTTTGCCCAGGGGTGTTGGGCAGGTGACGAGTCACTTAGAGCTGGTCCTTCTCTTGCTCCAGCAGTGACGCATTGTTTTGAATGAGAAATTCCAAGAGCGTTGATAGTCCTTTTGCTCTAGGGACAGCATCATTACTTGAGGTTTTTGGGGTTAAATCCACAAAGGTGCTGACCTTCCTTAGTCTCGGGAGCCCTACAGGATTTGGAGCCAGGGCTCATCCTACTAGCTCTGAGTGTTGGAGGTGCCAAAGGAAGGAGGGATGGCCACCAGAGCCTTCCTCTGGAGTAAGTGGAGCGAGCAGCCATTCCAAAATATGACTCGTTGCACTTATCCTCTGAACCACCCTCTTTGGTGGAGGCCACCTCTCTTTCTTTCCACAGCCCATAGAGGGAGCTGATGGTGCTTTGTATTATCTGGCATGAAATCTGGCCTTGGTGGTTACATAAGAGTGAGATGCCGAAATACCTGTATGGCTCTGGCTTTTGGAGCCACCCATGAGGCCTTTGCTCCCTCCTTGCCATGCAGCTCTTGCAGCATCTCATGATGCTGGTGCTGAGGGTTGGATAAGATGGCTGAAGGTGTCAAAGATGCTCTCCAACATCTGTTCAGACCATCCTCTCTGGAGTTCCCTTTTCTATGTGGGTTTTCTTCCTCTTACTTATCTGATCAAGAGTTGAACTCTTGACTGAATCTCTTGGAGGACTGAGTCTAAGAAGAGGAGATATTCTAGATCCCAGAAGTGGAAAGATGAGCCATAGCTGGATATTGTTCCTACTGTAGTGTAACAACATTCGCTCAGACGTGTAGCTGCTGCAAATGCTCAGGTTGAGGCACAATGCAGCAATCCCAGGAGCACTTCCAACAGATTGCGTCTTGGGCCGGTATGCAGGGAATCAAGCTGGGGCCATCAGAGCTAGCAGCAGAGGCTGAGCCAAACAGCCACAGCTGTTTCTGGGGGCTGGCAGGTTCTGCAACACACCAAGGACAAGGGTCTTCACAATCTCCTTAGGGAATGCTGTTCTAGACTCTTTCACTTGCTGATGCTTTGCTGTTCTCAGCGCCTTGCAAGTAGGGAAGGGCAGACATCAAAAGCTCAATGGGAGCATCCAAAAGTTCATCTGAAGCATGCAGACCTTCAGCATTTGTAACGAGAAGTTGGAGAGCTTTCAAGCACTCTCATCCCACCTTCTGGCGCTTCTGTTTCTGGTTAGGGCCAGACATAACCACAAGAACAAGCTTTCTCACGGTGTTTCAGCACATTTCCTGTTGGTCCTGGAAGAAAACTTGAAGAACGTTTGAAATTAAGAGGACATCTAGTCTTTGTAGAACCACAGAGGCTCTGTTCTGGAAATAGGTACAGGCTGCGAGTGTTGGCGGGGGTGAGTGAATTTACTTTCTTGAAGCAGTTTGCGCTCTCCCTGCTAATAAACCTCCCCCCAAAAGGGAAGAGTTGATTTTGTCTTATGGAGAAATGAGTCATGGTTGTGCAGCGCTCTAGCAGAATAGGAACAATCCCGGGATACTTTGGGAGACTCAGATGGAGTTGCTTTGGAGTTGCTTTGTGTAATGGATAATTTGGGAGCCCACAGAGGGTCAGAGGTGGATGGGAGGATGGAATAACATTGCTGTGGAGGGCATGTCCTCCACCGCACTCTCACGCAAGCCTGCATTTTGAGGGAGGTTTTGTCAATCTTATAAAACTTTTTACTAGAGGGTGTTGGATGGCGTGAAGCAAAGGGCCATGGGCAGAGTTGGTTGGAAAATTGTGTATGTGTGTGGTTCAGTGGAGGGAACTACATGGAAACATTTCATTTTGGGGAACAGGAAAAATGTGAAAATGCTTTCATCAAACTGTTTATGTCAGGGAACATGTGTTTTTTCCTATACAAATAGAAGTTTGCCTACACCTTCCTGTGATCACTTTTGTTCCTCTGAGACTATTGCTTCCCTCAAGAAACAGCCCTGCTCAGAAAAATTTGACACATCCAATCATGTTGTTGTGACAGACAAGCATAATTAAATAAAAGCACAATTAAATAAGCACTTTTGCCAACAGAAAAACTTTCCAGCTCAGATCAGGTCCTCCTTTTGTCTCCAAAGACCTTGGAGGATCCTTCTCTGCCATTATCCCTGCTGGCAACTGGAGCATGAGAAAGGAGCTTTAGGCTGGGAAGAGGCAAACTAAGAACCCACCTTGTGTTGTTGCTGCCCCGAGAGATGAAATGTAGCCCTGAGACATTCAACCACAACCTTTTATTCTGTCAAGAGAACATTGTGCCTCTGGTTTTAGTTTGGGGGTAGTCTCATGAAGGGTCAGTACACATTTTCTGTGTATTTGGGGAGGAAATTGGATCTTCACATTCTAACACTTTTCTATTTGTTTTGAAAATTCAAGAGCATCACACCAGAAAAATTCAGTCAGCTAGAGACTGCGAGGACAGATCCAGAGAGGAACCAAAACCACAGAGCTGGGCCTGGATTTAACACCAGCTCCCTACAAAGTACAGGTACAGTCTACTTTCCCTGTTTAATCTTTGCTAAATGTTTATCATGGATTTGCCACAATTTCTTCCATGAGGTTAAGTCAAAGGAAATCCTGAGGTCAAGTCACTCTCTGCGCTTGGGTTCAAAACTTGCATTTGAACTTTACTGAATCCAGAAACGTTTGAATTGATCTCAGCAGAGGGATTTGAGCTGGAGGCTTGGATGAGAGCCTTGGGCTGGATTCAGCACTGGGGGTTTGACCTGTTTCCTGAGCCTTGTCCATCAAGCATTATAAGCCAGTGAAGGTGGAAAAAATGTCTAGATTTGTGATGCTTCAGGAAGGGTTTCCACACCTCACCTTTCTCCCCTGAGAACCATGTGTAGAAAAATCAGAGCCCTGCATTTGACTTCAGTGTGGAACTCGTGATCCCACGGGGTCTCCTTAACATAGGAGCACTGGTGAAATACTTTGTGGCGAGACTGGAGAGTCTCCATCACTGGCAATCGGAAAGAGTTTAGGAAAACACCTGTCAGGAATGACACAGGCGGAGCTGCTCCTGCCTCTGGCTACATGCTGGGCAAGGTGACCTCCTGAATTCCTCTCCAGCTCCATCCCTTTGCTATCTTTCCTCTGCCTAGTGGAGATGCAAACAAAGCTGCATTTTTGACAGCGCTCCTCAGTGCAACAACTCTGTGTGCCAGCACTCATTTGTCTGCCATAAACCTCAGATCCATAAGGACAAAAGCCCTTTGCAGAGGGCACCTTTCCAGCAGGACTTGCTGCAGGCTCGAGTCCAGCTAGAGGTACCTCACCAAAGAGGAGGGACAGGGTAAGGAGACTTGACCAAGACCACACAGGGGACTAGCAGCCCTGCCTGGAATAGATCCTAAATCCCCAGGCTGGTTTGCCACCCGCAAGGCCACGCTACCTCCCTTGGGCAAGGGGAAGTTTCCTGGGACAATCCTTTCTTCTTGTCAGCTTTTTTCTTTTTTTAATTAAATTAAATTAAATTTTGGTAGCTTTTTTTTTATTATTGTTATTATGTACCTTAGGCATTGCTCTGAGTCCGTTGGGGCGAGTTGTATAACACGCTGAATAGACAGGTTGACTATCTGCCCACTACTCCTCCCTTCCTCCCCCTGTCCCTCTCCCCTCCTCTCCTCTGGCCACCCTAGAGCTACACTGCAGTAAATGTGCTTCAGTTTCATCAGTCCCCAAGCTGCACTTCAAAGGCTGCATTTGCTTAGCTGCACGCTTCCCTGGCAGGCTTCAGGGATTAATCACACCCGGGCCTGCGTGAAAAGCGTGACTGTGTCACAGTTGTTTGTCTCAAACGGGTGCTCTTCTGGTTATCTTGCAGCAAAACTAACTTGGCTGTCAGCCTTTATGGATGTGCCGTTTCCATTTTTATTTCTTTGGGTTACCAGCCACAACCGAGGTTGGCTGTAGATGCCATACAAACATAGCGGACGATGCCATTGCATATAGTTAATGAATATCCTTGATTTGTTCGAGTTGCTGTAGCAGCTAGAAGTCTCTGATACAAACCAGGGTCCTGCTGTGCTAGGTGCTGTGCAAGCAACAGAAAATGATTTCTGCCCCTTTGTAGTCTGGTAGAAAATGAGAAAAATGAGTGGATATCTCCTAGGAAGCCAAAAGAAACCGTAAGACAATAACACTACTTGCATGATTGGTGTCTGTTCCCATCCACCCCCAGAACTGGAGTTGTCAGCTTCAGAGGTTTGCTGACCACCATGAGAAGGTTTAAAGCAGCATTTAGAGAGGAGTGAAGCCCTGTAGAGTCTGCAGAGCGGGTTGGCACCCAGAGATGACATTTGGGAGTTGCCTGTATGCTGGTGACAGCCCTGCTTTGCCAGAGATTCACATGGGCTGTGTTTGTACCCTTAAAGAATGAGAATCGGGAGCCAAAACTGAGACTGGATGGAAGCAAGGATCTGTTCATTAACTTCAGCTGCTGCTTGGGTATGGGCTGGAATTGAACTGACCTCTGGGAGAGACCAGGGAGGTCTGATCCGGTTGGCTTGGATTGCACTGCCTTCCTTTATATAGCTAGTGGCCTTTTCTGTAGCTTTCTGCGATAGCTGTGATGATGCTACAAGGTGGAGAAAACTTGACTTCACCCACAGTGTGTGATTTAGTCAGGGTTTCCCTAGAGATTGACTCTGCACATGCAGAAATGCTCATGGAGATTAGCAGTAGGATCTTGATTTGGGTGGGATTGTAGCCTAGAATTTTTAATCTCAGGCATCATCCCCAGCAAAAACATTAGCTCACAGTTGCAGAAAGAAGCCCCAGGAGAGAGCAGGGCTCTATTGAGAAATAGGCACTGCCCCAAGGAGCTTGCAAAAAGCTGGGAGGGGGGGTAAACACAACAGAGCAGAGCTGAGATTGCAGCACACTCCCCGCAGCCCCGTCCAGCAGCCTACACACAAGGCCGCAGTGCCCTCCTGACTATTTAATGCCTGGCACTGACCTATGCTGCTGCTTCGCTAGATGAGAGAAAGCGTTGAGGCCCCAGATATCAAGGGATGCAGTAATCAGTGTGAAAGGGAGATGCCGTGGATGTGAGGCTTAGCAGATGTGATGATTTCCACTGACTCAGGGCTGGCTGAGGAGGGAAAAGCCCTTGGCAGCATGAGGACCAGGCTTAGCCATTTTCAGAAATGAGGCAGAACTGGCTATTTTCACGCATGCCTGACATGATGGGGAGCCAGGCTGGAGCTGGGGCAGTTGCCTTGCAAAGCCTGAGCAACACGTGGCACCTTCATGCTAAGAGCTCTTCAGGCCCCAGGACCTGAGCAATGGAGCCACACAGCCATCCTGGGGCAGAGGAGAGGAGGTGCTTGGATCCTCATGGAGACGGGGGGGGTTGGATCAGCACAGTTTCTGAGCTGCCTGCAATATCCCCACAAGGATGCCCAGGCACCATGAGGAATAACCATGAGAGTTCCTGCAGGATGCAGGCAGGAGATGATTACAGCAGGTGAAACGATACCTATGGCTGCTGGAAGGCCATGCAGGATGTTTTTAATCCCTAGCTAATTTTCAGCTCCCAGATGAAATCCTCTGCACTACCCTTCCTCTCTCCCTTGGCAAGATAAAGATCCTGGGCATGCAGGGGTGAACACCCTGCCTTTGTGTCCTCTTCCACAATCAAGCAAGGCATGAGTGTTGCCTCCCCCTGTGTGCACCATGGGGAAATAGGAGATGACAGAGGGGGAAAGGGGAGGTGGCTGTCTTCCTGTGGGTGTGTTTTCCAGAGCAGGAGAGAAACCAAGACAGATCAGACATCAGCCAAACAAGGTGACTATGTTGTGAGGAATGCAGGCACAGGCTCTGTGCATGTGTGAGATGCACAGAGAAGATAGAAGGGCAACTGCAAAATGCCTTTGCTTTAGACCTTATGCCAGTACAGCCAAAAAACTGGCCCATGAAAGGCAAAAGGAAGGGCCTGTCTAAGTATCTTCAACCAGAACGAGGTAATGTGAAAACAGTGCACAGTTAATCTGTGAAACTCATTGCCACAAGATATTATTGCTGCTAACATCTTAGTGGGACTGAAAAAGCTTTTAGAGAGTTATTGAGGTAGCAAGCGTTTTAAAATAGTAAGTCAAAAAAAGATGAAGGAGTTGGACACAGATAAAATCTTCATGCTTGAGTGCATAAACTACAGCGTAGAAGACAACAGGGCAGGCAGAAACTCACTCTAGGGGCAGGTAATCCCAGAACTGCTTCCCTTAGGGTTTCCTCCCCTCGCAGCTGTGGCAAGAAACCCTGTTCCAAGGGAGGAACCGGAGGAATCCCAAGTCTAATCCTGGAGTAGTTCTCTCCCCTCATAAGAATTTTCTGAGCTAATATTGGATTTACACTCCTGGACTGGGCAAGGATCCATCGGTGTGATTCTCTAGGGTGAACTGGATCATGGTACTGACGTGGCAGAGTGTGGATTCCCCTGGGAAGAAAAGACATTTGTGTGAAAGCTGTAGGAACTTTACGCTGTCGAGATGTCTCTGTCAGCTGTGGCTGAGGCTGGCTAGCAAGCCTGCGAGTTGCTGTGAGAGAACGGGCCAACAGATGTGGAGTGAAGACATGAGCTTCATTTTCGCTGGAAGCCAGGCTTAAAACCCATATGCCCGTAATTTGCAGACCCAGCTGTGTGATGCTGGATGCAAGGCGTGAGGCTTCTTGAACCCTGGAGATGACCCTGTTCCTGTCAAATGGGGGCTTTGGGGCTGGGGCTTTCCGCTGCAGACAGATTGACGGTTACTGACTCGTATTAAGAATTTCTCCTTCTCTCCGTTACCTGGGGATTGTTTACAGAAACATGTGGGCTCCGAATGTGAAGTGAGAAAAGCATCACCATGCTCTGCACGTCAAACAAGCCCTGTTTCTCCCCTCTTAAAGTTTTGGGAGGCAGGTGGCATTGAGGGATGAGCAGAGCAGCAGGTGCCACGGGCATGGGAGTAGGTGATGGAGAAGCACCAGCAGCGGAGGGCAGTGCTTGCGCCAGGCAGGCTGGGATGATGGCTCAGGTGGGTCTTTGCACCTCTATTCCCTGCCGGTAAAATGGGGAGAAGGATCCTGTACCCCTGCGGATGAAAAGGGCTGTGTAAGGCACTGTTTTCAGGCATGCATTTGATGTGTGGGACGGAGGGACTTTGGTGACCAGCGTGTTACTCCTCTCTCTGGAATGGCTTGTTGCATTTTTAGGCAAAGAGAAAAGCAGACAAGGCATTGGCAAATAGTTAAAGGAACTGTTTTCCCCTCCAGAGCTACTTGTAGCTTCTCACCTCCAAATGGAGCCACAGAGAGTGGGAAAACTTTTCTTGATAAATCTTGATAAATACTTTGTATTTATCAAAAGTGAGCAGCTTGTCGTGTCAGACGTTATGCCTATATTTCCACTTCCGTGCATGCTGCTGCTCGATTCCCGGCCAGGGAGCTGCGGGGCCGTTCTGAACTGAGTTCAAACGCAGCCTGGTGCGGAGACGAGGTGCACACGTACTCAGTCCGGTTTGCCTTTGATCTTAAGCTCTGTCAAGAAAGATGCTTTGGCAGGAATCTCAACCATCAAGTACCATCCATAGGCGGCTGCAATGTCACTGCCGTGACCAAGCCCTGACAGCTCCAGGAGCTGAGGTGTTGCCAGGTTAGGGCGAAGCCTCCACCTTCTGCCCTTAGGCTGGAGGCAGGCTCCTTTCGACAGGGTGTAAAAGCTCAGGGCTCCCCGCTCCTCTGCCTGGCTAGTTCGCAGGCCTTAGCTGCTTTAAAGTGGTGTAGCTGGCTGGCAGAGCTGCCACTGACCCCCCGCAAGCCCTGGTGCTGGCTGCACAGATGCTGACCCCACCGCCACGTCCCGGCCAGGGCAAAGCCAGGGTGGGCAGGGGCTGAGCTGCCAGGCAAAGGGCAGGATGCTGCTGCCTGAAGGGAAAGGCTGAAAATTGCTCATCTCATCCTCAGATGAGCAGAACCTCCGCTGCTCCCCGTGTCCGGGGTGTGGGTACCACCGAGTCTCACTGGGGTACCACTGGGGTATCACCGGGGTATCGCTCGGGTACCGGTACACCTGTGTCGCTTCCCACCCCCAGTCACTTCCCAAACCATCCCGAAAGTGGCTTCCCTCGGCTCGGGGTGGGGAAGCCACTAGATGGCAACGTTACCTGCAGTCTCGTCTCCTCTCCCGGGGATGCGAGCGGGGCTGGGGGCCGCTGCGATGCTCCGGCTGCCACCGGCACCGAGAGGCTGGGGGGAAAAAGGCCTGTAGGGCAAAATCTTTGCCTCGTGTTCGAGACTCAACAGCGGGTGTAAAGAAAACGAGTGACCTTAAAATCACTTCAATTCCAGCTCACTGATTTCTCCTTCAACAGAAAACTGACTTCAGAGTCATGAAATACCACACCATTTGGCAGAGAAGTGATGGTATACATGCACGTGTACATATATACAAACACATATATTTGCATATATTTGTATTGCCATCCCTGGAGACAGAAGCCCTCTGTTTATCTGCAGAATTTCTCAGGTAATTCCCAAACTGTCTCTTGTAAATGTGGCTGAATTTGACCTTGAGAGACACATCCTGAGAGGAGCGGATGGTTTGGTCTGTGCGGTGCATTCAGTCCCTTGGTGGCTGGCAGAGACTGTTCAGCACTCATTACGGTTTCTGTGACTTGGCATCTTTGCTGTGTTTGTCCCAGACCACAGCTTGGGACACTGATTTAGCTGCTGGGGAGGGCTTTTAGGCATGGCTGAATCAAGCTGGGTTTGAACCATGCAGCCTAGGAATGAGCAGCAGCGCGTAACACCTAAAAACACCCCGTGCCTTTCCCTGCTCCCTTCGGTTCTCATCGCCGTCTGTGTTATATCAGTGCTGTAGTTGAGTCCTGTTATGTGAAGGCGATTAGACCCAAATATGAGGGAAAGGCAGGTGTGAAAACCCATCCGAGGCTGCTGTTGGGCTTGGTGTTAACTAGGCTAGTTCCCTTTGAAAGGCAGGAGAAAAGCTTCGGCGAGCCTGCCGGCACCTCGCAGCACGGTGTCCGTCTGTGCCGGGCAGCGTCCGACCGGCAGACGTGTTCCTGCAAGCACAGATGTTGCTGCCTCCTGTCGGGCTGCTGCCTGACCTCGAGCGAGGGACTGTGCCTTCGTGTGCCTTGGTTTCCCCATGCGATGGTACTTGGTTGTCTTTCCTCCATAAAGCAAGGAAGAGGATGGAGGAGCGTGGTGGCATGGTTCGTGAAGGCGGACAGCCGGGCAGAATGGGAATGCTAATTAATTAGCCATCACGTTCGGGCCACGGCGCACAAGGAAGTGAAACTAGACCGTGGTTTGGAGGAACGGCCCCGAACAGAAAAGGGATGTGCCGTGTGTCCAGTGAAAGATTTACGAGAGTCCTGACTCGGAGCTTGTAGTAATGCAACAGGTAAAGTAATAAACAGCGGAGGAAGGAGCGTGTGAGGGAGCGAGAGGCATCGCAGCGTCTGTCTCCATGAGGCTGCAGGGCCAGGAGGGGATGGGCCATCCCTCGCTCCCGGTATCCTCCGGTCTCCAGTGCTATTCCTCCAGGTGTTGAGTATTATTTTTCTTCCTCTTTACAGGGCTTTTGTCCCTCCGCAGTCCCCACCCACGGCCCTTTGAGCTCTGAAAAGCGCACGTTTGGAAACCAGCCTCTGTCACAAAATCACCCACGTTCTTCCGGCCACAAACCTTCGCCTCACGCGTCCTGCAGTCGAAGCCACCAAGAGGAGCCCCGAGGATGGGATGCCACATGCTGAGCCGGCGACAGGAGAGGAGCCATCACCGCACCGCGGGAAAGGTGGGAGTCGGGTCGAGGGGAAGGACCAGATGCGGCTGAGGGGCCCTGCCTGCCCTCGGGGGGATGGGAGCCGAGGCAGGAGCCACCTCGCCAGCCCCACCGAGGGGATTCCCACGCTGGGCTCTGCCGGCAGGAGTGAAACCACCTTCCTGGAGGAAAACAGGCAGCCCCTGTCCTGGCAGTATGTGGTGTCGACATGCTAAGACTTTTAGTCCGCGCTTGTCACCTTCCCAAGGGGACAGTCCCAAAAGGCTGAGCAGGATCCAGGGTACATGGGATGGCCCTTGGCCCAGGACAGGGCAGCACTGCCTGGTACTGGTAGGATTTTTGTACCGGTGGCCCGAGGATGGTCACTGATGCTTGCCTCTGGCCCTGTGGTCTCCAGTCCTGGGTGCTTCTTCACGGCTCCTTTGCAGAGGAGAGTGCGATGGCGCCCAGCCAAGAAGTCCTGCCCACTCTGCCCTCTCCACCGCCCTGGCAGTGGGGTTGCAGGTCTTTCCAGCCTCCCCACCTCCCTGCGTGACTAACAGAGCTGGCCAGCTCCCAGGGATGTCAGTACAGGACCCCAAACAAGGCCGGGGAGCCAAGAGGAACAGGAAAGCCCAGAGCCTCCTTCCTCACCGCCCTCCTCCTCCTCACCGCCTGCCAGCTGCCTTCCTGGGCCAAGAGTGGCCGCGGTGGCCCTGTCTCCCGTTGGCCTAGATGGGAACAGCCGCTCCCTATTACTCATGGGGATGATGCGGGGGGATGCAGGGGCGGAAAGTCGGAGTTAATGGAAAGTGGGCACTTGCCTGTGACCTTGTCTTCACATCGCTGCAGCTGGAGCTGAGCTCAGCCAGACGGCCCCAGCCTCCTACGGGTGCGAGGCCCGCAAGCGCCAGGCGGTTGGCAAGGGGACCCGGCTTTTGGCTGCGAACTGGGACGTGCCTCTCCGTCCTCAGCCAGGCAGCCGGGACAGACTGCTGGGAAACATCGAGGTGAGAAAGAGTACACAACCGTGGCCCTGAAATACAGCCAGGCGCCTGCGCACACGAACACACACACATGCCAGAGATAGGTCCTGGTCTGCGCGCACAGGCACACACCTAGCCGTGCCCGGCCTCAGGGGTTCAGCTACCTCACTGGTGTAAAGATAGCAGCGGAGTGCCCAAACCGTACTGGAGGTTGTGTGAAAAGCTTCCTTCCACCCTTGTTACAGGCTGGATCCTCCTGCGCTCCGAGTCCTCCTTCTCCAGTGCCAGTGCTATAAAGAGGCCTTAAAGCAGAAACCTACAGCCCTTAATGGTGATCACCTGCCCCGAGCTTTTAAAAATCAGGACTATTATCCATATTTCCCAACAGCGAGGCTCTCTGGTGATGCAATGCCTAGACCATACAGGAAGGACCAGTGACCGGAAAGTTCAAGAAGGGCCAGCATCATGTTTGCAAAAGGCATCAACGTATTTTTACACAGAAAACATCTTTCAAGAAAAATCTTTTGATGTGAATAATTTGGGCTCGCTGTGACCCTGAGAGGGGTTTGAGACTTGAACCCTCAGTTGTTTCCAGGCTCATTTTCTGCAGGTCTCAAAGTGAGGGGCAAATCCAGCTGAAATACCTTGAAGGTGGCTAATTTTCTTTCATTTCCAGGGGCTTCCAGCACCATCTGCAAGGCCGGTTCTTCATTTCTGTGCTGCGCGGCCAGCGCCCCAGGTCCCCACATCTCCGTGTCTTCCTCTCTGATGCTTAGCCCCTGAATTCATGGAAAGTACTCGGCAGTGGCGTGGGCGAGTGACAGGGAGCTCTAGCGCTGGCCGAGCTGCCGGAGGAGCTGGTGGCGTGGCATTTTCCAGGCCGACACGGATGTGAAGTCAGCTCTGCGCTCACGCTGGCGTGACTCGCTGCTTCCCCACCCCAACACGTGCAGGCGCTGCTCCCGGCGCCTTGCAGCAGCCATCCGCCGAATCGCCGCCTCTGCAAGGTTTCAGGCCCTGGCTGTGCATCTGCTTCACATATTTGCGCTGCGCTCCCTCAGCTGCGGGATAAGGGTCAATCCAGGCATGAGACCAACCACATCCGGCAACGGCCGAAGACCTAATGCGAAGCGTAGTCCTTCTGTGAAGTGGCTGCTGCATGCTCCACCTCCTCCTCGCTCTGCTCCGTTAACCCTCCCAAATGCTTTGGGATAAGCCATGAAAATCAGGGCAGGCTCAAGTGGGACCTGTGGCTCCCACTGGTGGGAGAAGAGTCGGGGAGCCATGGGGGATCCCCTTTCCTCCGTGAATGTCCTAACTACTGGTTATTATGGGACGGATGCATATATATCTCTGCCATATTTTGACCAGAAATTCTATCCGGGTCAAAACTAGTAAATATGTTCCTGGCAAAAATCATTATTTCCAATGAATCAACATTTTCCTGTAGAAAAACCACTTCCAGAATCTCCCTCAGTCACTTTTACTGCTCAGTGCTCAGCTCAAGGCAAGACGGCAGCTCGACTCAAAGCCACAGGCACGTTCTGGGCTATGAGCGGGCCGAAACGGGACTCCTGGAAAGCATGGCCGTGACAAGGTGGAATTTTCCAAACCGACAACAAAACAAAGGATCGACCGAACTCTGCGCCAGCAAATCGCTGTCAGGCGGCGTTCAAAGGGAACGGTGCCCTTGGTGCCGCCCACCCTCCCGGGACCAGGAGGAGGTGAGGCTTGAAGTGATGGTTAACGCGGGCGATGCCTTCTCGGCTTTGTGCTGAATCGGATTGAGTTACAGGGCTCGGGCTGGGAAAGCTCCAGCACAGGTCACAGGTGGATTAAGGAATTCCAGTCCCCATTCAGTGCCCGGTGAACCACAACTAATATGGGAGCTGTAAAGAGCAGGGGCAGGCGAGATGGGCGGCTTTGAATGGAAACGCCACCTGCAAAGGAGGGCGACACAGCCCGGCTATTCTCCTGGGCCGCTGGAATCTGGCAGGCGGCGAGGGAATGGTGTGATTTACTGTCAAACCCTGCCGCAACCTGCTTGCTTTTTCCCTGAATAGGGGCAGCCGGGGAGAGCCCTGGGTGAAGGTGGAAGTTTTGGGCAGTGCCGGCAGAGCTAACAGCAGGGGAGGTTCATGTGTCACCTCCGTAATGGGGATGCTTCCAAGGAGATGAAAAATAATCCCCCAACGCAGATGAATTGCTGAGCTGGGTCAAAGTCAGGCCATGTCTTGGGCACAGCCAGAGGTGGCACGGAGCCTGCAAGGGGACAGGTGTATGCTCTTCTTGCGATGGCAGTCTAAAAAGCAAGGTGCCGGCTAGCATGGTGGGCCATTTGGCTGGGGAGGGATGTGGGCAGATCTCCGAGGAAGACATGGACATTGCAGTGAGAGGGGGACCTAACACACTGAAAGAGCCAAGAGGTGGAAAGCGAGCAGCCAGGGTGTAGGAGGTGGTGAAACCTTGAGTCCAGGATAGACCAGAAAAGTGCTAATGCAGGAGATTGGGCAATAGCAACTCCCTCGTTAAGGCTATTAAAATGGAAAGATAAGAGTCCTCCTTGCCGTATTCTCCAATAGCTTTGACTGGCTGAATAGCTCCAGCCGTTCATTGCCCTGCCAAGCCCAGGGAGCAGGCTGGACCTCCTGCTTCTCCGAGTTTGGTAGCCCCTTGGTGCAGCCTGGCGGGAGCCATCCAAGGGGTTTCATATGCAGGGAGCACCTGGCCACCGGAGCTGGGCGCCCAGTCCCGATCCTTCCGTTGGAGCTGTCTGCATGGCAAAGGGCTTCCCTGCAATATTCAGCTGCAAGGGGAAGCAGCGACGGGACAGACTCCTTCTCCGAGCGTCTCTGAAGTCAGGACAAGGCTGCCAGGGGCCAAACCAGTCCTCCCACACTGGAGCCTGGCCCCGGGAGAGGAGGCCCCAGCACCGCGGAGACTGGGCCGGGGCAGCACCCCCAGGTGAGCTGCCCCAGGCCCTCCTGGCCCTGCCTGGGGACACCTTGCTCCTCTGGAGCACCTGAGAGCTGCCGAGAGCCGGCCAGGGAGGCAGCGATCTCGTCCTCCCTGCTCCCTGAGAGACTCCCCGGCGCCTCCTAATAGGACTTTAATTATACATTTACGGCCACCATTTTTTTCTCTCTGTCTCTTGAGTTCAGCTTCCCCAGAGATGTAAATACCCGGCGCGTGCTGTGGGGATCACCAGCTCCGCTAATGACCTCCTGCGAGCGCGCTGGGGAAGTGACGCCACCCCGACTGGCTCAGCAGTGGTTCCCTGGCTCGGCAGCGGTGTCTCTGGGCCCGGGGTGGGTGGCTCTGCCTCCGGCTCGGCGGCAAAGCACGGCCACTCTGGGAGGCTGCAAGGAAGCCCTGATCCTGCAGCTGGTGAGGTGGCCAGCATGGCTGCATTGGTGTTAGCCATCACGGGCTGGCACGGGCCAGGAGAGCCCTGGATGATGCCTGCGGCGCCATCAGGTCGCTTTGCAACCCATGTCTCCGTCCCTTGAAGCTCTCTGTTGAGATGTGCGTGATGTGGCAGGACTCGACCCCTCCTTTGCAGAGGGAACACTCTTGGCCAAGTTGAGCATCGCTTGACACCGCGCTGCTCCATGAGCAAATACCTTGGGCTCAGCCTGCTTTAAACTAGAGCCTTGGACCCATTTCTGCTTTTCTTCCTCTGGGTCAGACCTTGACTCCTCTATTCAGGCAAAAAACTCACACTGAGAATTTTGCTTGAGTCGAGCCTGGGAATTTGGCCCCGAAGGTTTAAATAATTCTTTTTACATGGTACATGCAGAGAACAAAAAAAAAAACAACCAAGCCCAAAAGGAGCAAACTAGAAACAGCAATATAAGAAGAACAATTTCCTTTACCACTAATTTTCTCTCTGTTAATTAGCAAGAATGTGGGGTCACTGATTATAATGCTCTTAATGTCTCTCCAAACCCACACGTCCCAGCTGGGGCCAGCAAGTGACCACATAGCTCTGAGCCTCCCCAGGTCCCTCGCAGCCTCGTAGTCATGGGGGGTAGGAGGAAATCTTGTCTCTAATGCTTACACGGGAAGCACAGCCTTGTACCCTAAGCTGGGCTCCAGGAGCTGCCCTGCTCTTACTTCTCCTGTGGGTAAACTGAGGATGCCAAGATGACATTTTTTTCCAAGGCCTGGCCTAAATCTGCTCCCCTTGAAACTCATCATTGACTGAGGGGGAGGCGAACGGAGCCAGTCCTGAGTGCTCCCAAAATCACTGGGGCTGGCAACAAGGCATCGGACTTCAGTGCTAAAATAAGGAGCTGGGATGCAGAGAGCACACCAAGTCCAACCCAGGGAGCTTCTCCCCCAACGCCTTCCCCGAACCCAGGGACCGGCTGGAGATCTCCGTTCCCCTCAGGGCGATGCTGCCATCTTCAGCACCCTCCCCAGCAAGGGGCTAGTTGGGGGGATGGGTCAGAAAACACCCGTTATTCAAGAGAAGTTGAAGCTTTTCCGTTTTATTGCTCTTTTCCTTCTTAAAAATTCCTGAAATAATTTTTTTCAGGCTCTCAACCACCAAAAAGAAAAGGACATTTTGGACTGCTGCTTTTCGTTAAAGCATTTAGGGACTTTCTGCGAGTGCGTGTGTGTGTTTGGGGTTTTTGGTGAAAGCCTTGGGTCTTTGCCAAATACGGGAAATGTCAACAGAATATATATTTTCCTCTCCGCGGATTTGTTGAAAAATGCCTTCTCCATCAGTAAAATTTCACCGTGATTTTTTTTTCCCCCCCTTCTTCTGTTCACCTGCTTGCAGGGCTTTGCCAGGGGACTACGGTGGTTTCTTGCAAGCCGCCCTCGGCTAACCAGAGCGCATCCCCCACGGCCGCAAACTGAGACGCGAGCTGGGTCTAACACATGGCTTCGCTGAAAGCACTTTCTGATGAATATAAATCCGAGGAGGGGCGACGATTAAATCGCTCGTCTATTTTCGGCAGGGAAGGTAGGTGCAGGGGGAAGGCTCGGCTCCCCCCTCCGCCGAGGATTCCTCCTTGCCAATTAGAGCGAGCGCCGCAGATTCCCCGTCACTCAATCCCCACAACCTGGGCAACAAAGCAATTTTCTGTCATCAGCAATGCAAAGTGCTCGCGAACGAGCGCTGAATGTGCAGTCAGCTGCGAGCTTGAGCCCTTCCTGCCGGCTCTTTACACGCTCGGCAAATCCTTCCCCAAGCCTGCAAGCCCTGGCACGTCCCGCGCACCGAACACGAAGGATGCAGGGTCGTCCTCGCTCTCGCCTTCCCGCCTGTCCCCCCAAAAAGCAGCTTCTGTGCTCAGGAGAGAGGCCCGGGATGGGCTGCGAGGTCCCAGGCGCCCCAAATGGGAGATGCCGATGCTGGATTTCCCGTGGATGCAGAAAGCAGCGTCTCAGCTGGGCCAGCGCTGGCGATGGATTTGCTCCAGCCGGAGCCCCCGCAGCGTGTCCCCAGGGACAGGGCCGTCGTTCCACCACTCGGGCCGGCGGAGTCCCTAGCCCTGAGCGGGCTCAGACGTCGCCCTTTCCCCAGGGTTTTATACTGCCTCCGAACAGCCGGGCAGGGTCAGGTTTCACAGGAAACTCTGCCATTTCTACCTGATGCTTTTCAAAAATGGAAGGAAAATACTCTGCGGGATGAGGCGATATTCCCACCGCAATTTGACCCGTCAAATTATTTTGCTTTGAGAAAACTGACGGATTTTGTTCCACTTGCTGAAATTTTAATCTTTTAAACAGGCGGGTTGCTTGTTAAAAGAGTAACTTGATTTCAGAGTGAAAATTAAATCCTTTTGGCAAAAATGCCAAAAAAGGCTCTTCATCCTGGAAGACCAGCTCTTCTTCCTGACCGTACCAGTTCCCTTCTCAGGTGTTGCCTCACCTGTATCCTCGGAGCATCCCAGCCCCTCTGGGATCATCCCAGTGCCGGCACATTGGCCCGTCCTGGCCCAGCAGCCAGACCCCAGCGGGAGATACCGGAGGTGCTCTACGGGACATTGCGTCACCTTTGAGCCACCTTGGTCTGCACTTTTGGGCACTTTGCAGCCACCACCTGTAGGAATCAAGCTCGGTGCTGCCAGAGGAGGCCTTAGCCACAGCTTTCAACTTGCCGGCGAAGATATTTAAAAAAAAAAAAAAAAGGCAAAATAAAAAAAAGGATAACAAAAAACAAGTAACAAAAAACAAGAATATCTGTGGTTTTAAATTCCATCCTTGGCTAAACCCCTTTCCAGAGAAACATGTCAACATGTGCTGCAGCCAGCGGGCTGGAGCGGGATCCTTGCAGGGAAGCACGTGGGCTTTAATTGCTTCCACCAAACGGGCACAGAACTGGGAGCGGAGCCGACCCCGACCCGCGGGTATTGGGGAAGGCACGGGGCATTTCCAAAAAGGGCAGCGGGGCTCAGGGTGACTCCCGCCCCGGTTACCTGGGCAGCACGCCGTGCACCTCGCACCGCTAAAAACACCGCGGCAAAACCCTCCTCCCCGTGCCGGTTTGCAGAGCCAGCCGCCCCGCATCCCCTGCTGTCACGGTGGTGCAATAAGTGCTGCCCATTTCAGTCCTAAATCCAAAGCTTACAAAGTTGATGCTTTAGAGACATGTGCCTGCAAGAGATTATTTTAAAATAAATTAATCAGGCTTTATTGGATCAAATTCTCTGCTGAGAGACCAACACTTGATTATCTTTCTGTTTAAACGCTGCATCTAGCCATTAATAACTGCCTTGTTATGTTGTTAAAGTTACAAACCCTTAATGCGTCTCACTAAAGGGGAAATAACAGCCTCTCAACGAAGAGCCAGTGATAGGAAAGGGAAAGACCATTTATGCAAGGAAGAGGCCTCTGGAAATATTGAAAAAAACATGGGCCAGATCCTAATTGTGCTTGTTCTAATGCTCACCCGCGGGGCAAAATCGGCCTCTCTGAACAGTTATCTGCAAAAAAGAAAAAAAAAATCCAAATCCATATTTCTCACTATTTAAATAATACACAACAAATTCGACACAATACCAACAGCGTAGTACGTTCAAGTTATCCTTTTTATCTGCCGTACTCAGAAAGGGGCATTTTGCACTGCTGCCGCAAGAGCAGTTGAGGCAGGAAAGGGAAAAGAGCTGAACACATGGAGTTAGAAAAAGAGAAGGGAAATTTTGGCCTGGAGGATCCAACACCTGAAAACAGTGAAAGGTTGCGTTAAACTTTGCAATACCGGACAAGCTGCCACGCAAATGGCTTTGGCGCTCGGCACAGGAAGGGCGAGGAGCCCCGCTCCCGCGGACGCAGCAAGCGGGACTATATGTTACGCAGCGCGAAGCTCTTGTAGTGTTTTTCATGCCGTTTTTCCTTAGGAGCATGGCCTGAACAAACCTTTAACTCTTCAGTTTGGGGGATAAAGAGAAAAGAAAAAAATGCAATGAAAAGAAAGCAAATCTAACTAGTCTTTTAATAGCCGTTGTGTGCAACTCAAAGGTTTTTCCGGGTTTTCCATCCGCGGGTGAGACGTGGCACGCAGGCGTTGTCCAAACCGCCCTCCCCAAGTGGCTAGTGCAGGGTTTTAGCTGTTATTTTTAAGGAAAAGCAAAGGGTTTCACCCTGTGTCGGGTCGCCCTTCCCAGCAGGGCACAATTCAGGCCGTTTCCACACCGTGTGCGGAGCTGAGGATGTGAAGAGAAGGGGAGAAAACTGCAAACGAGGCCAAAGCACATGCGGGCACCTACATGTGTTTAATGCACGCAGACTCTCCCCTTCACAGACGCGCTGTACGCTGACTTTGAGACTTTCTAGCTGTCCGCGTTAAGGGTGACGTGAAGTAAATGAGGGTTAAAAAGCCTCTTTAACTGGTGCTCTTGTCAAATTAGCAGGGCAAGGCGCTGAGGCTGGGGCTAATGAATGGAATAATTGATTAAATATGTCACATTTCGGCCTCGCGGGTTCACACCTTCCCCAAAGGTTTCCAGATGGGGCGTAATTACCCAGCAAACGGGCTTCACACGGCAGGGCACAAGGGGAATAGCAGTGACACGGGGAATTTAGACAGCAGAAAATTGCTCCCACAATCAATCCCAGGCACTTAATAAACTCGCCAAAGAAGAGCAGGGGAAGGGAGGGACCCCGTCCACCGCGGCGGCGGTTTCGGCCTCTGCCGGTGCCCGGCCGGAAGAGCTCCCACGACGCCCTGGCGCGACGTTGGGGCAAATTTTCAGCTTTTGCACGTTTCTGGGGTAGCGAAGCCAGGACCGGCTTTGCTTCCCTCCAAACATGATGCCACCAAGGGGAACTTCTCCCCGTAGTTTGCTCCCTGATTCTTCGGTTTCGGTAGGGGCCAAGGGCTGAAGTGGTGCCAATCGGTGGGATGACATTCCCCCCATCAGCGGGAGAGCTGGTCCTTTTATTCCTTTCATTTCCAGCCGACAGTCCATGTGGAAATCAAACCCAGACCGAATCTAGGTCCCAGAAAATATTTTCAGTTCCAAAACAATCAAAATATTTGCTTTATTGTATTAAGAGAGGATAAAAGCGGGGGAGGGAAAGATTACTTGTTTTAAGAATTTTTAACATATATATAATTTCACGTCAGCACAAAGCAGCGACAAAGCAGGGCACAAATCCCGGTCGAGGGATGCCCGGTTCCCTCGTGTCACCCGGGACAACGTGGTGGCCCTTGGGCATTTCTGTTCACACTAAGCACGGTCGTGCCGTTGGGGAAACTGCCGATTTACACCACCTGGCCAGGACCTTTGACGGTGCCAGGCTGATTTGCACCTGGGGCAACTGCTCTGGGTGCTGGAAAGCAAGAAACCCCAAAGCCCCGTGGAAGGGAGCTGGGCTGGAGCCCGGCTTTGAGGTTGGAGCTGTTTTATCTCCTTTTCCCAGTGAGAAAGTGGGGGGCTTTGGAAAAAGCTGTTGATGTTTTCAGGAGTCCTGCGATGTCTGTGGAGGCTTTTTTTCGTGATTTGTTCTGATCAAAAATAGCAACAGGGGGTTTCTTATTGTTTCCTGAGGACTGCAAAATTTGGGATGAGTCATTTATGAGCATGTTTTTGCAGAAAAGCTTCCTCAAATCCAACCGGAAGATTTTGGAGTTCTGCAAAGGTAAAAGGAAAATAATGCTGAACGTGAACTTTCTCTTCCCTTGTGTCGCTCTGAAACCTCCCCATCAAAAGCAGGCTGGAGGCGTCGGCGGGTTTCCGACCCCCTCCCAGAGGATGCTCCCGAAATGCCTCTCATCCCCCCCTTTCCTCCCCCAGGATGGCTTTTACAGCTGCTCCGCTTCCACTCGGCTTTTGCAAACCAACCAAAGCAAAAAAAGCCAGAGCGGCAGCGGGTTTCCCAGCGGAGCTCCGCTCGCGCCGGCACCCCGGCTCCCTTGCTCATTCCCGGGCTGCGCGCGGGGCTGGAGATAGCGCGATGGTTCGTTAATGTGGCAGCGGCGGAGTGTGGGAGGGCAGACGCCAGGCTGTCTGCTCCGACTTTGTTCGTCTTGTTATTAACTTCTCCTTGGGCTTCCATTAACCCAGAATTCCTGTACTTGGCTTCAGGCTTTCCCCTCGCCGCTCTATCTCCAACGTGTAATTACAGCTGTTGGGATCTCCCTTTATCTCGGGCGATCTCGGAGGTTTGTTACCTGGCACATGCTTTCCTGCCCCCCCCCGCGCACCCTTCTCCCTTCCCTGCACCCCTTTAATCCTTCCCGCTTTCATCAGCCGGTGGCAGGCAGGTAAAGACCGGGGGCCTCCGCTCCGTGCCGGCGGCGAAGCCCGGCTCTTCCCGCGGTCCCGGCCGCGGCGAAAGCAAAGCCCCGTCGCCTGGCACGGTCGGCCGGGCCGGGAACTCGCGGGCGGGCACCAGGGCCGGCCGGGCGACGTGACGGCGCAGCTCCCGGCCCGGCAGCGCCCCGCCGAGCTGCCTGCCTCTGCGTGGGTCTCAGCGTGTGTCAGCACCTTCCAGCCCCGACACCGAGACTTTTAATTGGCTCCGAGCATGGCCTTGATTTATTTTTTTAATTTAATGCTCGTTGACTTGATGTATTTATCTTGGCAGCGGGTTCCCTTCAAACCCCAAACCCTGCTAAAACAGCATGTTCTGTACCTTTCAGACCGCGCGGAGACAAACACCGGGGATCGGATATAACCTTGCGGATCTGAGCCCTGCGTTTGTCTCTGGGCAGGTACCTGGATGGCACCAGCTTCTTCCCTGCAGCTCCCGGAGCTGCTGGGAACCAGACCCCTGGGTGCGAGTTGGCCGGGAGGTGGATTTTTGCAGCCTGAAGCTTGCGTGCCTGCTTTTGCCCCGTCTCCCAAGGGAACGCGGAGCAGGCAGCGCTGCCTGTGCGTGCCGCGTGTCTGCCCCGCCGCCCCACGACACTGCCTGGCTGCGCCCAGGCGGGCAGGCGGACCGTGGCCTCGAAGATGGGATGTCCCCTCAGCAAAGGGCGGTGTGAACCCAGGGAGATGGGACAGGACAGGGGATGGGGACACACAGGTCGGCGCCCTCAGGTCCTCAACCCAAAAGCCCATCTGTACAAGGCTGGTGGAGGCTGATGGCTGTTGGGGAGGAGGAAGAGATGGGCTGCACATCGTGTCGCCTGAGCCTTGGTCCTCTCCCTGCTCCCCTCCGTGCTGGCCTCCAGGTTGTCCTGCACCATGAGATGAACATGGAGATGCCCCTGAACGGGAGGTACTGTCGATCTCCTGCCACCAGGCATGGTGGGGTAGGATAACCCCCAAAGGAAACGGAGTTGTGACAGCTTATCTCAGGTGGGGATTTGGTCCTCAGGGTCCTTCTCCTTCCACCAACAGGAAAACAGTGCCCTAAAACGTCCACGGCATGCTGTCCTTTCCCAAGCACCCCAGCCATGGGAAACCCTGGCTGCTTGGGATGTGCGCAAGCACAGCCCAGCCTGGCCGGGCTCTGGCGTTTGAGACGTGTGGGATGCTGGGCTGCAGTGCCAGGGGAAGCAACGTCCCCAAACTCCCTGCTCCCAAGTGAGGTGACCCTCTGGGCTGGCCCAGAGCCCCGGTCTGTCTGGAGCAACACCCGTCCCTCTGTCTGCACGTGGTCCTTCTCCACCTGGTGCATGGCATCTCCTGCTTCCGAAGGTCCTAAAACGGCTCTTATGAAATAGCAGTCGCGTTTAACAGATGGGGAAGCGGGTCCAGGTCCCCCCAGCCCTGGTCCCTCTGGAGCCTGGGCAGGGAGCGTGTGCTCAGGGAGCAGAGCTGCTGGTAGCTCACCCCGGCAAGCCAGCACGCGTCCCCGGAGCCAGGGAGAGCTGAGTCACCCGAGCAGGGAAAGTGAGGAGCCGGGATAAAAGCAGATCAGCGGAGGTTTCTTTGATACTCGGAGTGGCTAAGCTTTGCCTTCGGTGGTGGCCAAGCCAAGCTCCCTGGAGTTGACTCGGGCCGGTCCAGGCAGGGTTGGTGAACATTTGGATTCCTCCATGTGTCTTTTTCTTTTGCTGTTTTTCCCCTGTTTCTGTCTGGGTGGAGTCGGAGGATTTTCCACGTTTGCCCCCTGGAACTGGGCAGAGCAGACACACCAGGACAGCCTCTCCCCAAGTGCCAAATCCAGGGCTCACGTAGGATTTGGAGTCCAGGTCTCCTCCCTGGGTGGATGTGGCTCCCAAGGGCAGTCCCAGGGACACCGGCACCTGCTTCAGCTCCGCACGTGGAGACGGAGGGGAGCCAAGAGCCAGCGCCTGGGCACTCAGTGTCCCATGCCAAGGGGCTGCTCGGTGGGTCTGGCGGTGCTGGAAATGGTCATTACTGGGGCTGCGAGCAGAGGTTTAAGGTTGGAATGGGCAAAGATCTCAGCTACAGAGGGGTCAAGACATCCGTTAGAGAAAGGGTTGTGTTTTATTTGGAGTTTTGGGGTAGGAAACGAGTCCCAGTGGGTCTTGGGGTTAGCAAGTAGCTGGGCTATTTATATCAGAGCTCCCGGCCCATGCTCCAAGTGACTCAGACTCGGCGCGATGGCGACATGGAAACATGTTTTGAAGATGGTCTAATGGGAGGGTGGGGACGGGGGACCCTCCCTGCCAGCATCCCCAGCAGCATGTCACCCTGCTCCCGCAGGGCTGCTCCTCCCGGGCAAACCCTACGCAAGGTGCCGGCGGAGACCCGGCGGGCTCGTGACCCGCGCTCCAGCACGGAGAGGGCTGCCCAGCTCCCCAGCGGCTCCGGCTCCTGCCATGTCACCACCGGTGTCCCCAGCCCCAAGCACAGCAGTGCAGCTGGGAAGACCCAGACCCCCCTCCAGGGCTTGGCAGGAGACCCGGGACATCGGGAGGGGGGATCGTTCCCGCCGCACTGCCAGGAGCGGAGGGTCTGCCCGGGGGCTCCGGCTGGGTGTCCCGGGAGGTGATGCCGGCGTTCCCCAGCCCCGGCTGGGTTTTACCCCCAGTTTTGTCCCGGCTGGCAGCTGGTGTGGAGGCCGCGGGGCTCCTGCCGGTGCCGCGCACCCCGCCGGGGTCAGGGCTCCCCGGGGCGGCGGGGAGGGAGCGGCCGGGCAGGTCGGCGCCTGCCGCCGGCAGCGGGGCCCCGCGGGGACGGGGCGCTGCAGACGCCGGGGCGCGGGGGCCTCCCCTCTGCCGGGACGGGCTCCGCCGAGCGGCTCCGGGGCTCCCGGCCCCGGCACCCGGGGTGCCTCCCACCGGGAGCACCCAGGCCCAGGGGACACGGGGCCTCGCACCCCGCACCAGAGAGCTGGCGCCTGCCTGTCTGTGCCTTGGGTGTCCGTCCCGCCATCTGGGCATCCATCCCTCCATGTGTCCGTCCCTCCGTCTGGGCGTCCATCCTTCTGCATGGGTCTGTCCGTCCATGTATCCATCCCTCCGCCTGCGTGTCCATCCCTCCATGTCCATCCTTCCCTCTGTCCCCAGCTGTGTCCCTCACTGTTCCCACACCCGTGAGCTGAGAGCGGGCAGCCTCAGCCCGTCCTTCCCCGGGGTTTGTCCCAGGTGGGCCCGGGGCGGCCCCAAGCCCACAGCCCCCCCCAGGCTCCAGGGGACCCTTTTCCCGCTGCGAGGGGGGCGGGGGGGGGGAAGGCACCGCTCCCAGCCCGGCCACCTGGGCCCCGGGAAGGGCTACGGACCAGAGGGGCAACTCATTCCTGCCCGCACTGGTGGGGGCTGGACCCCCGGGACCAGCAGGACCCACGCACCAGGGCTCACCCCACAGCAGCACCCATCTGCCCCCCCACGGCCCCACGGGGGGGGGGGGCAGCATGTCTTTAACCCTTTCCTGCCCTCGTGATGTGCAGCAGGTCCCTGGGAAAGGGTTTACCCCCCCCCGTCCCGCGTGGGAAGCACAGATTTCCCCACACTGGCAGGGTGGGAAAAGGCCCCCCGCACCCCCGGGGGTGCTTGGCCAGGACACGGGGGGGGCGAGCCCTGTCCCCCCCCCCCACCCCGCTTTAACCCCGGGTCCCTCCTGCGCAGCGGGGGGGGGGGGGGTGAGCCCTCCCCGTGGTCCCCGGTGCACGGGGGAAGGGGGGGGCCCGGCGGGGAGGGGGGGGCCCGTGCAGGGGGCTACCCCCGGGGGGGGTGCCCCGGTGACGTCACGGGGGCGGGGCCAATGCGGGGCGGGGCGGGCAGGGGAACCCCCGGGCGCGGGGCCGCGGGTGCCGCAGCGTGGAGCCCGTCGGGGGGCGGCGGGGCTCGGCGCGGCGCGGCTCGGCGGGGGCTGCCCGGCCCGGCCCGGCCCGGCCCACCATGACCATGAGCTCCGTGGCCGAGAGCCTGCTGGGGCCCGACCCCTCCAAAGCCGCTTTCCTGGAGCTCGGCCGCCCCTCGCCGCCGCACTACCCGCTGCACGGCCTCCGCCCCGCCGCCCACCCCCAGCACGACCCGCCGCCCTTCGCCTCCTACGGCCGGCCCGGGCCCTACCCCTACCCCGGCGGCGCCCCCCCGCCGCCCCACGGCGGCCCCTACCTGCCCTACCCGCCCCCCGGCGCCCCGCTGCCCCCGGCCGGGCTGGTCCCCGGCGCCAGGCTGCAGGACGCAGGTAAGGCGCCCGCGGGGTGCTCGGCGCTGCGCACCCGCCCCGGCGCGCTCCGCATCCCGGCGCGGGGCAGCCCCGAGCCCCGCCGGCCCCGCGGCGGGGTTTCGCCGGGAGCCGAGCCGGCGCCGGGGCCGTCGGGGCTGCGCCGCCCCCCTCCCCCCCGGGGCAGGGGCCGAAGCGGGGCTCGGCCCGGCGGGGGGGTGGCGGCCGGGCCGGGGGGAGCGGGGAAGCCCCCAGGTCCGGGATGGGAACCGCGGGGGCCCGACGGGGGCTGCAAACGAGCCCCGTCCGCCCGGGTTGCTGCAAGAGACCCGGGGCTGTGCGGCGTGAAAGCCCGCTGCCCCGACCCCCGGCACCCCCCTCGTTTGCCCCACGACTGCCCCCCCGGGCCGGGCAACTTCTCCCCTCTCCCCTGGTGCAAGCGGGCTCCGTCCCATCTGGGCTGCCAGCCTCCAGCACATCCCGGTGCCCGACCGTCTGTTTTTCTCCAAAGTAAACTGCAAACGGAGCAACCCCGCGGAAAAACGACTCGGGGGCTCGCTGGCCGCAGCCCGGAGGGGACGGGACCCCAGCTGAGCGCCGCGGTGCGACGCCGGCCCTCAGCTCCGGGGCCTCCCCTTTCCTCCGCAGGCTTCAGGGAGCTGAGGCTGGCACGAGGCTGCGTCCAGAGTGTCCACGGGGACACGGACATGGACACGTGCTCGCCGCCCTGCGTGGCGCCTTCGCTCCTGTCGGCCCAGTGCTTTTTAGTCCCGGGGGGTCACTTCATTCCCAGTTACTCTCAAAGCCTGGCGGGTTTCTGCTGTGCCGAAGCCCCTGGGCTCAACACAGACTGGGGGATGCTCAGAGCTGCGGACACGACGAGCACTGGGGTGGCAGAGACGGTCCCGAGCGGGAGGCCCAGCTCTTTGGGTCGGGCTCACCGGGAGCTCGCGGTGAGGGTCCCCGGGGAAGCAGCGAGCCCGGTGCAGTGCTGGGCAAGGGGCCTGCGCCTGGCCTGCTTCTGCCCTTGGATAGTAACGCCAATTCAGTAATGGTTAATAATCCTGTTCCTCCTCCCGCTTCCCCTTTGCTTTTCATAGGGCTTAACTGAACCAGCACGGAATACATAGGTCCCCCTTATTTGGCCCTCTCCCTCCCCGCAGAAATAACCTACAAAAAGCAAAACCCAATGCCCCCCCCTGGGATGGGACCCTGGTCCCGGGACACTTTTTTGTGTGTGCATGAGGTTTAATTCCCTTCTCTCCTCCTCTTCCCGCCACCAAGAGCACGACAAGTCCCCGGCAGTCGCCAGCGGCGAGCTGTGCCTCAACGGCAAGGGGAAGAAGGTCCGCAAGCCCCGCACCATCTACTCCAGCCTGCAGCTCCAGGCCCTCAACCAGCGCTTCCAGCAGACCCAGTACCTGGCGCTGCCCGAGCGCGCCGAGCTGGCGGCCCAGCTGGGGCTCACCCAGACCCAGGTACGGCCCGGACCCCTCCATGCCAACCGGAGCAGCCCGGAGCGGTGCACGCATGGGGCAGGATGCGGCCCCAGCTCCCTCCCCTCCGCAGCCACGCTCTGCTTCGGAGCGAATCTGAATTAAGCCTGCGCTTCCCTGCCTGCGTGCAGCTCCAGCAGGAGCCGAGCAGAGCCTGGTGCTGGGGCGAGCCCCGGTCGGAGCCGTGCCGTCGAGGGGGAGCAGGCGCTGGCCGGGCCCCGAGCTTTGGGACCGGGGCTGCCCTGCCCGCACCTCCCAGCGGCGGTGGGACTTTCCCAGCCCCGGAGCCTGGCTGCCGGCCCAGCCGTGCCCGGCGCAGGCGGCCCCGAGCCGCGGGAAGGGGTGAGCGGGTTTTTGAAGGCGATGGGGAGAGACAGGCAGGCGGCAGCGGTGCAGCCCGGAGCCACGGGCGAAGCGAGCTCATAAAGCCAGGGAAGAGGAGGCAAGTGGGAACCTGCCGGCAGCGCGGGGGGGACCGCGGGGAGGAATGAGCGGGGCCACCACCCCAGCCGGCGCTCGCCGGCCCCGGGGCCCACCGCGCCGCACCCGGCCCAGCCCCGGCGCCCGGCGGGAGCCGCGTCCCCAGCTGGCGGTGTCCGGGGGGGGGGGGGGACATGGGACACAGGGACGTGCACATGGCCTGTGACTCCTGGGTCGTTCTCTACTTATCGCACGTGCATCTGGCCGCTGTGTGCCTCTTCTCCCTCCAGCTGCCTGTGGTGGATTCTCTAGTGGCTCGTAAAGGGTTGAGCTCAGAGCCCAGCTTATCTCGTAGACCCCCTCCGGGCTAAATCAGCTGGGCAAGGGCAGGTATAACCTTAGAGAGCAGGAGGCTGGGACCCCAGAAGGGTCTGTAAAATAAATAAATAAATAAATAAAAAGTAAAAATTGATGTTGGGGGGGTGTTTACAAGGGGCAACTTGTCCCAGATCCTGTCCCCCCACAGCCCGCACCCCAGCTCACCCCGGTCTCACCCGCAGGTGAAGATCTGGTTCCAGAACAAGCGCTCCAAGTACAAGAAGATCATGAAGCAGGGCTCGAGCGCGCCCGACGGGGAGCACCTCCACCCCTCCTCCTCCTCGCTCTCCCCCTGCTCCCCCAGCATCCCCCCGCTCTGGGACGTGCCCCTGCCGGGGAAGGGGCCCCCCCTCGCCCCCAGCAGCTACATCAACAGCTTCGGGCCCTGGTACCAGCCGCACTCGCAGGACACCGTCCCCCGGGCCCCCATGATGTGACGCTGCCTTGGCTCCAGCATCCGCCAGCTCCGGGAGGGCCAGCGAGGGGGGACACGCCGCTTCCTCCCCGAGGGGCCGGGAGCCCCCGCAGAGACGCTGACGTCACCCCAGCGAGCCGAGGAGGAGGAGGAGGAGGAAGGCGACCGCTGTCTGCAGGGACCCAGCGAGCGTCTGCCCCGTCGCGGGCTGAAACGAGGCAGCTCCGGCACGAATCCCTGGCGGGCACTTCCCGGCGGGCAGGACTTTGAGCCCCCGGATCCCTCCGTTGATGGACGCAGGAGGGGGTCCCCAGCGAGGGGGGCTCGGCGCAGCCCCAGGAGGGGCTGGGAAGGGCTGGAGGGACAGGGAGTCCCAGGAACAACCCGGACAAGGGGACGCCCCCAGCCTGGCTTTATTTATACCGATCGTCCTTTATTGTACGTGTCCCCTTTATAAATAGGCTGTACAGTTGTAAAGCGACAGCTGCTCCTCGGTACCTCCCGCTCCCGTCGGGCGCGTTGCAGGGGCTTTCGGGCGAGAGCCCAGGGGAGACGCTTGGAAAAGCTCCCGGGAAAATAGCACCGAGGGGCTGGGGCTGACCCCCCCCCCCCCCGCTTCACATCTGCGCGGGACCTGCCGCTATTTTCAGACATGCGATTGCTGCTCCGAAACGGAGGCGCAATTATAGTAATTGTGGGCCCGGGCCCCTAAGAGAGGGGGCTGCTCGCCGCCTCCTCGGGGTAATTACGGGCAATTTGCAGCTGTTGAAGATGTCGCGTTAATAAGCACGGCGGAGGGAGGGCTGGGGGGAGCCGGGGCCGGCGGCGGCCGTGGGGACCCCGGGGCGGCTCGAGCCGGGGCAATTGCCCTGATCCTCCAGCCCGGCTCCTTTGGGAACCTGGCGGCCAAGGGCGCGTTGGGGGCTTGCACCACGGGGCGGCCCCATCGCTGGGCTCGGTGGGCCGCGGGGGAAGGCGAGAGCTGCGTGCCCACTTTTTGGAGCGGGGCCGGTGTCCTCGCTCGCCCGCGTCGCTGCCACGTCCGCTCCGTTTGAAACCAGCCATACTTAAATGCAGAGATTTGCAGCCGTGCATCTACCGGGGTTTGCTTGCGAGGGAGCCCCTTATCACCCAGACGTGGGCCGTGCTGCGGTTCCTGCTCCAAATATTCCCAGCGCTCACGTTCTCCCGCTCAAAGGGTCGCTGCCTGCCCTGAGAACCGCGTTTCCCCCGCTTCGTCCCTCCGCTCCCATCGCCACCGATACTTCAGCTCGTGAGCAGGGAGGTTAGGCAGGAGCAAGGCCGCGCTCTGCTCTTTGTGCGTTTGACAGCACTTGGGGCCGGATTTTTTCCGAGAACTTGGCTCCCACCTGGGGAGATCTGGATACCCGGTGCTGAGCACGGGAACTGTGTGCCCCAAGGCTGGGGCTGCGCGTGCAGCTGCTCAGGCACCGCGAGACCCCGAGACGCGGGTCCCTTCCCGACGGGCACGAGCCCCCGGGGGGGATCGGCCGGGCTGGAAACGAGCCCTGCGTTTCGGGTCTTGGTGCAGCACATGGACAGGGAGACCGGTAGCAGATCTGATACCTCGCTGTGATTTAGTTCTCGGTGCAACTGCAAAATATTACATTTTCGGGGCCATCTGTTGTTCCTCAACCGCTTTAAAAAAGGAGGAACAAGACTTTTCCCTGAGGCTGGAAAGGGCTTGTGTTTCCCGGTTCGAGCCCTGGGTTGTCTTCAAAGCTCTGGAAGCGTTTGGTGCTTGGGACGAGAGGTCTGGGCTGTCCGTGGCGGCGTGCCGGGACGGCAGGGTGGGAAACCCGAGCGGAGGCTCATCTCGAGGGGCCACGCAGCGGACGTGGAGTCGCGGGCTGGCTCGGGCATCCCTGGATGGAAGCAGCGGGGGCCGGGGGCGGCTGCCGTGTGGGGCCAAGACGCGCCGGGTGGTTGATGCCCACCAGTGTGACCAGTTTGGCCCAAGGGGGGGTCTTTGCAGGGCTTGCTGCTCCCCGAGCGATGGAGCCCGTGCTGCCCTCGGGCTCCCCGCGGGGTCTCTGGGGGGACCGAGGGCTTTGCGCTGCATCGATATTGGAGGAAAGGAGGGTTTGTCATCCAGGGAGTGAGGCAACACCAGCTCCTTGGAGGGCGGGATGTGCCCGGGATGGCTTTCCTCCAGGCATCGCCCTCGGGGCTGCTGGCGCCGCGGGAAGGGGCCGACCTGCGGTGCCCTCGCGGCTCTGCCGGCTCCAAAGGGCTCTCGGAGGCGGGGGGGCCGCGGTGCTGTGCACGTTTGGGGGCCACCTCCCGGGGCGCCGGGGCTGGAGGGAGCGACGGGGGCAGCTTGTCCGGGCGTGCAGGGGGCGGCTCGGGCCCCTGGACCGGCTCCCGGCACCGGGCAGAGGTCTGTCCTCGTGCCACAAAGCGCGGCCACGGCTCAGTGACTCCCCGTCCGTGTTTCCCGACAGATGCGCTGGCAAGGACCTGCAGCGAGAGCCGGTGTGCAGGCCCCGTCTTGCAGCGGGAGGCAGAAGCGCTGCGCTCCCGGGGCTGGGAACCCAAATCCCGCTGGGTCCCCATGCGCCCGGCTGGGATGGTCCGGTTCGGGGACCCGCACCGAGCTGCCGGTGGGAGCCTCCGAGCTGCTCTCAGACCTCCCGGGGCAGGTGAAATAGCCTCGACCCTGTCGCTCCTCCTGGGAGGGAAAGGGACTCTTCCAGGGGCTATTTCCACTGGAATCCTTCAGCCTTGGCCGAGACGGGACAGGCCTGGGGGCAGCGTGGGACCCCATGCCTGGGGACGGGTGTCGCAGGTGCCCGCAGTGCAGCAGGGAACCCCAGTTCGGGTGTCTCCAGTGGACGATTTCTGCCCTGCGGTTGCAGAGGAGCAGAAGCAGCAGGCAGCCGCCTTTGCTAGTCCCTTTTCCCAGCTCTTCCCGCTCTTCCCCTCCTGCCCTGCCACATGGGCTCAGCTGTTATCGCGCCCAGGGCTCGGGCAGCGGAGCCGGGCTGGTCGCCCGCGCTCGGGGTCCTGCCCGCGGCTGGGGATGCTCTTGCGGAGCAGGGAAGGGTCTCGAGTCCCGGCAGTGGGTGTTTTTAGGTTTTTCTGCCTTTTCCTCCAAACGGGACCTCGACCTTGGTTTCCTCTCCGTGCTGGGAGAGGGCCGGTGTTTTCCGCAGGGCACCTCTGGAGCAGATCTCCTCGCTCTTCGCCCTCAGACGGGAGCATCCCTGGCCTTGGGGAGGTTTGGAAAAGGCCGAGAGCCCAAGGACGGCCTGGCCTGGGAACGTTTAACCCAGTGGCGGGGCAAAATCCTTTGCGGATGCCCTTCCTGGAGGGAAGAGGATATCTTGCTGGGTGCCTCTCTGCAGACTGCCGGTGCCGGCTGGAAACCGAACTCCCCAAATTGCCGGGGTGGGTTTGCAGGGGGGCAGTCGCTTTGCATCCCCTTCCCGCCCGTCTCCAACCGGCAGCGCCCGAGCGGCAGCTGCCGGCGCTTCCCCGGCGTAGCCTCGGCCGGGGCCCCCGCGTGCCGCGTTCGCAAACAGCTCGGGCGGCGTCACGGCCCTCGCGGCCGCCGGGGCCGGGCCGTGGGTGGCGGGCGGCCCACGCGCTCTGTGCCGGCAGCGCGTGACGCAAGGGGCTGGCGGCGGCGTGTTGCAACGGCGCAGGAAACGCGCGCCGTGCCGCGCGACGGGCCAGGGCATGCGGGCGCGTGTGCAGGGCAGAGCCGCGCCGGGACGCCGCGCCGGCAGGTGCCAAGGGCTCCCGCGCTGGCCTGGAGCGGCGGGACGCTGAGGCGCCGGCTTCCTAACCCCCAGGCACCCTGCAGCCCTACACGGGCTCTGGGATGGGCTCGGTGGCTGGAATGGAGGAGGCTCAAGGGAGCTGGCCGGAGGGGGATGAGGGGTTGCATTTGAGCCAGTCTTTCCCAGGGTGCCCATCCCCAGGGCGTCGGGTCTGGTGGCGCAGGCAGTGCCACCGGAGGGGAGCAGGATTAGCGCCTGTCTGCGGGCAGAGATGCACCCAGTATTTATATAATCCGTGGCTAAGTAATCTTCTTTCTTTCTTTCTTTCTTTTTTTCCCCCTTAATTTAAAAAAAAAAAAAAAAAAAAAAGAAAAGCCAGCTCATGACATGCTTCTCACTGCAGGCAACGCCGCCGCTCGGTTTCCTCCTCTCTCCGCCCGCCCGCCCGCCGCCTCCTCTCTCTTGCTGGCAGCCTACCCCTAATAAAACGCAGTGTCTCCAGCGTGTCTGCCCGCCTGCCGGCTGCGGAGCGGGTTTGCACGCAGCCTCCAAGCCCAGGCGCTCCGGCAACCCGGGGGCTGGCGGTTCCCTTAACCCTTTGCAGCCGGCCCGGGCGCCGCGTGGGGACGCCCAGGGGTGCGTCCGCCCTGGCGCCCGCCCTGCGCCCGCGGGCGTTTGGGGTGGCAGCGGGACATTTCGGCGGTGGCGGCCCGGCCAGCTGTTCCCTGCAATAACTCCCACCGACTTGACATGACCAGCGGGTGTTTTTCGACGGCAGCACATCGGCGCACCGGGGACCCCGGCGTGGCCGTGCGGGATGCAATGCCGGCCTGCTCCGGCCGGGAGTTTCCCATGGGAGTATCAGAGCAGGTGGCTCTGGAGAACATCGGGCTGAGCCCCCGGCCTGATTCCCACCCGTGAAATGACACTCAAAGCAGTGGGCCACGGCCGTGCCGGCACCGTGGGAAGGGTGGCCGGAGCGGTTCGCCTTCAGCCCTGGGACCGTCCCCCCCGGTTCCCGCAGCGCCAGGGCCCATCCCCCCTCCCCAGCTGCACAAGGCGCCGTTTGAGGTTTATTGCCCCAAACTGAAAGAAACGCAGTGGTTCCCAAGCAGGGTTCGACAACACCGATCTGGGCAGCTCTGCCCCGGCACCCCGGCGCCAGCACCAGCAACGCGGGGGCAGCCGGGGCCGTGCGCGGGAAAGCGCAGCCTCCCGGCGCTCGAGGGGCCGGAGAAGCCCTGGGCCCGGCACCGAGCATCCCCAGCCCGCACCCGGCCGGGACCTGGCTGCCGCCACAGCTCCAGGTGGCCCGGCGAGATAAGGCTCGTTTAGAAAGTCCCCATCTTTGAAGGGGCGGCTAGCGTTGGTGCTGGGGGTGCCCGACTTCAAACGCGGCCGCATTCCCCCTGGAGTCAGGCAGGCTGGAAGTTACACCCAGGCGCTGGGGCCGGGGCAAATCCTCCGTCTCCCTTTGAAGTGGAGGGTGTTGCCCTCTCCCAGGCGAGGCGAAGGGATTTGCCCAAGGTCGCGGCGAGGAGTCGGTGGCGGAGAGCTGGGCACCGATGCTCCCGGCTCCCCTGAGCCGTGATGGGCTCCGACTCCAGCTCCCGCTCCCGAGGCCAGGGATGAACGCGAGACGGGGGAGCCGAGGCAGCCCCCCAGCTGCTTTCCCAGTTTGCACAGCTGGGAACCGACTGGATCCCAGTAACAGGGTTGGAAAGGCAGCGGCGGGTCGCTGCAGCGCTTCGGAGCAGGCTGCAGACCGGGCACGTCCTGCGCAAAGAGCAATAAAACTTCCCCCAAATTCACCTCTCGGCCGTGCACCGACCAGACGGCAAAAATTCCCAGGCTGTTTCCCACAGGCTGGAGAGGGAATCAGGTCCAAACTGAAAGCGGCTGCACCCGTCGCCCCGTCCGGGTCCCCGACCCCGCTGCCCCCAGCAGCCACGCTGCAGGGACACGGGGATGAACTCCACGTTTCCTTCCACGGAGGGCTCCTCCGAGGCCCGGGAGCCTTCCTATTCCCTGGCAAACCTACCCCCAAAATAGTGTTTGGACAGCCTTAAAACTCAAAGCATTTTTATTAACATTTTTAGATCAGGTTTGGTGCACTGAGGAAGCAGAGAAGGAAGTTTGGAGCAAGTCCCTGTCCTTGGAGGGAGCTCGCATCAGCCAGGCTTAAAAAAAAAAAGCAAACAAAAAACCAGAGCAAAACGGTTTGGTTTTGATCAACTTTATACAAATGAACCTTATGTACACTCTTTTTTCCCCCATACACCCCTATTTATATAAGGCAACATAAATAAGATCCTCGGGACTGTACAACACATATGAACACTTCTTAAAACTGCACTTTCTGCTTCTAAAAAAATAGCATCATTCTCTTAAAAAATATTAAAGAGTTTTTTTTTTTAATGTGTTGTTGATTTATTTAAAAAATAGGCATTCTGCTTTGCCATTAGCTTAAATGACACAGATGGAGGCACTGTTAGAAAACGGACATCAGCACGATCATTTTCTCTTTTAAAAAATAACTTAAGCCATTCCTGAACAGTTTTAAATATTAAAATATTTTCTCCCCCCTCCCCCCTTTCTTTTAAATAACCACCTTATTGTCCGAGCATAGTCCCGGGCGATTCCCGTGAAGCGGCTACGGAGCCGGTGGCAACGGCTGGACACCGCTGCCCCGTGTCCCGTCACCCTGGCCAGGCTCAGGGCGTCCGTTCGCACCCACCAAGCGCCGGGTCCCGCAGGCCAGATCCGTCTCCCCATGGCTGTGATGGATTTAGGGCGCTGGAAAGGTGTCGGGTCTGGGGCGGCTGCGCAGGCAGCGACTCTGCAATGCGCCTGTCGCTTTTTTGGATGGATGCCGCCGAAACCTCGCTGCTCTTCCTTGCCTTCTCTTCCTCGCGGCGGCTTTGGCCCCCTCTTTCCCATCCGGACTGGTGCTCCCGGCTCCCGGCTGGTCCCTGGGGGCGAGCGGCGTCGGGGTCCCGCATCCTGGAGGAGTCACCCCGCGAGCAGCTCCCCGGGGAGGCCGGGAAAAGCAGTTCGTGGAAGCGGCGCCACTCCGGGTGCGCTGGCCACACTCCGGGGAACCGCACGGCTCTGGCAAAGGGAAACCCACGGAGCCGCTGCTCCTTGGCTGCCGGGCCGTCGGCAAGGCCGGACTGGGCCGGCTGGATGAGACGGGGCTCTGTTGCTATTAGGGGGTGATGGAAAAAAAAAAAATATATATATATATATATCTATAAGAAGAATTCGCCACCGCTTTCTTGCCTTCCCTCTGCCCTTGGCGTGGATCTATCGAGTTTAACCCTTTGCAGTCCTGCTGTTCCTGAGATGAGCTGGGAGAGTCTAGGATATATATGTGTATATATAGGGGTGTGTGTACATGTGTGTCCTGGAAATACATTTCCAAAAAGAAGAAGAAAAAAAAAAAACAACAAAAAACAGAACGGGGGGGAAAAAAAGGAAGGAAAAGTTCTGCCACTGTCTTTCGTTCCCTTTCTCGCGCCGGGCGGCTAGTACACGGCGCCGGTGTTGGGAGGAGGCCCCGGGGAGGTGTGATGCATCGTGGCGGCCGGCGGCGGCTGGTGGGGTAAGTGGGGTCCGCTGAGGGTCTGGGGGTGGTACCAGGGGTTGTGCTCCTCCAGGAAGCCGGGCGAAGAGCTGTAGGGGAGCGGCTGCGGGAGCGGGGTCCGGCCCGCCGCGCTGCCGTGCGAGTTACTGTCCCAGACGGCCGGCGAAGGGGGGGAATTGCAGGCCATGGAGTCGCTGTTGTTGGGGCTGTGCTCCAGCGGCACCTCGCCGTTCTTGTACAGCTTCTTGAACTTGGAGCGGCGGTTCTGGAACCAGATCTTCACCTGGGCGGGGAGGGAGGAAGGGTGAGCGCCGGGCGCGAGAAAGCACGGGGCCACACGGGGCGGCGCGGGAAACTGGGGCGCACGGGGTGTCGTGGGGATCCCCCGGCACACGGGCCATCGTGGAAAACCCTGGCACACAGGGCGTCGCGGGAAAGTAGGATGCGCGGGGCGTCGCGGGAAAGCCCGGCACGCGGAGCATCACGGGAAAGCAGGACGCGCGGGGCGTCGCGGGAAAGCCAGCCAGCACGCCGGGCGTCGGGAGCGCCCCCGGAGCTGGGCGAGGCCGCGGCGCCAGGCACCCTTCGCCCCCAGGGAAGGGGTGGGGGGTGGCGGTTGTCACCCAAACAGGATGTCCCTCTGGGAGCGGGTGACGCGCTCCGTCAGCCCTTTGCGAGTGGCCCCGATTGCTTCATCGCCCAAGGGAGGAGGAGGAAGGGCGAGCGCTGGGGAGCGCCGCGCCAAGGGCGGCACAAGGGCGCCCGTGGCCCGGCCCGAGGGGGGTGAGGGGACGAGCTCAGGGACACGGGAGGGAGCCGGTCACCATCGCGACAGCGGTGGCAACCCCCCGGCAGGTCTCATTTGAGCCCTGTGCCAGAGAAGCCCTCAAAAGTGAGGGTTAAACCCTTGGTTTTGCAAGATGTTTGGGACAGCAGAGGCTCCACATTGGCGCTTCCCAATGGTTCGGAGCCGGGGGCTCCCGCTGCCAGGCGTGCGGGTGCCCCGTCCCCAAATTGCCCTCTCCGTTGCCAGAGAAGCCCGGGATACCCCCAGGCCTCCCGGCACCCTGTGGCCGCCGGCTTTTACAGCCCTCACAGCAAGGCAGCTTCAAATTCAACCAAAACTGCAACTCCCCCCCCGCCCCAAAAGTGGTCCCTTTGTGGGGGGAATGTGGCTCCTTCCCAAATCCCCTCTTCTCCGCCTGAATCAAGAGGGCCTGGGGAGCCAGAGCAGTGGGAAGGTGGACCCGAGGGGGGGGACGGAGGAGCAGGTCTCCGCCGCGGCGCTCCGGGTGCCGCGGTCCCCGGTGAGCGGCTGGACGCAGCGAGGCAGAGCCCGCCGGGGCCGGGGCCGGCTCCGGCCGTGGGATAAGCCCCAAAACCTGGGGAAGGGGGCACGGCCGGGGTTCGCCCCCTCTCGCCGCTCCTTCCCTCCTCAATACTTTTCCTCCGGCAGTTGCAGACCGGCTCCACGCAGGTGAATCCCGCGGCGGGGATCCCCCGCGTCCCCCCGGAGCGAGCTCGGAGCCTCCATCCCGGGGGTCCCCTCCCGCCCGGCTCCCGGCGGCTCCCAGCGGCTCCCGGCGCGGGGCTCCGCGTCCCACGGGACGGCGGCTGGGCCCGATCCGCGCCGAGCTGGCGCCGATTGGGGTTTTGCAAGGAGGGGGGGGAACGGGCTCCCCCCGCTCCCTGCTGGCTTGGCGGGGGCCCGGGGCGGCGGGGGGGCCCGGGGGGGGGCTCAGCCCTTACCTGGGTCTGGGTGAGCCCCAGCTGGGCGGCCAGTTCGGCCCGTTCGGGCAGCGCCAGGTACTGGGCTTTCTGGAAGCGGCGTTGCAGAGCCGCCAGCTGGTAGCTGGAGTAGATGGTCCGCGGCTTGCGGATCTTCTTGGGCTTCCCGTTGACCATCCGCACCTCCGGCTCCGGCTCCTCCTTCACCGACACTGGGCAGAGAGCGGAGGCGTGAGGCCGGGGCGGCGAGCCGGGCAAGGGGGCCGCCGGCACCCCCGGCCGCGCCAGCGCATCCCGCGGCGCCGGCTGCCCCTTCCTCTCCCTCCTCCGCCGGGTCCCCCGTCCATCACGGCACCGGAGGGGACCGAGACCCGCCCCAACAGCTCCGGCGGGGAGCACAGCACCCCCGTGCCCAGCCCCACGGCGGGCACCGGCGCCGTGCAAATTTAGTGCTAAACTCCAACCGCGCTACCGGCGCGGAGCCGGGGCTGGGAGCCGGCGGGACGGATACGACCCCTCCATCCCCCTTCTCCCGGGCATCCTACCTGCTTCCTGGGCTGGGAGCTGCTGGTCCCTGAAGTGGCCGTACTGGCGGTACGAAGGGCTGTAGGAGTAGTCGGACTTGGGCGAGTAGGTGCCGGCGGCGCCGATGCCGTTGAGGTTGAACTGGTGGTAGGGGTAGTGGCTCACGGGCTGGCTGTACGACTGGCCCGGGTAGTAGTCGTGCTGGCTGGTGTAGTAGCCCAGGTCGGTGACGGAGGACTCGGGCAAGGTGGGGGAGTCCTTGGAGGCGGCATGGCAGCTCAGCGAGCCCGAGAGGTCGGTGAGGATGCTGGAGAGCTTCTTGTCGAAGGAGCCGCTCATCGCTGGAGCGGGGGGGGCTGCCCGCCCGCCTGGGGACCCCCCCGGCCTGGCCGCTCCGGCTGCCCGCGCGTCAGCCCCGGCGTGGCCCGGGCCGGTTCCCTGCGGCTCCTCCGCCCCACGCGCCACCCGGCCTCTTGCGAGGAGCGACCAAGCGACTGTGCCCAAACCTCCAGCGCCGGCCGCCTGCTTAAAGCCTTTAATTATGGAGCAGGGCAGGGTGGGTGCGCATTCCTATTGGCTCCAGAAATATTGCCTGGGAGGCAAAACAGGCTCCTGCCTCCTGTTTTTTTTTTTTTTTCTTTCTTTCTTTTTTTTTTTTTCCCCTTCCCTCGCTCAAGAAACAACAAAGAGTGGGTGAAAGAAGGAACAGGAATAAATAAAGATCGCGGCCTCCTGTCTGCAGGCGCAGGGGCGGGAGGGGGCCGGCTGGCAGGGCCTCCGGGGCAGCCGGGCATTTCGGGGGGGGGGTTGGCAAGGGGATTGGTGGCCCCCGAGGGGCTTTGGGGGATAAGGGGTGAGTTGGAGGGGGAGTCGGAGGGGGTCTTTGCCGGGGGGATAGGGTGCAGGAAGAGCGGGGGCTCGGGAGCGGGATGGTCTGGGTGGCAGCAGGGGTATGTCTTAGGGAGAGCGAGCCCCCCTCCCCGGCTCCCAGCAGTCACCAGTGTCTCCCAGTAGGACCTGTGTCCCCATCCCCAGTGCGGTCTCACAGGGCAGCCCCCCCCCCCCCCCAGCTCCATGGGGCAGGGGGTTCTCACATACCCCAAAACTTGGCACTCCCCCCACACACACCTCCTACTCCGTGGGGGCCCTGGGCTGTGCTGAGCCCTGACTCCAGTGCTGGTTTTTTGGGGGTCTTGCTCGCTGCCACTCAGGGCCCCCCCAGCCGCAGCCCCCAGGCCTGACCCCCCCCCCCCACAGCTCTACAAGCCCCCGGCAGCATCGCCCAACCTGGGGCCCCGCGCCGGGCCCTGCCGCCCCCCCAGCCCCTTACCGGGCTGCTCCTACCCACCCCCAGTGCCGAGGGGAGATTTGGGGGGGGGGGGGGCTTGTATTTTGGTGGGGGGGTCTCTGCCCCTGAGGACAGCTCCTTTCCCCTGGGAGAGTCTGGGGGGGATCAGGGGGGCAATTGTGGGGGTCCAAGGGGAGATGCTCAAGCCTGGCCCGGGCTTTTGCTTTGTTAAATGAAACTATTTGCCCCCCCCTCCCCCAATTCCAGCTCCCCCCCCCGCGCCGGCCGCCGCGCTCCGGGGCCGCCCCGCGCAGTGCAACGGCGCCACCCGACGGCCGGCGCGGGGCACCGCGCTGCCGCCGCCCCCGGGCCGCGAGTTCGAGCCCCGGCCGGGCCGCCCGGCGGCAGGGATGGAGGGACAGAAAAACATGGAATGTGTTGACATGTATTAAGAATAAAATAAAAATAAAATAAATAAAAATAAATAAAAATAAATAAAAATTAAATAAATAAAAATAAATAAAAATAAATAAAAATAAAATAAAATAAAATAAAATATAGTAGCAGAGGAAAGCAGCCAGGACGTGGCAGGAGGTAAAAGCATGACCCAAAGGTTACATTGAGACACGGGCTTGTTTCGTCGCATGGGAAATGTAATTTGAGATTTAGGAATTAATTGGGGGGGACAGAGAAATATCTGGGACAAGCCCAGCCCTGCCCTCTGTCCTGCTTAGCGTGTGTAGGGCTCTGCAAGGGCCTCCCTGGGGAGGTTTCCCAAGGTCCTGGAGGTGCCACTGGGAGATCCCGAGGTCCCCAGTCTGGCCGTCCCTCCAGCTGGACTGTCACCAGGGCTGGTTTCTTCTGTTAGATGGTTTCTCCAGCAAGAAAAGCCAGTTCGAGACCTGCACACGGAGCAAGGTGAATTCAGCTCGGAAGCAAAGTGCAAACAGGGAGCAGGTCTGTTCAGTCCTGAACCAGTTTGAGACTGGAAGGCACTGGTGCCTCTGGCTCCCAAAGGCTCCTTGGCCAGGCTGGCTTTTGCTGGAGCCCCAAATCCAGGAGCTCACAGATATGCAAGGGTGTTGGGGCCGGGGGGGGGGGGGGGGCAGTTTGGATCCCCTGAACTTAGACGAGGGGGTTGGAGACATCCCTGCGCCAGGCTGCCTTCGGGGCTGGACCGTCCCCCCACCCTGGAGGCCACCGCGGGAGACATCCACAGGCACGGGGCAGGCCTGGCAGAGCTGGCCCCGGGGCCAACCCCTCCCCCCCAGGGGACCCCCTGTGCCCCCCACCAGGCTGGGAGGGTCCCCCAGGTGCCCAGCTGGAAGCACCCCCAGCTCTGCAGCCCCCAGGACTCCCCCATCTCCCCACCTCGGCCACTGCTGGAGGGGTGTTGGGGGGCCCTTGGCGGACGGGCCCACACTGCCCCCCCCCACGGCAACCTTGGGCAGACGGCTCCATCTAGTGGCCTTTTGGGTGCTAACACCCCCATTTTGGGTGCTAGCCCCCTCCTTGGGTGTTAATACCCTCCCTTGGGTGCAGACACCCTCTTTTTGTTGCAAACATTGCTCCCTTGGCTCCTAACCCCCCCCCACCCTGAGTGCAGACACCCTTCCTTGGGTGCTAACACCTCTCCTTGGGTGCAGACACCCCCTCTTGGGTGGCAACACTCCTCCTTGGGTGCTGACATTCCTCCTTTGGGTGCAAAGACCCTTCCTTGGGTGCTAACACCTCTTCTTGGGTGCAGACACCTCCTCTCGGGTGCCAGCACCTCTCCCTTGGGTGCTGACACTCCTCCTTTGGGTGCAAATACCCTTCCTTGGGCGCTAACACCCCCCTTTGGGTGCTAACAACCCTCTTGGGTGCAGACACCCCCCCAGACACCCTCCGTGCCGCTCTCGGGGGCTGCTGCCTGCTGCGCCGAGCACCCAGAAGTGCGGGAGAGCCAAGGCGGCGCTGAGACGCGGCTCCCAGCAAAGGCCCCCGGCGGGGGGGGGGGGGGGGGGGGGGTCATGGCAACAGTCAGATCTGTACAAAATGGCCCAAAACAGCCCAAACAACCTGTCCCCACTCGCTGGATGGGGCGGTTTGGCCCCGCTCTGCGGGATGCCCGGCCCGGCCCCGCCGGGGGTGCGGGGTGGCTCCCGGCCGTGGGGCAGCCGGGGAGGAGCCGTGGTTTGGCCAAAAGAGGGGCTGGAAGGGGGTCGGTGGGGGAAGAGCACGCTGGTGCCGGGGGGGCTGCCGGGGGGGTGCTGGGATCCACGGGCACCCCCGCCGTCTCGGCAATCGGTGCTGAGCACAGCTCGAAGCCGCTCCGTCATTCCCGGGAAAGCCACGGGATGCAAATTGGCGCTGCAGGGCTTTTTTAGCTGTCCAAGGAAGATCGTGGCCAGCCGGTCAGGCTGTCTATCTGCTGGATTTCTGTCCCCGTGCGGAGAGGGCCGGGAGAAAATAGCCCCATGCCCTGGGAGTCGGCTCTTCCCGCGGCTCTGGGGAGGAGACGCCTTGCGCCGAGCCCGGCCTCGTGCCAGCCTGCCCGCCGGTCGTGCGAGGGGTGTTTTGCCTCCCAGGAGGCAGGATGGATGCTCTGCACTGGCCCGCCAAGATGATCCCAAAGCCTTTCGGGGCACGAAACCCCCCTCCGGCTGGTTGTGCCTCTCCCTGGCGTTATTTGGGATGTTCCAAGCCATAATCAAGGGACCCCAAGGCTACGTGGCCGGGGGGAGCCTGGGCAGGAGCCACCCACGCCAGGAGCCCTGGGGCCAGGCACCAGGGCTGGGGATGGGGATGAGGACGGGGCTGGGAACCAGGGATGGGGACAGGGCTGGGACTGGGGCTGGGGATGGGGGCTGGGGACAGGGCTGGGGACCCGGAGCTGCTGCGGCTGCATCCAGCAGGGCCCAGTGCCAGGGGCTGACGTCGGCGCTGGGCGGCCGCCAGCGGGGGCTGTCCTTGGGACTGTCCCCTCGCAACGGTGACAGCACATCTCCGGTGCCGTCACTCTTTCCAGTGACATTGTCTGCGACCGGCCCCAGTGAAGGCTTCCCAGCGCCGGCACACGTCCTGGAGAGCAGCGGTGAGGCGACGCCAGCGCGGAGCAGGGAGCAGGACATCCTGCAGCCCCTGCCACGCGGGGGGCGCTTCCCCCCGCCACCCACCCTGTTCCCGCCCGAGGGACGGGTTTCCTGCCTTGGGTGGGGACGCCGCAACGGCTCCCGATGACCTTAGCCGCAGCCCGCGGGCCGGGGGCCGCCGGATGCTGCATGCAGCGCCGGCACGTTTCCTTGCCGTGCCGGTCTCCGGCTCGCGCCCCAGAATCCTTGCGGACCGGACGTTGCAGCAGGGACTCGGTGACTGCACGGCGCTGCCCAGGGCTTGGTGTGACATCTCCATCCCTGGCCATGCGCAGGTCCCCCAGCAGAGTGGGGCGGCTGGTGCCGGATCCTGACCGCTGCCGCATGGCCCTGGCCCTGGCTTAGCTGCCGGATTTGGGGGCTTGACCTCCTGCCCTCTGCTCCGGGCAGGGCTTGCTGCAAGGGGAGGTTTGTCCTTCCACCCCCTGCCCGAGCAAACAGCCCCGTGCGAAGGACTCAGGTGTTTTTAAGCAGTTCCTTAAGCTGGAATTTGGCCTCCTCCAGAGCAAACAAGCCCCGCGACGTGGCCCCAGGGCGGCTCGGGAGGGAGCCGAGGTTTCCCAGCCCCGGTCCCAAGGCTGCATTTCTCCCCCCTTGGAGCGATGCCTCCGTGACCCAAACCCTGGGCACCCCTGGATCCTGGCAGACGTCGCCCATCGTGGCAGCACCGCGGAGCCGATGGAGCCGGGGCCCCGGGGTGCCGCCAGGTCCCGAGCACCCTTCGCCCCGGGGCGCGGGGACAGTGCAGCCACCGGGCACCTTCCCCCCGCAGAGGGCAGTCCCGCGGCCCCAGCGAGGCGGCGGGGGGCCAGTAGCGGGGGGCACGAGCCGGGGTGCCGCTGGATCCCGCGCATTCCTGGCATTCCCGGGCACGGGAGGGAGGGAGGGAGACTCTGACAGATTTGCTTGCTCTCCGTTCCCACCTCGGCAGCTCCAACATCCCAGCGGAGCAAAGCGGGGGGCTGGGAGCTCAGCCGTGGCGCCCCGCTGCCTCCCTGCCTCAGTTTCCCCAGCGGCGCCAGGGGAAGGGGCCCCCCCCCCCAGCGCCGGCCGAGCCCCTGCACGGGGGGGGCCTCCTCCCACCGGGGCAGAAAGCCCAGCCCTGCAGTCGGCTCCGCGGCAGGACCCGACCTGCCCACGGCTCCCTGTCCCGGCACGCCGGCGCCGGCCCACGAGCCGCTTCTCGGGGGGCCCGAAATCGGGGCGGCAGCAGGGAGGGGCCGGGGCGGCGTTGCCCCGTGTCGGAGCGGGTGCCAGCACCCCGGCCGCGTCCCCTGGCCTCGTGGTTTCTATCCCGGAGCGGGAAGGGATGAGGGGACGGAGTGGATTTCTTTGCTTGGGAAAAGCTTTTGGGCAGGCTGTCTGGCAAGCACCCACGGCCGCCCGGCGTCCCGGCTCCCGCGGGCGCCCGCTGTCCCTGTGGCGGGCAGGGAGGCACCCCGGGCGCCGAGGCGGCCGCGCCGGCTCCGGCTGCCGCCGTAACCCTCCCGCTCTCCCAGGCTGGCGCCGCTTCCCGGCCCGACCGGCTGGACGGGTTGCGAGAGGCGCCACGGCGGCACCAGGAGAGCAGGTGGGGGCTGGCCAGGGGGGAGGAGGGACCCCCGGGGCGCCCCTCGCTCCCAGGTGCCACCCGCCCCCGTCGGCCGGCTCCCGGGGTGCCGCGGGCGCCGTCTGCGGGGAACCAGCTTCTGAGCTGGCCCGCGGAGCCCAGCGGGTCCCCAGGGGCCACCGTGGTCACTGCTCTGCCTGCCCCCTGCCAGAGCCCGGAGCGGGGGTCCCCTCCATGGGGGTCCCATCCCGGGGAGGGTGCTATCCCATGGGAAGGGATCACAGCCCAGGGGGTCCTATTTGGGGGTCCCATCCTGGGGGTCCGACCCCGGGGTCCCAGGTGGGGGGAGTCCCTTGCAGGGGGTCCCATTCTGGAGGCCCCATCTTGGGGGACCCTTCCAGGGGGTCCCCTCCAGGGAGTCCCAGGTTGGGGGTCCCATCCTGGAGGGTCTCATCCCAGTGGGCCCATCCCAGAGCTCGTGTTTCTGTGTGTTTATACACCCCGGTGTGCGTGTGTGCACCCAGGCATGCATGCCCAAACCTGTGCACGCGCACATGCACTTGCACACACCTGTGTCTGCCAGGGCAGGTAGGCACGTCGGCGGACACCTGGCTGCCGGTGCGCCCGGTGTCTCTGTGCATGTGCACGTGTGTGCACGCACACGTTTGCGTGCCGGCGCAGGCCCCAGCATGCGCACGTGGGTGCGTACCGGTGCACAGCGCCGGCCTCGTGCGGGCGTTTCTGCGTGCGCCAGCCTGCGGGAGGAAGCTGCGCGGCAGCGTGCGCACCCGCACGTGTCTGCACACACGTCCCTGTGCACGTGCTCGTGTGTGCATGCACGCCCCTGTGCACGCACCCTCGTGTGCACACTCACCGGTGTGCACGTGCTCGTATGTGCACGCACGCCCCTGTGCACGCACCCCCATGCACACACACCGGTGTGCACGCGCTCGTGTGTGCATGCGTGCCCTCGTGCACACGCCCCCGGGTGCACGCGCTCGTGTGTGCACGTGCGCCCACGTGCATGCGCTCCCCTGTGCACGCGCCCTTGTGTGCACGCGCACCCCGTGCACGAGTGCCCCCGCGCGTGCACACCCGTGCGCCCGGGCACCGCGGGCACGCGCGCCCCTTGCACGCGCGCGCCCCTGTGCGCACGCGCGGACCTTTGCCCGGGGGAGGGGGAGGAGCGGCTCCCTCCCCCCCCCGCGCTCCTCGCGCCGCAGGTGTCGGGGGCGGCCCGGCCCCTTTAAGGGGGCGGTGCCCGCCCCGCCCGGCCCCTCCCCGCGGCCCCGCCCCGCCCCGCGCGCCGCACCGGCTCCGGTGGGGCACGGTACGGGTGCCGGCACGGCAGGGTACGGGTGCCGCCGGGGGTCATGGCGCGGCGCCGGCGGCTGCTGCTGGTGCTGGGCGCGCTGGTGCTGGGCGCGCTGCTCCGCGCCGCCGCCGCCTTCAACCTCGACACCGCCTTCCCCGTGCTCAAGGAGGGCGCGACCCGCCGCGGCTTCTTCGGCTTCTCCGTGGCGCTGCACCGGCAGACCGAGCGGCGGGAGCGGTACCTGTGAGTGCGGGGGCCGCGGCCGGGCCTGCCCGCCCGGGGACACCGGGGGAGAGGGGGGGGGGGTCCCGGGAAGTGGGGCCCTGGGGGCGTAGGGGGCCGGAGGAGAGGGGGGTCCCGGGGATTTGGGGGCTGCGGAGGGACGTGCCGGGCAGGGGGCTTCAGGGGTGGGGGGCGCTATGGGTGTGCGGGGGGGTTGGGGGGTCCCGGGGTGGGAGGGGGGTTTCCAGGCCTTTAGGGGCTGGAGCGGGGAGGGGTCCCGGGGCTTTGGGTGCTGGACGGGGGTGCACCGGGGGGGGCGAGGTGAGGAGGGGTGTCCCGGTGTTTAGGTGCTGGGGTGGGGGTATTTGGGGGGGGCGAGATGAGGAGGGGTGTCCCGGTGTCTAGGTGCTGGAGTGGGGAGGGGGGTCCCTTGCATGACGAGAGGGTCCCGGGGGGGCTCTGTGCCCCACGGTGAAGGGAGACGTGTGCTCTGAAATAGCCCCTTGGCTGTTTATCCCCTCCTCGCAGCTCCGGGCTGTGCCCTCTCCTGGGATGTGTGTGTGGGGGGGTCCCATCCTGACCCCCCAGGCTTCCCCCCGCACCCCTATTCGCCAGGCAGGAGGGTCCCTGGTGCCGGGCACGGGTGTCCTGTGCAGCGTCCGGGCGCGGGAGCCTGGTGCCGCAGGGCACGTCCGGCGTGCTGGGCAGAGACGCGCTCTGACGGCGCCCGCCGGCACGGAGGCTGGGAGCGGCCCTGGCCACGCTGGGATCGCCCGATACGCTGTGGGCAGCCCAGGGTTGTACCTGCCTGTGGGCTCGCAGCACCGCCTGGGCTGAACTTTATCTGGGGCGATTGCGAAGCCTCTCGCCTGCCCCCTCTCCCGCTTTCGCAGCCCGCTCGCGAGGCTGCTCTCCTGTCTAGCAGCCGTGCGTCTGTTTTGCTGGGAGCCCTCAGAAACCTGTTGAACTGTAATTCCTGCTGCCGCGTTAAGCCCCAACAAAAGCCCTTTTCAGCTAGTGCATTCTCCTTGTTAACCCACCACGGTCTCTCTCCGTGCCCTTCCCGATCCCCCTGTGGCCAGCATCCCCGACTCCCTTTGCACCTAGCGCCCTGGCAGGAGGTTCGAGTTGTGTGTGCGTGCTGGGGAGAAGGAGCCAGCGCAGCGCGCAGGTTGGGCTGGGTTTTTCTCTGGCCTCGGGGCACGGGTTTTTGCTGGCTCACCCTCCCGTGCAACTCCTGCTGTGAGCCAAAACGCGAGGCTGCAGGGGCCCTTTGGTGGCTGGGCTGGGATGGCTCCGTCTTTTCCATCTTGCCCGGCACCGTGTGCCCGTAGCAGGACGGACCCGTGGCAGCTGCAGGACGGAGGCATGCGCTCCGCATTCCAGAGATGCATTTCGGACGCTCGCCCTGCCGTGGGCTGTTTTGCTGCTGCCGATGAGGAGGGAGTGAAAGGGTTCCCCGCAGAACGGCTGCGGGGGCCGAGGAGCGGGCTGTGTGCCCCGGGGACCTCGCCTCGCCGTGGGGACCCGCTGGCTCCTGTCCGCGGCCGGCTTCCCCTGGCTCCGGAGGCATTGGAGCAGCCAGCGGCGAGGCGAGGGAGATTGAGGTTGGGTTCCCAGCCGGGCACTAGGGCCGGTCGGCTCTCGGGGACGTTGGCAGCGGCTGTCGCTTTGTTTCTGGGGCGGTTTGGGGGCTCTGGCCCAGGCAGGGGCTTGCGATCCCCCTGCGTGTGTCTGAGCATGATGCTGCAGGGGCTTCGCCATCTCCCAGGGAAAGACTTTGGAGCGTGAAACCCCTGGAGGCTTTGCACTGCCCTTCCCTTGGGCTCCCTGCTCTGCCTGGTCCCGCTGTGGGGGGACGGGTCCCTTCTGAGCCCTCCTGCTTCCCGGCTGAGCCTCGCGCGCGTGGGCAGCGGATCTGGCCGAGGCCGGGCTCTGCGGGGCGGCTGCGCCCCGGCCCTCGCTGCTCCGCGCAGGCAGGACGGGGCTGAGGTGAGTGTGGGCGGCTCCCACCTCGCCGAGGCCTCGCACGCTCGCTGCGGGCAGATTTGGGGAAGAGCTCGCCTCTTGCGGAAGTCGCAGGAGCTCGATACCAGACTTGGTGTCCCGACAACCCACCGCCCTTCCCATGGGCAGGTGGGGGGACCACGTTCCCCTTCCAGGCCCTGTGCTCCCTGCCTGGGTCGCTGGGACTGAACCGGAGGCCTCTGGGCTCCCGCGTGGGACAGCTCAGAAATGAGGATTTGGGGGAACAGCCAGATCGGCTCGTGGTGGCACACGGCCCACCCTGGCTCTGCCACCTCTGTGTCCCCATGGCTGCCCAGGGGCTGGGAGCAGGGCAGAGCTCTGCTGTCTTAGGGCCAAAAGAGGTCCAGAGTCTACTCCATCGATGGAGGCTGCTTGTCGTCCCCAATTGGGGACATTGGGAATGGCTGTATCCAGGCTTTCCGCCCCGTTTCTGGTGGACGCGGTGAGCTGGGACCTGAGCAGGTTTGCCAGCCGGCTCCCCGACCTCCTCTGCGCCGTTGTCTTGCAGCCAGGCTGTGGCAAACGAGCGTCGGCCCTCAGCTTCCTCCCCGAGGCGCCTGCGGCCTGGGCATGCGAGCGGAGGTGGTGAAGAGCCAGAATGCTGCGCCCGGGGGGGGGGTTGCTCCCCTCCCTCAGCCCCGGCGGGCTCAGCCTCCGCTCAGTCGTCAGCCAGGTGTCAAATCCAGTGCAAAGAGCCTTGCCGGAGCCCTGAAGCAGGCGGATGGAGGCCTCTTCCCTGTGCCCTTTGCTCTCTCCTGGCCCAGCTCGGCTCCAAAGGGTGCCGCACCCTGCGCGGGCCCTCGCAGGTGCAACCCGCCGCCGCCTGGGTGGGGGCCGGAAAGGGCTGTTTCCTGCCGCTGTTGTCTCTGCCACTCGCGGTGTTTTTTGTGCGCCCTGCACAGGGCTCAGGATCGCAGTGGAGGCTGCGGAGGAAGGGCCGACCGGCCCCCGTTGCGGGTGTCGGGCTGGGGCGCTCGCTGCCGGTCCTCTTTCCCAGGCTGAGCAGTTGTCACTGATGGAGGGACCCGGTGCAGACCACGGAGCGGTGATTCACTGTGGCTGTGGTCCGCCCTGGGACAAGAGGGATCTCCAGAGCTGGTGGAGATCCCCTTGCGCACAACTGGCGTTTCCGACCTCCCAGCAGGGCTAAGCCAGCTACTTCCCGACCCTCCGCTCGCCGCCCGCTGGAGGGCTGGCCCGGGGCCAGCGTGACGCTGGAGTCCCCCGCGCTCGGGGAGGCGACTCGAGCGTCTCATGTCCCGGAGCCGTGTCCATGCAAAGGTTTGTTTGCTTGCTCCTCCCCCGGCCAGGTGAAGGCTAAGTGGATGTGGCAGGCGTTATCTGACTTGCCGAAAGATTGCAAGAAACTCTGACGCGAGCTCCTTCGCCTGCGTGCGCTGGCTCCTGTTCCTAGAGGCTCCGGCCGAGCAGCTTCGGGGGGAAGCGGCTGAGCAGCTCCAGCGAGGGGTTGGGTTGGCAGGACCTGACGATGCCGTGCGAGGCTCAGCACGGCAGCGAGGTGCTGGGGGAAACCCGACTCGTGCCAGGCTTGGGGATTTCTGAACCCTGTGGGGAAACCGAGGCCAGGGAGGCCACGGGTCCAGTGCGCACAGTCCGGGAGGGGAAGGGAGCACCAGGGCCTTGGGCAGGAGGCAGCATCCACCTCCACAGCCTGCTCAGTGCCTCGGTTTCTCTCTTGTGTCTTCCTCGTCTGTGGGGGACGAGAGGTTCTGCCCTGGCACTTGGGGGCCTTTACGGCTTCTGAGGACCTGAGAAATGGCAATCCGGAGGCAGCAGCTCCCGGCTGGCTGGTTGGGAATGGGGAGAGCACAGCTGGTAGCAGAGATGGGTTAATTCCCTGCTTGCCCTCCCCCCCCATCTCCCTTCGGGGACTTCTGCTAATTCAGGAAACGCGCTTGCATGTTTTTCTGCTGATTGCCAGAACTGGCGTGGCCGAACTCCCCCCTCCTTGGCCAGGGCCTGTCGAAAACTGCCGGGGTGCTTCAAGGCTGCGTCTCCTTGGCAAGCAGGGAACGGCTGCTCGGCAGCGGTGACGGCGCCCACGGATTGATCCGTCTCTCGCTGTTGGTCTGGGCCCAAGGATGCTTCGAAGAGGCATTTCTCTCCCTCACCCACTTCCTTTCCGGCGTGTGCATCAGCAGATTTGTGTGCTCAGGGCTCCTGGGGGCTGTCTTAGAGGATCGATTGTAGAAGGGCCCCCCCCCGCATCGCAAATGTTTCGGCCCCGGTGTAACCGCACCGGAGGCGAACGTGCAGGAGTCGGGGAGGCGGTGGATGGCTACCGGCTGGCCCCGAGCAGCGAGCCTCGGGCGAGCTGTGGGCTGTGCCGGGGACACCCCTTGGTGCGTTTGCCTTTGGGGGCGAGGAGGGCTCGATGGGGGCTCTACCCCGGCGCCACGTGCGGCCGGGTTGCAGAGCTTAGGTCTGCACCCTGCGCTAGCTCCAGCAGCCATCGCAGGGTGATGTTTGGGTGCAAAGCCCTGGGGAGGGTCCCTGCAACCCCCCCTGGCCCCGATTCTGCCTGCGAACAGGGAACAGGGATTGGACTTGCTGTCAACTTCCCCCCGCTCCGGGTTTCTCAGTGTCCAGCTGTCCTGGGGAGGGAGAGGACGCCGTGCGGAAGCTGGAGCCTGATCCCTCTCGCACGTGCCTGCGTGCTCTTCCCCTTGCGCCTCTTTGCGTTTGTCACCCGGCGAGTGTCCGGAGATGGATGAGCTGCTTCGCTTGCTCCGGCGGGCTGCAGAGCAGCAGATGCAGCTGCCGTGCCGGAGCCCCGGCCAGGCGGCCTGACCCACGGCCTTCATCATCCTCCCTCGCCGGGGCCAGCCCTCCTGGGGCTGCGCGCTCGGCCGGGCACCTCCGAGGACCCACCGGGGCTCTGGCCCCTCCTGGCCACCCTTGGGGGGATGTTTGGGGAAGGGGTTTGACAGACGCCCTGTGAGCTGCGGTGGAGCTCTTTCCTTTCCGGCTCACGCCTGCGGCATCCACAAGGAGAGAGGGAACCAGCCCTGGGGGAGGCAGGTGGGGGCTGCTGTCAGGAGCAGGGCTGGGGGTCCATATACCGCTTTTTGGGAGCGTGCAGCTTGCAGGGCACATCAAACCCCTACACGTTTTCGTGCAGCGCCCTTTGGGGGAGCAAAGGGGCTGAGCCGTTACGAGCCCGTGGTACCGGATTGCATCGGGTTTGCAATTGCTCCCGCCGTCTCAGCTCCTCTTGCTGTAGCCTGGGCTGGATCCCGCTTCGCTCTCCGGTTTGGGCTGGCTGCTGCATTTCGGGGCTGGTTAGCGCTGTGATGCTGAGGCCAGGCGGGAGTCATCTCTCCCCCTCTCCTAGCCTTGGCCCGTGCCTGCAGGGAGGCCCTGCAGCTCCATCCTCCCTCCCGCTTTACCAGGGCGGATTAGGACAGGGCACGGCCTTTTGCATTCTTGCCTCCCTCCCTTCCCTTCCTCCCCCTCCTGCTGCTGTTTGACCATCCTGGAGTTGCTCCATCGTCTGGAAAGGATGCTGCTCTTGGAGCACAAGGCCTTGGCTGAGCCTCGGCTCCTCCTCCCACGGCCCTGGAGTCCTGGGTACGGGACTGGTGCCCCCACCAGGACCACTGGCCTGGGACCGACGCCACAACTGGTTCTGCCCTCCCTGAGATGGGAGCCCAGGCGTCCCAGCTCTTGACTTTTCTCCCATGCCAGGTCTCCAAGGTAGCTGGGCTCTCTTGTGGGGCAGGTTGGGCCATGCGTGGATAGAGGGGACAGATGTGCACGTTCCCTCCTGCCCTGGAGCCTCCAGCATCCCAAGGGCCCCCCAAATCTGTTAAACGTGTCCCCCCAGCACCCCTGCTCCATCCAGAGCCCCGAGCCTGCGGGTGGGCTGGCTTGCTGGGAAGTCTTGGCCAGAGGCAGCGAGACATTCGAGCCGCCCCGGTTTGGGTTGGCTCCCTGCCCCCCTCCTGGAGGACCTGCTGAGCTTGGCCGTGGAGGAGTGACCATGGCCGTGATGGGTGGGAACGGCTCCGCTTGGAGCTGGGATCTGGCCAAGCCAGGACCACCCGCCGAGCCCAGGGAGCCTGGGGGTACGTCCTGGCAGTGGGCGTCCCGGCCCCGCAAGGTGCAGGGGGCTGCGCGATGCCCTGGAGGGGCTGTCCGTGCTCCAGGGAGCCTCAACCACAGCGTGGTGGCACCTGAGGGCTCCCACTGGGGCCATTCGAGTGTCCCCTGGTCGCAGCTGAGTTTCTCTGGTGTCTGGGACGCGTTGTCCCTGCCAGGCGCTGCCCGAGGCGTGTTGCAAGGGGGGAGCCCAGCAGGAGGGGGTCCTGCGTTATCTCGTCCCACCTGGCGCGTTCCCGCAGCTCTCCTCGGCTATGGTGGGGCTCCAGAGGCAGGATCCCGGGCTGAACGGCCCTGGGCACGCGGGTCTCGGGGCAGCACTGCCCGAGGGCAGAGCAGGAGCCTCCCGGACTCCTGGGTTCTCTCTGCAGCCCTGAGTCACAGGGCAGCTGCACTGAGTCACTTCCCCTTGAGGTAAGAGGGGACAATAGTGCCTTGTTGTCCCCCCCACATCGCTCCTCTCCCCAAAGGTGGTGTGTTGGGGGAGGAATTAGGGAGGCACATTCCTTTTGTGTGGAGCATCCCAGACTGGAAAAAACGCGGGAGAGAACAGCCTCCCCTCTCTGTGTGCGCATCGGCCTTCAGGCTCAGCAGGTCCCCCTTTTCCTGGGAGCAGCGGGCACCTCTGGCATCCCCATCCCTCCGCGGCGGCTGAGCCGTGCCAAGGGGGGAGCTGAGCCCCGGGCCGTCTCACCCAGCATCTCCTCGCGCTCCGCTGGGGGCTCTTTTGAAGCCGGATGACTCTGTCCGCCCCGCTCCAGCATCTCGCTGACTCAGCCGGAGCGAAGCCGCTGGCGGTGCCCGGTGCCAGCTGGGCGCGCGGGGCCCCGGCGTGCCGGGGCGGGGGCTGCCTGGGGCCCTGCATTCCTCCTGCGCCTGTGCTTTGAGTCACCCGCCCCAGCAAGCGCCGGTGCTGCCGGGACGTGCCCGCGCTCCCGGCCTCGCATTGTTCAGCCCTGCCCGAGCGCGGCCTCCTCTCCCAAAGCGGTCTGCTGTCTCCCCGTCGTGCCCTTTCCCGTGGCACCGTGGGGAAGTCGGCACGGACACTGGGCTTGGATTTCCCCCCCGGGGGAGGATGGGGACAGCAAGCTGACCTTGCCTCTGTCCTCTGTGTGAGCTGGTGCTTTGGGACGGAGAAGCAGTCGGAAGACGGACTGCGCTGAGAACGGGCCTGCTCGCTACTTGAGTGCTCTCTGATAAGATCTGCTGGTGTTCGGGGCTGTGGCAACTACCTGGGCACTGTGGCTCCGCCTGGCAGCCCGCTTCCGCTCTCCGCGTGTTTGGGAAAGCTTTTCCTGTGCTGGCACGGCGCTGCCGTGCCTCCTCCTCACCATTGTCTTCAGGGCCCTGAAGGACTTCCCGGCGGAAAGGTCGGCCTTTCCGGAGCCCCCGGAGGCACGCCGTGTCCTGCTGCCGTCCCCGAGCCCCGTGGCAGGGCTGCGGGCGCCCTGTCCTGCCGCCGCCCGAGGGCTGGGGCGCTGCCAGAGCCTCTTTCCCTGCGCGGGTGCAGGTGGGGGCTGCAAACCCCTCGGGGCAGAGGGGGGGCCGGCAGCGGCGCTGATCCCTGCTTGCACGTCGCCCCTGCGATCGGCCGGCGGGAATTGCTTTAGGCGGGTGCTGGGGTCCCTTTTGCTCCTTCTTCAGCATCGTGTTAAAGCACCTGGGGGTGTCAGTGCCTGTGGAGCCAGGCCGTGGGCCTTACGGCGTTCCCGTGGAGCCGCGCTCCCCCCGGGCACCCGTGCCCCTCCAGGGCCGCTGACTCGCTCCCCCCTGCGTGGCTCCGCTGTGACTCAGCGGGGACCTGAGTCACCCCAGGAACCCCCCCCGCACACCCCGGCCTCCACGGGACCCCCTGCGCCGCCTTGCCAGGCGGACGGGATGAGACAAGCCCGGATTCCTGCAGGAAAGGGGAAAGCACGTGTGCGTGCGTGCACATCCGTGCGCCTCCGGCAGCTAATCCGTGCTCCGCTCTGCCGCACCTTCCTTCCCAAAGATCCTCTCCCTGCCCAGCCCCGCATCTCGCCGGCTCTGCCTCTCCGCTCGCCCCCCCCCCCAACCCCGACCTCGGGGTCTCTCCCTCCCCTCGCTGGCGTTGCATCCGGCTGCCTGTGTTTATCGCAGCATTCCTCGGCAAGCCGCGCGCTGGCACAGCCGCGAGAGGCAGCGAGCCTGTCGGCCGGCCGCGGACACGGCGCAGCTGTGCCGCGCCGAGGCCTGGGCCCCGCCAGCGGCTCAAAGGTTGGCTGGGAAAGGCTCTGGCTGTTTACACACGCGTGGGGCCCTGGCGTCCTCTTCCCGGCGCTGACGACGACCGAGTCGTGCCGAATCGCTCTGCGTTTCCATTCCCCTGCCTTGCCCGGCGTCCTGCAGCCCAAGCCCCGCGTTGCCCGGCCCTGCCTGAGCTGGGAACACCGTGCATGCAAGGCACGGTTCGCAGGCGCCATCCAAGCCTGCCGTTCCCACACCCCCGCGTGCGCTGGGATTGAGTGGCTTTGCAGTGAGCTCAGGCTGGGAATGGAGCCGGCGCAGAGCGCGTCCGTCAATCCGTCCTGCTACCCGGAGGGGGAGCCTTGCCCCGGCTGCCGTAGCCCTTTGAGGCAGCTCCCCACCTTCCAGCGCACATGTGCTCGGGCACCCGGCCGCGCGCGCCGCTGCCAGGGGGGAAGGAGAGAGGCTGGTCGCTGCCAGCGGTGTAATGAGCCCTGCACGTGTCCGCGCTCACGTCGGTACGGGGTCCCCAGGCAACCCCGGTTCCTGCTACTGTTTCAGACCCGGGGGTGGAGGGAGCCATGGAGATGGAGCCAGGGCGGCCCCGTCTCCCTGCCACAGCGAGGGGGTCGGAGGCTCGGGGAGGGCTGGCACGGCGCGCTCCGGGAAGTGTTGTCTCGTGGCTGATTCAGCTCCCCGGAGAGGGCCCGTTTCCCAGCACGGCGTGGGACTTGGCTCGGGTTCCTCTCGGCTGGGACGTGGAGGGATGCCAGCTCGCGCTCAGCCTTCCCGCGCCTGCACCGCGGAGGGCGGGAGATCCCAGGCCGCGGGAGCACGTGGGACGCTCGTGCTAGCGGGGGGGCCCCCGTCCCGCTCCCGCTCCCTCCGAGGAACCGCCAGCCTGGCTCTCCCCCACGGTAGTCTGCCTGGTTTCTGCACCGCCAAGCGAGGTGGAGGGCTTTGGGGCAGGCGAAGGCCAGGGAGGCGCGTGCCGATCGCTGCCTCCCGTCACATGCCCCTCTTCCCTCTGCTCCCCCCAGGCTGCTGGTCGGGGCGCCCCAAGATGTGGACCCGGAGAACGGCACGCGGACGGGCGCCGTCTACTCCTGCCCCCTCACCGCCTCCAAAAGCGACTGCCAGAGGCTCGATATTGAGTTGAAGAGTACGTGAGTGCCCCCAAGCACCCTGCGGCACCCCTGGTACCCCCCATCCCAACGCTCCCTCGCTCCCGTCCTCCAGCCAGGCCCCTGTTCCTCTGTCGATGCCCACCACAGAGAGGGCAAGGGCTGCCCTGGGAAAAGCCCCATCTGGCCCCTGGGTGGAAGGGGGGTTTCTCCATGTTTTTGCCTGCCGCGTCCCCTGGGTCCGGAGGTCTCGTTGTGCCACGTTCCCGACTCTCACGCCGTGTCTCCTCTGGCTTAGGTGAGCCGGACAAGTACATCATCGAGGACATGTGGCTGGGAGTGACGGTGGTCAGCCAGCGGCAGCCAGCTGGGAGGGTGCTGGTGAGTGCGCGTGGACCTTCGCACACCCTGTGTCGGCCCTCGCAGCTGTGCCGGCGGCTGCGTGTCACCTCTCTCTTCCCCTGTCCCCTTGGCCAGGGACCTGTGGGAAGCTGTGGGGTGACGTGTGGGCAGAGAGACCCAGCCCTGCAGTGGTGGCACTGGGACGGAGGGGGCTATAGCCCCCCAGTTTGCGGGTGCCCTGGGCGCTGAGGCCGGGCTGTGCCGGCAGGCCTGCGCTCACCGCTACACGAAGGTGCTGTGGTCGGGCAGCGAGGACCAGCGGCGCATGGTGGGCAAGTGCTACGTGCGGGGCAACGACCTGCGCCTCAACATCAGCGACGAGTGGCAGACCTACCACAACGAGATGTGCAACTCCAACACGGACGCCGAGGAGACGGGCATGTGCCAGATGGGCACCAGCGCTGGCTTCACCACCAACACCATCTACTTCGGGGCGCCCGGCGCCTACAACTGGCAAGGTGTGCGGGCATGGCCCCTGCCTGGGCAGGGACGGGGCAAACAGCCCGTGTGCACGTGCGTGTGCCTCTGTGCGCGTGTGTGCTCGTCTGCGTGCCCATGCATGCGTGCCGCTGCGATGGGCGAGCGTGTCTGCATGCCTCCGAGCGCGTACGCCTGCGTGTGCGCTCGCACGCGGGACCACTCCGGGCAGCGGGGGGCAGCAGGCTGGTGGCGAGGGGCTGATACCTGCTCTGCTCTTGCAGGTACCGACTACATGCTGCAGCGGGAGATGTGGGACCTGCACGACTTCTCCTACCCCAACGAAAAGAATGGCAACATCTACATAGGTGGGGAGCAGGGCACTGGGCTTCCCCCCAGTTCCTTGGCGGCTCTGGAGGGATTTGGGTCTGGAGGAGGTTTGGGGGATGAGGAGTTAGGGAGAACTTGGAGAAGGGCATGGGGTTTGGGGATGTCGGGGGATTCCCTGGGGCGGCCGTGCCCCGGCGGGGGTCCCGTCGCTGGCCCCCGGCTCACCCGCGGGATTTGGCCGCAGGGTACACGGTGGAGATGGGCAGCGCTGTGCTGCAGCAGAACGCGGTGACAGTGGTGTCGGGCGCTCCGCGGTACCAGCACAAGGGCGCCGTGTACCTGCTGAGCCGCAGCCCCCAGCACACCCTGGAGAAGAGCCTGCTGCTCCCCGGCCACCAGGTCGGCTCCTACTTCGGCAGCGCCGTGGCCCTGGCGGACCTCAACAACGACGAGTGAGTTTGGCAGGGCTGGGCCCCCCCAGCTCTGGGGGATGGTGGTCTCTCCTGGGGCATCCCTTAGCTCAGAGGGGTCTCTGTGGGTCGCAGCCTGGGGTGGGTATTGATGGGAGTCTCCATCCTCTTTGTGGGGGCTTTTGGCTCACTTCAGGGGTCTCACTGCTCTTTAGGGGGAGTATGTCTTCCTGCAGCTTTCGGGGGTCCCCACCTCTTCTGGGGAGGTCTCCCCCCTTTCCCTGGGGGACACCTGGGTTTGTCAGGGTGGGGTGTTACGAAGAGGGGTCTGCCCACGCTGCTGGCCTGCGTCGCAGCCCCCCAGCCCTGACCTGCCCCTCGGCCCTGCAGGTGGCAGGACCTGGTGGTGGGAGCCCCCTACTACTTCAAGCGGAAGCAGGAGGTGGGGGGCGCCGTGTACGTGTACATGAACGAGGTGGGGGGCTTCCGGCCCGAGCCCAGCCTGGTGCTCACCGGCCCCAGCTACTCCGCCTTTGGCTTCGCTGTGGCCAGCATCGGGGACATCAACCAGGACGGCTTCCAGGGTGAGGGGCTGGGGGACCCCGTTGCAGGGGGACCCCAGGGTGTGTGGCATGGTGGGGTTGGGGTGCAGCGGGGCTGCCTCTGGGGGTGCAGGGGGGATCTTTGGGGTATGAGGGGGATCCCACTTGGGGGGTATAATGAGCTTTGGGGAGATGGAGGTCTCTGGGGAAGGCCTGGGGTGGTCAGGAAGGGGTGGGGGTGTTCAAGGAAGAGAAGGCGTGGGTGAGAATGGGGTGGGGGGATTGAGGAGGCGCTGAGGAAGCACCAGAGGTGCTGCGGGGCAGCCCCTACCCCATCCCCATGGGACTGACCTTTCTCTTCTCCCCACAGATATCGCTGTGGGGGCTCCTTTTGAGGGGCCCGGCAAGGTCTACATCTACCACAGCAGTGCAGAAGGACTGCTGGACAAACCCCGGCAGGTAACAGCCCCATGGGGCAGGGGGGCTCCCTCAGCTGGCAGAGGGGGGGCTGGACTGCCTCTGAGCATCCTCCAGTCCAGGGGTGGGATGCAGGGGGATCTCCAGATCCGCGGGGCTGATGTGGTGCTGCTGAGCAGTGGGTGACCCCCCTCAATTCTACCGTGCCCCCCAGGTGATCAGCGGCTCAGATCTGGGCCCCGCCAGCATGCGAACCTTCGGGTACTCGCTTAGTGGGGGGCTGGATGTGGACAGCAACTCCTACCCCGACCTCCTGGTGGGCAGCTTGGCGGACAGGATTGCCCTGCTCAGGTAAGGGAGCAGGGATCGGTGGACGTCCTTGAGCCCTCTGTCCTGGCACTGCCACCTCCCTGCCCTGGGGACTGTCCCTGCCTTTTCAAGCACCCCGCTCCCCCCGCGAGGTGGGCACGCGTGTGCCGAGGGGGAGCCTGGTCCCACTTTAGGAGGCTCAGCCGAGCCCTGTCTTGCTGCCCAGAGCTCGTCCTGTGATCAACATCCTGAACAAGACCTTGGCGGTGAACCCCAGCAAGGTGGACCCTGCCTGGTGCACCCCTGACTCCTGGTAAGGCCCCCCGGCATGGTCGGTCCCACTCACGGCGCCGCACCGCGGACGCGTGGGCTGCGGGGTGCTGCAGGCGGCTCTGCTCACAGCCCCGTTTCCCCCCACAGTATCAAGGTGACCGTCTGCTTCTCCTATAACCAGAGCGCTGGCGACCCCAAGTACAAGGAGAGGATCAGTGAGTGCACGGGGGGGACACGTTATGCGTGTGCGCACGGGAATGGGTCTGAGTGTGGGGGGGGGACGTACGCAGGCGCTTGTGCAAGGGTGCGTGCAGAAGGGGTGCGTCGGGGGACACGCTTGCATGCAGGGGGTGCGTGTGCACCCGTCTATGGGGGAGGATATGAGCCGTGGGTGTGGGATGTGTACACGCACATGCGTGTAGGGGATATGCGTGCACACGGGTGACTGTGTTCACGTGTACGTGTGTGCAGGGGGACACGCAGCTGTGTGACCCCCACGGCACTGCTTTCCCCCCCGCAGACCTGGAGTACACGTTAGAGGCTGACAAGGACCGGCACCCCCCCAGGGTGAAGTTTTTGGAGACGCACTCTGCCACCTACCGCGGCATCTTCCGTATGCCTGACACCCGCTGCGAAACCAAGGAGCTCCTGCTGGTGGTGAGTGGGTGTGAGTGCATGCATGTGCGTCTGGATGTGTGCGTGTGTGCGCTACGAGTTGTTCTGCTCGTGACACTGGATCGGGGAACCAGATCCTGGAAGATAGAAGGGGGGATGGTGAGGTGCAGAGGCTTCTGGGAGCAGAGGGATCAGGGCATTTTCCAGCAGGAAAAGAGATCTGAATTCAGGCTACAGCTGCAGTGAGTTTGATGGGTCTTGTAGACAGGGGTGTGGAGCAGGAACTGATGCCTCTAGATGTGGCCGGAGGCTGCTTTGCTGTGGCTGGAGCTGGAGAAGGGACAGGGAGAGAGTCAGTGCTTTACTGTGATTTCCTCCATCCCACAGGAGAACATCCGGGACAAGCTACACCCCATCATGCTCTCCATGAACTACTCGCTGCTGGAGAGGCCCAGGACCTTCCAGCTGGGCCTCCACTCCCTCAACGCCTTCCCCGTCCTCAACGAGGACCAGTCCCACGAGAACGAGACTAAGGTGCCACGCGGAGCGGGCGAACAGGCCGGGTGGGGGCATGGACTCTGTGCAGGCATCCTGGGGGCATGGGGGGGCCCTCCAGGCTCTGCCCATGCCTCAGTGTCCCCATGTGTAAACGGGAGCAGGCGCAGCCCCAAGGGCTGGGCTGTGAGTGCCCCTCTGGGCCCGGCTCTGTGCTTTGGGGATCGGAGAAGGGATGGGTGCTGACACGGAGACGTCCTTGTCCCTCAGATCGAGTTCCAGAAGGAGTGTGGCATGGACAACAAGTGCTACAGCAACCTCCAGCTCCAGAGCAGCTTCGTCACTGACCAGAACCAGCCCCTGCCCAGGTGAGAACGGGCAGCCCCGGGTCTCTGTCCACCTCTCCTGTCTGCTGTGCCATCCCCTGCCCAGCCTAGGTCACCCCTCAGCCACAGCATCCCCATCCTGGCGTGTGCCAGCGTCTCCGTCTCACTGGGGTGGATTCATGCTGTGGTGGGTGGCACCATGTGGGCACCCCTGTGCTGAGCGGGGGCGGTCTCTGCTCGGCGCAGGCTGAACGGGACCCAGGTGCTGCAGTACAGCCGGGACATGCGGAAGCTGTACCTGAGCGTGAACATCACCAACACGCCCACCACGGCCTTCAACGGCGAAGATGCCCACGAGGCCCTGCTCAACATCACAGTGCCTGCAACCCTACTGCCCTCCTCTGTCCGCCCGGTAAGGGACGTCCTCCCCATTCTCCAACTGGAAAAGGGGCAAAGGCCCGGGCTTGGCACTGCCAGGATGTTCCTCACACTCTTCCCCTCCCCAGAGTGGGGCCTGTACCTTTGCGGAGACAGTGCTGTGTGAGCTGGGCAACCCCTTCAAGAGGAACCAGAGGGTGAGTGCTCTCCTCAGGCCCACCTGAGCCCCGCCTGGGGACTCTGTAGGCAGGCAGGGGTCTGGCCATGCTGCTCCAAAGTCCGTCTGTGTTGCAGGCAGAGCTGATCATCACCTTTGAGGCCATTGGGATCACATTGGACACACGAGAGGTCTTGGTGTGGCTGGACCTATCCACGTGAGTGTCCCTGGGCAGGCAAGGGTGGCTGGAAGCAGGGGCTGGGGAAAAGGTGCCTGGAAGGATGTTGGCTCCTCGTTCAGTGAGTGGAAATGCGACTGCCTTTGGGGCAGAGCACAGCTGTGTAGCAAGAGCCCTCAGCTGCTCCACGAGAGAATTGGAAAACAGTTGAGCTGCTAAACCCAGCAGGGCTCCTGGAGCTGGCAAGACAAGGCACCCCCAAGGCTCTTGCTGGGAAGATGGGGGGCTCCCCATGCTGTTCAGCGGAGGGAGACGCTGACCCTGGGGTGGTGTCTTGCAGGCAAAGCACCCAGGAGGACCTGCAGCCCGTGCTGGCCAAGCTGCTGGTGGATTATAGCATCCAGTCGTCGCTGACCATGTGAGTGTGGCAGGGCTGTGACCCGTGTCCCTCTGTGCCCTCTGCGTCCAGCCCAGCAGCCCAGGCAGTGCACCCTGCTCTTTCCCCTGGTGGAGGGTGGGTGCCCACAGAAACCCAGTGCTTTGGCCCGAATTTGGCTGTGCCTGGAGCGAGCACAGCCTGGTGCATCCACGAATCAGGCACGTAGATGCCATGGAGATCAGCCATGCCCTGATCTCCAGCCCCAGAGATGCTCCCTCCCTTCTCCGCCCCCTTCACCATGCATGTCCCCCTTGTCCTGTCCCCAGAGCCTCCTCCCACGTCCAGTCGCACTTCAGCGGGACGGTGGTGGGCGAGTCGGCCATGCAGAGAGAGCAGGACGTGGGCAGCGCCCTCACCTTCGACTTCCAGGTGAGGCCAGTGCGCAGCGGGGCAGCCGGTCCTGGCGGCGTCGAAGTGGTGGGGTTGGGACAGGGGCAGCTCCTTCCCCGGTGCCACCAGGCTTTGCTTTGCAGGTGACCACCAAGGGAGAGTCGCTGGGTACCCTGGGCACCATCCTGCTCGGTTTTGAGTGGCCCTACGAGATCCCCAATGGCAAATGGCTCCTGTACCCCACGGAGATCCTCGTCAACAACAACGAGACCTGCCAACCCCCCGGGGGAGTCATTAACCCCCTCAACCTCACTGTGAGTGTCCTCATCACTGGTGCTTTGCAGGTGTCCAGGCTCTGCCCTCTCCAGGGTGAGCATGACCTGCAGAATGGCAGGACATGCCTGTGCCCCTGCTTCAGTGTTTCCAGCCCTGTTCACCCTTGTTTGATCAGGGTTGCCCGGGCTCTAACAGGGTTCATTCCTTTCCAGCTCCTGGAGGACAAGGTCCCATCCCGGCAGAGACGTGAGCTGGAGGGATTGCAGCTGGCAGAGCCCCCCATCACCCTGGCCACCGCCAAGAAGGCCAAGTCGGAGGTGGTGCTGGTGAGTGGGGCCTGGGGATGGTCCTGGGGGCCTCCGGCTTTGGGGGACGGAGGGGCTGGGGGTCTGGTACCTACGTGCCCTCCACCAGCGCTGCTGGGACGGGGACGGGATGCAGGTGCCTCTGGACACGGTTGCGGGCTGGGGACGCAGCGCACGCTTCTGGCTGCAGCCACTGGGCGGCAGTTGTCTCTTGCAGGGTGCTCACAGGCAGTGACATGCGCACAGCAATGCGCAGAGCGACACACAGCAACACACGCAGCTACCTGTGAGCACAGTCTGCCGCTACAGGCAGCTACAGGTGTGTGTATGCAGTCACGCATAGGGTTGCACACATCCTCCCATGCAGCGACGTACCTGCACACACAGAGCTACACGTTTATGCAGCAGCATGCGCATAGTGACTCGTGTACACACAGCACAGCTCGTTACGTGTGTATGCAACACAGCTGCACGCTTGTACATGCAGTGACACCGAATTGCGTGTGTGTACACACATGCACAATGCACCCAGCTGTAGTCACACATGCACAAACGCATCTCTGAAGGTCACACACACAGCTACACACACGTATAGTTAGGCATGTGGAGCGTATGCAGCTGTAGCCACATACGTGCACAGTTACAGCCCGCTGCGCAACGGCACGTGCACAGGCATAGCTGCACGCGTGTGTGCGCAGTGATACGCTCACTTGCACGCACCAGCTCCCCTGTCCGGTGTTGGTGCGTGGCATACTGCGCTGGCAAGGTGCTCTGCAGACTCTGGGGCTGTGCACCCCCCTGAGCGCCCCCTCCCTCCTCCCAGAGCTGCTCCAAGGGCACAGCCCACTGCATCTGGTTCGAGTGCCCCGTCCACGACACCCAGCACCCCACCACCTTCAGCATCCGCGCCCGCGTGTGGAACAGCACCTTCATCGAGGTCAGTGCAGGGCCCTGCGGTTCGGCTTTGTGGGGGGCAGTGGGTGCTGGCAGAGCTGGGTCAGCTCTGAGGTCAGGGCTGGGCTGCTCCTCCCAGGGAGCTAGGGACGCTGCTGAAACAAGGCACTGAGTTTGCCAGGTCTCAGCTCAGCAACTATCATCCATCCCTCACCCTGTTCCCAGCAGCAGGGGTTGGAAGGGGTGAGGTTGGTATGGCTGCCTGGAGATGGGGTGTCCTCTGCTCTGGGACTCTTGGGGCCACCAGCTAAGTGCCAGTGGTCCTGGCAGTCCCGAGACCCCTCCATCACCTGTGTGCCCCCAGGAGTACAGCGATTTTGACCGGGTGAAGGTGGATGGCACAGCAACGCTGTTCCTCCGGACCCACGTCCCCACCATCAACATGAAGAACCACACAGTGCGGGTGAGTCACACCAGAGCCTCTGACTGGAACGGGCTGGGACTGGGGTTACTGGGAGCTCCCCCCAGCCCAGGCCCCCTTCCCCCAGTGAGCCTTTTCTTGGCCTTTCCAGTTCTCTGTGGACGTTGACTCGGAGCTGACGGAGGAGCAGCCAGCCGAGATTGCGCTGTGGTTGGTGCTGGTGTCCGTGGCGGCCGGGCTGCTGCTGCTAGGGCTGATCATCGTCCTGCTGTGGAAGGTGAGCACCTCGTCGACGCTGCTCCCAGCCTGGCAGGTGTCTGGATCCCCCTGTCCTGCGGGCAAGTGGTGCAGGAGCTGCTGTGAGACCTGACGTGCTCATGTCACCGATGGCTGGTGATTCTCCACCTGGATGTGGGATGCTCACGGACGGCTCCAGGCAGCAAAACTCAGGCAGAGGCATGAGAAACCGCCTCTCCGGATGGCCACGGGCAGCCCCTCCGGGTGGGAGCTGGCCCAGGAGGAGGCCATATACAGGATGCAGAAACGCACCCACCTCTGGGGTGGAACGAGCCTGCTGCCACTGTGTGGCCAAGGAGGGAGAGCAGAAAGAGCAGATCGAAGGCCCTGCCCCTCCCGGAGTAGGGAGACATGGCAAAATATTGCGGGAGTCGAAACAGCCGAGGCAGGGCTGGACGATGGCACCTCCTTGTCCCTCGCCTCCTCCTGCAGCATCAGGTCTCTCACAGCTGCAGGGGCCTCATCCTGCCCTTCTCTTTGGCTCCCAGCTCCTCCCTGCAGCGGTGCAGGGTGTGGGGGTCCCTGACCCCCCGAGGACCCCCCCCACTCTCTGGCCAGGAGGGGTTGCATGGGACCAGCCAGGTGCTGTCCCTCCGCAGCATCTGCAGGGCCCCCCACCCTGTGTCCCCAAGGACGAGCCCTCAGCAGGGTGCAGCTCTTGGCCCGCTGCTCCTCTGCCCCTACCCTGGGCAGGTGGCTCCCAGCCGCCCCTCTCTGTCATCTCCCAGCCATTCCCTGGATGTGGCCACTTCTGGGCCAGAGCGTTCCCACTCTGGGCCCCTCGTCCGTGTCCCCTGACCCGTGTCGCCTCCTTCCTCGCAGTGCGGTTTCTTCCGGCGGGCCAACACGCGGGCCATGTACGAAGCCAAGGGCCAGAAGGCGGAGATGAAGATCCAGCCGTCTGAAACGGAGCGGCTGACGGACGACTACTAGCTGGGGGCAGCCCCGTTGCCCCCGAGCACCCACTCCACCCGCTTGGTAATGCCCCGGACCCTCATTCCCTGCGTCCTGCTGGGCCGGCTGCAGCGGGACCCTCCTTCTCTCCAGCCTCCTCCGCTCTCCCTTCACTGCTCCATCCCTTCCTGCCGGGCCCTATAGGGCCCCCATAGGGGTGCAAGGTCTCCGTGTGCATCTCCCTCGAGCCGCTCCAGGACAGTTTTTCCTTTCCGTCTTCGAGGCCACGGGCCTTGCTTGGCCTCTGCCCCATGAGAGTCCCGGAGCGGCTGGGACAGAGGCAGGAGACGGCCTCCTCGGGGTGTTCGTCACCACGGGCCGGCTGCAAAGGTGAACGGCTCGTGCGAAGCATCAGGCTGGTGCACAGCACCCACGGCAGAGAGGAAGCCGAGGCACGCGCTGCGCGGCGGGCGAGGGGTCCTGTCCCCCTTCGCCGGCTCTGGATCCTCTTTTCACTCTCCGCCTGTCTGATCTGTCTCTGGGCTCCGGTTTCTCCTCCCGGTTTCTCTCCTCTGTCCCCCGTCCCTGCGTTAACCTGCTCCTTCCTTCTCCCCCCGCAGTGCGACTTCTTCCAGCGGACTCGCTACTACCGGATCATGCCCAAGTACCACGCGGTGAGGATCCGGCAGGAGCAGCGCTACCAGCCTGGCGGCCTCCTGCCCCGCCGGCGCAAGAAACACTGGGTAACAAGCTGGCAGGAGCCAGAGAAGTACTACTGACCCCCCCGCCCTCACCCCCGCCAGCGGGGCCGGGGGCCGCGCGCGTCCCCGCCGAGCCGTCGGGCGAGGGGAGCACGAGGACTGGTTTTACTTTGCACAAGGGGATCTTTTCCTGCCCGTATCCGCCTCCCCGTTGCCCAGGGAGGTGGCTGCGTCCCCGCGCTCGCTCGCGTGCCCTCCCGTACGCTTCCCCGTGCCCTCTTGTGCACGACCCGCCTCTCGCACGCTCGCACCTCGCGCTCCCGACGGGAGGGCTGCTGCGGCGCGGGGCTGAGCCCGACGCGTCCCCCCGCCTTCCTCGACACGATCGCTGCTGGTCTCACTAGTGCCTTCCCCCCGCGGCAGCAGCCTCGCGCCCTCCGTGCGCCGGCGGGGCTGCCGCGCGCAGACACTCCTCCCTGCCGGGTGTCCAAGACACGTCCTCGCACGCCGGGACACGCTCGCGCACCCCGCGTCTCCCCGAGCCCCCCGGCGCCTCTGGGGGCGACGTGAATGACCCCCTGTGTGTCCCCCGCTTCCCTCCGCGCTGACCGCGGGACTCTGCTCGGCTCGCGCCGGGGCCGCGTGTTGCACGGGGACGGGGTGCAGTGGGAGGGCAGAGCCTTCCTCCCCTGCCTCCTCCTCCCCAAAGCAGCACGGGAGCCTGATCCCGCACATTCCTTTCCCTACTCCCCGTCCAGCGTCGGGGCCAGCGCGGACACGGCCTTGGCACGGGGGGTGCAGAGCACCAGGAGGGGAAACCCCTCCGTGCAGCCTTAGCCCCTGCAGCGACTCTGGGGCTGGGGGAGCCTGTCCTGCCCCAGGGCTCTGTCCTGCCCCGCAGATGCCGACGCTGCCCTGGGGGTTAAGTTATTCTGTGTCTCTCGTGTGCGTTTCGGTGTGGAGCTCCGGAGCGTGGTCGGTACTAGGGCCCGGGGGCGGCGTGTCCCCCCGGCCGGGCGCGCGCCCTGTCCCTGGTGCCCAATAAAGCCCCGCTCCGGGATTTGTAACCTCTCGCCTCCCCCCTGCGCCAGCCGAGACCTTGACTCGGGGGGGGGGGGGGGGACACGCAGCAGGGGCCAAAGGGCTGTGCGGGGCCTGGGGGGGGGGGTAGGGCCTCGTGGGACGGGGTATTGGGGGGAAATGCCCCAAGTGAGGAGGGGTGACGGGGGCAGGAACTACCCTGGGGAGGAGGGGGTCATGGGGGGGGAAAACTCTCTGGCTGGAGAGGGATGAAGCGGGGGGGCTACCGGGCTGGGAGGGGGTAATGGAGGAAAATACCCTATGTGGGGAGGGGTAATGGGGGGAGATACCCCGGGGGAAAAGGGACGGGGGGGAAAAATGCTCTGGGTGGGCAGGGGTAACAGGGGGGGTAAGTACCCGGGTGGGCAGGGGTAACAGGGGGCAATACCCTGGGAAGCCGGGGTAACAGGGGGGTAAGTACCCGGGTGGGCAGGGCAATGGGGGCAAGACCCGGGGGGCGCAGGGGTATCGGCTCGGGGGGGGGCGCAGGAAGGGGCTGAGCAGGGACCGCTGCGGGCACGAAGTGGTTCGGGGCGGGGGGGGGCGGGGCTGGCGGGGCGGGGCGGAGCCAGAGCGGCGGCGCTAGCGAGCGGGGCGGGGCCAGCGGGCGGGGCGGGCGGCGATTGGCCGGCGGGCGGGTTGTTTGCGCGCGGCGCGGCGCGGGGCGGGGCCGGCGGCGGAGCCGGGGCCGGGGGCGGCGGGTCGGAGCGGGCCGGGGCCGGGGCCGGGGCCGGGGCCGGGGGCGCCATGCGGCTGCTGCGGTGCCTGCGGAAGCGGGCGGCCCTGGCCGGCGTGCCCACCTACATCGAGCACTTCAGCAAGTTCTCGCCCTCGCCGCTCTCCATGAAGCAGTTCCTGGACTTCGGTAAATATCCGCCTTCCCCCCCCCCCCCCCCGGTACCTCCCCGGTAAATACCCCCCTCTCCCTCCGGTACGCACCCGGCCCGGCACAGCCGCTCCGGGGAGGGACCCGTGGGCTCCGCCCCGGGAGGGGGACACCCCTCCCCATCCCCCAGCCAGAAAACACCCGCCTCCGGGTAAATACCACCCTGCCCTCGGTAAATACCCGGGGTAGCGGCTGCTCTGAAGAGGTGCATTCATGCCCCGGTCCCGGGGAAAGCCACGCCAGCCTCCCCCCCCCGGTAAATACCTGGTAAATAACCCCCCCTCCCCCTGCTCTGGTAAATACCCGGGTTGAGGAGATAGCTGCTCTGGCACTGCCCCCAGGGAGAGACACCCCTGGTAAATATCTGGGTCTGGGTAAGTATCCCCCTGCATAAATACCTGGGCAAATACTCCCCATGTAAATACCTCCCTATAAATACCTGGGTAAATAACCCCCCCCAAATACATGGCCTGGCCCCAGGAGATCCCCCCAGGCACTGCTGGAGGGAGAAACTCCCCTCGGGTGAATAACCCCGGTTGTACCTGCCCCTTGCGGGCAAATAATTACTTCAGAGAGGATGTCCCCTGGGGAGATAACTAGGCCTTGGGGACATTCCCCCCGCCTGGGTCAGCAACAGGTAAATATCCCCCTCCCTGGGAAATCCTCCCCTCCTGGGTAAATAACCGAGTCTGGGAAAATATCCATCTCCAAGGCAACTGTCTCTAGATAAATACCCACTTGTGGGGAGATAACCCCCCTGCCCCAAATAACTGCCCGCAGGGAGATACTTCAGCCAGGGAAATGCCCCCTGCTAGGTAAATACTGCCCTGGGTAAATACCCGCCTTGTCCCTGCTCTGGGGAAGCGCCTCTGTGCAAGGCCTGGCCAGGCAGATGTCCCCCCACCATGCCTATTGGGGTAAATACCCCCCAGGTAAGTATATCCCCACACGCTTCAGCCCCATAACCGTCCCCAGTGTCCCCCGAGCCGGGTGAATACCCTGCCAGCAGGAAACCCTGTCTGTGCATGCCGAATCTGGGGCATCTCCCAGCCCCCTGCGCCCCCGCCGGGTAAATAACCCTGTGCACAGCCCCATGCCCACGTGCCATAAACACCCGGGTGAGTATTCCCCTCCCGAGCACCCTGTCCGGAGAGAGCCCTCCCTTGTTCCCGCAGCCGGGTAAATACCCACCCTGGCCCCCGCAAATACCCCGTGTCCTGGGGCAATACCCGCTCCCAGCCGGTGGGATGTGCCTGGCCCAGGGCTTCCCCTCAGCTCCCTGGCCCACGTGGCCCTGCTGATGCTCGCTGGGAAATACCCCGGGTAAATACCCTGGGGAGGCAGGAGGTGCCCCCCCTGCCCCTGTTCCCCCATGGGGCTCTCCGTCACCATCCGTGGGGTCTGCGGCCGGTTCCCGGCAAACCCTCGCTCCCTGCTGGCTCTTCTAAGGTCAATGCTATATTTACCCGCGTCGCAGCTGCGCCCGGGCTCGGGGTCTCCAGGCTCCCCCCGAGCCCCCTCCGCCTCTGCCCTTCTCCCTGCCCGGCCTGTTTTCCCCTCCTCGAATCCTCGTGTTTTGGCAGCCGCCGGCCCGGTGCTCCCTCGTCCGCTCTCCTCCGGCTGGGAAGGGGGAGCCCCCCACCCAGGGCTGCCTGGTTGATGGTGCAGTTTGGGTGTCCCCCATGCTGATGGTGTCCCGTGTCCTTCTCCCCTCCCAATCGTGCCCAGGGGCTTCCAGCCTGTTCCCCCAGTCTGGGCTCCAGCGGCTGAACTGGGCTGAACTGGGCTGCCCTCCCCAATGGGCTCAGCCGTGCCTTGTCCTAGCTTTCCCGTGGTCTCGTCTTAGCCAATGATGGGGACCTGCTCCTCTCCAGACCCTCCCAGTATCCCCCAGTCCCTGGTCGTACCACCGGTGGAGGGGCAAAGCTGGCTTCAAGTCGCGGGGTCGACCTGCTGCCATCCCCTGCCCCAGGGCCGTGGGCCTCCCTCCTGCTCACCCCATCTCCCCGCGCCCCCGTAGGCTCCAGCAATGCCTGTGAGAAGACCTCCTTCGCCTTCCTGCGGCAGGAGCTGCCCGTCCGCCTCTCCAACATCATGAAGGAGATCAACCTGCTGCCGGACCGGGTCCTCCGCACCCCCTCGGTGCAGCTCGTGCAGAGCTGGTGAGCGCCTGGCGCCGGGGGCACCAGTGCTGTCTGTGTGGGTGCTGTCACCCACGCAGGTCCCACCACCATTGCCTGCCCGGGTCCCATCACCATCACTTGTGGTTGTCCTACCACCACCCCAGGTCCTATCACTGTCACCCATGGGGGTGCTACTGCAGGTCCCACGGCCGTCAACTTTGAGGGTCCCACCACTGCAGGTCCTGCTGCCACCATGGGTCCCCCCAGTGTCACCTGTGGGGATCCCACCACCATGAGTCCCACCGCTGTCACCCATTGGGATCCCACTGCCACCACTGGTCCCACCACCATTGCCTTCATGGGTCCCACCACTGTCACCTGCATGGGTCCTGCTGCCACCACAGGTTCCACCGCTGCTGCTGACTCTCTTCCCCGGGAGATCCAGGAGGACCTGCTGGGTGGGACGGGGACGGGGGCCAAGCCAGGTGCAGGGCAGCACCGCGGGGAGGGTGTCTCGCCGGGCAGGACCCCCGGCCCATCGGGGCCGTTCCCAGGCCGTGCCCTGGGGTGGGCGAGGGCTGCGGGGCCATGGCACCCGGTGCCAGGCAGGGCGTCCCCAGCGCCAGCCCTGTGTCCTGCCCGGGCCTGCTGCCCCCCCGAAAGGGCAGAGCCAGCCCCGTCGGCCGGGGGTCCCTGTCCCCGCGTGGGGGACAGGCTCTGGATGTGCCTTTAAGGGCCGTGTCCCCCTGCCAGCTCGCGGCAGCTTGAACCTTATCCCAGTGCGGCCACGTGACGAGTTGTTTGTGCAGCGTCCTCAGCCCCTGCCGCCCGCGCGGCCCGGCCCGGTGCCAGGCCTGCTCCGGGCAGGATCTGGCCAGACCCCCCCTCCCGAAGCCCTTCGGAGCTGGGAGCGCTCGTGGGGGCCCCTCAAAGCATGTCCACGGGGGGTTCCCCAAATTGCCCCTCTCCTGCCTGGTACCCCCAGCCAGATCTGTGGGGCTGTGCCCCCCGGCTGCTCCCGTGCCCTGGGGGGGTGGGACTGCTCTGGGGGGGCCCTGCGAGCTCGGGGAGGGGGGGGTTGATGGGGGAGCCCCAGGCTTTGGGGGTGTCCCGGTTCTTGGGGTGCTGAGCCCCCTCTCCCTGCATGGGGCAGTGCCCTCGGGGGCACCCTCTGCCCCACAGGCAGGAGGTCCCTTGGGTGCTCCATCCCTGGGGGGGTCCTGAGCAGGGGGTAACCGGCTCCTTCCCCAGGTACGTCCAGAGCCTGCTGGACATCATGGAGTTCCTCGACAGGGACCCCGAGGACCAGGCCACCCTAGGACAGTAAGTCGTGGGGAGGTGGCAGCGTGTCTGTGATGTCCCATCCCCAGTCCCTGGGGTGTCACCTCCTCCCAGACTCGCCCTGGTGATCGCTGGCATCGCGCCTGCGTCCTGGCATGTTGCACCATATTTTGGACCCAAACATATTTGCACCCAAACTTCAGCCACCCAAAGGGCTTCTCTGAGCATCCTGGTGCTGCCGGGATCTGCTCCGGGTTTTCCCTGGTGCCGCCTGCTCCAGCCCTCGGGGAAACCCGGCCTGGATCATGGGCTCCTGCCTGGACTGGGTGCCCCAGCTGGCCACTGCCATTCTCAGTGCCGTCCCTCGCTCCCGGCCAGGTTCACGGACGCCCTCGTCACCATCCGCAACCGGCACAACGACGTGGTGCCCACCATGGCGCAGGGGGTGATCGAGTACAAGGAGGCCTACGGGGACGACCCCGTGTCCAACCAGAACATCCAGTACTTCCTCGACCGCTTCTACCTGAGCCGCATCTCCATCCGCATGCTCATCAACCAGCACAGTGAGCCCCGGCATCCTCCCTGGACCTGGGCATCCCCCTGTCCCGAGGGTCCCTGCTGGCCCCGGGGCATCTTCCGACTATCCCGAGGGTCCCTGCCGGCCTTGGGTCCCCCCTAGCCCCAAGCATCCCTCTGCCCCAGGCTTCCCCCTCACCCTTCCCCTGTGCTCTGCCCTGCCAGCTCCAGGCATCTCTCTGCCCCGAGATGCCCCCATGTCCTGCCCCTCCAGCCCCTGCTTGCCCCCACGTCCCCTTTGCCCCCACCCACACGCCAGGGAGGGGACATGCCAGGGGGTCCCCGGGGTGGGGTTAACTCCTTCCCCGTCGTCTCCCCGCAGCGCTGCTCTTCGACGGCAGCACCAACCCAGCGCACCCCAAGCACATCGGGAGCATCGACCCGCACTGCGGCGTGGCCGACGTGGTGAGAGGTCTGTGGGGAGCCGGGGAGGACGCGGCTCCTGCCCCTCCGGGGGCCGAAACGTGGGGCTGCTGGGAGTCCGGGGGGCCCTTGATCTTCTCCCTGCCCCTTGGATCTTCCTGTTTGGGGGTCATTTGTGTCACAAGTTGGATGGGCCTCAGCCAAGCCTGGTGTCTGAGGTCCTCTGTGTTTTGGAGTTGCTCCAGAGGAAGCCAGGAACTTGCCGGTTCTCTAGAAACGCAGGAGATTTGGGTGTCTGGGGAAGGAGGGCCCCAAATCCACTTACTGCCTTCGTGCCAGGGGTGTGTGTGTTGACCCCTCCACTTCGCCCTTCCCCAGATGCCTACAACATGGCCAAGCTCCTGTGTGACAAGTACTACATGTCCTCGCCTGACCTGGAGATTGAGGAGGTGAACGGTGAGGCAGGGCTGGGGGTCTGCGTTCGGAGAGGGGTGGGAGTGGGGGGTTCTCGGGTGTCTTGTTCAGGGTTGGGGAAGGTGGGGAGGCTGACAGCTGCTCTCCTCCCCGCAGCAAACAACTCCCAGCAGCCCATCAACATCGTCTATGTCCCGTCACACCTCTACCACATGCTCTTCGAGCTCTTCAAGGTAAATCTCTGCGTCTCTCTGGCTGGAGCTGCAGGACCCAGCACTGTCCGAGCCCGTTGGGGGCAGGCGGGGTGGGAGAACGTGGCTGGGGGGCCGTGTGCTGGGAAGGAGGTTGCATGGGGCCCCGTGCCCACGCAGCCCCTGATGCCCGCTTCTGACTCCTTGCCCCGCAGAACGCCATGCGAGCCACGGTGGAGAGCCACGAGAACAGCCCGCGGCTCCCAGCCATCAAGGTGATGGTGGCCCTGGGCCAGGAAGACCTCTCCATCAAGGTGCGTGAGGGATGGCTGGCCACCTCTAGTCCTCTGAGGGTGATCCTGGGCATCGGGGCTGCGTGGGGTGGCAGCAGCAGGGCTGGGGGGATAGCGACGGGGCCGGGAACGGGCCTTGACAACCCGCCGCGTCTTGCAGATGAGTGACCGGGGCCTGGGCGTCCCTCTGCGGAAAATCGAGCGTCTCTTCAGCTACCTGTACTCCACTGCTCCCACCCCGCAGCTGGGCACGGGGGGTGCCCCCCTGGTAGGTGCCGTGGGATCCGGCACAGCTCCTGGGTGCTGGGGACACAGGCGCGAGTCTACCTGGGGGTGGCCTGCAGAGGTTTGGAGGTGGCATGGTGACATTAGGGGGTGGCATGGAGATGTTTGGGGGTGCCCGGCAGTGGCGTGGTGACATTTGGGAGTGCCTGGAAGTGGCATGCCAACGCTTGGGGGTGGCGCGGTGACATTTGGGAGTGCCTGGAGGTGATGTGTTGACTTCTGGGGCTGCGCGCGGTGCCACTTGGGGTGGTGCGGTGACACCTGGGGGCACCGTGGGGACATTTGTGGGCGCTGGGCCTGGCGCTGGAAGCCTGTGACCCCCATCTCGCTCCCCGCGCAGGCTGGCTTCGGCTACGGCTTGCCCATTTCCCGCCTCTACGCCAAGTATTTCCAGGGCGATCTGCAGCTCTTCTCCATGGAGGGCTTCGGCACGGACGCCGTCATCTACCTAAAGGTGGGGTTTCCCCCATCCCCTTCCCTCCCCGCCATTCCCTGGTCTCTCCGCCCGGGGCCACAAGCCACCCGGGGGCACGGGACCGTCCCTAGCTGTCCCGTGTCTCCCGCAGGCCCTGTCCACGGACTCGGTGGAGCGATTGCCCGTCTACAACAAGTCGGCCTGGCGGCACTACCAGGCCAGCCAGGAGGCCGGGGACTGGTGCGTGCCCAGCACCGAGCCCAAGAACACGTCCACCTACCGCGTGCCGTAGGCCGGGGCCGCGGGCAAGAGGCGCCGATGCGGCCGCGGGTTTGGCTTCCTTTGCAGGCTGTAGCTAGCCCCCGCCCCAGGGCGCTGGGGGGGCTGTGGACCCCCCCCTCCCCGGTGCCTCCCCGGCGCGTCCGGGGTGGGGGAGTGTTTTACACGAGCATCTTTTTAGTAACCCGGTTTCGGCCTCCCGCCGGGGGAAGCTGGAGCCGGGGTGGCTTTTTTTTTTATTGCTCACCGGGAAGCGTGTGAAACACGGGGTGGGGGGGTTATCGCTCTGTTGGGGGGTCCCTAGTGGGGAGCAGAGCTGGGGGGGTCCCTCGCCCCCAGGCTTGGTGGCACTTTGGTACGTAGCAGGGGGTGGCAGAGGTGCCCTGTCGGTGCTCCTCGTCCCCCGGCGGAGCTGTGTTAAGGGGGGGCAGAGCCCCTGTCCCTCCCAGCGCCCGCCCTGCGGTGGGTACGACCCGGGGGGCACCCAGGGGTGGCGAGGGGCTGGCCCTTTCCAGTGTTGCCGATAGCACTTCCCTGCCCCTCCAGCCTCCCAGGGGTGAGGGGACTGGGCCTGAGACACCCCCCCCCTCGCCCCCCCCGGACTCCCTGCTCGTCCCTGGTATTGCACTACTGAGCTGTATTCACCCGCGTGCGCACACCCACGTGGGTGCACCCGTGTGTACGCCCGCGCGGGCTGGTTCCCCACAGCATGCTTGGACCTGCTCGGGAATCTCCCTCTCCCTTTCTCTCTTTCCTTCCTTCCTTCCTTCCTTCCTTCCTTCCCTCTCCTCCGTCCCCCACCCCGTGCTGTCAGTAAATTGGATGTTGACTGAGCTCCTGTCGTGGCTTTTTGGGGCCCCAGGACCCCCCCACACCCTCTCCCCTGCACTGGTTGGGCCATCTCTGTCCCGGGATGGGGGCCTCGCTCTTGGGCCTCCCACACGGCATGGAAGAGCAGTCACATCCCAGGACACCCGGGTCCCTGCTCCGTCCCCCCCGGTGAGTCACCATCTCTCTGTGCCTCAGTTTACCTGTCCCAGGGTCACCCAGGCTTGGGAAGAGGCTGCTGCGTCCCTCCAGCCTGGGCACAGTCACAGGGTGGCACATGGGGACACTGGTGGCTCAGGGACCCTGTCCTGGGGAGGGAGAACCAAGCTGCAGCCAGCTGCTGGGCTCTGTCCCCCCACTGCCGGTGCCCCCCAGCCTAGCACAGAGCTGCCCCCCGCCTCATCTCCCAGCCCCGTCCCAGTCCGGCTTATACTGGTAGCACTGGTTTGCACTGGCCCTTGTTACCCTTTTATTTCCTGGGGTGCCACCCATGCCGCTGGCGGGCCGGGTCGGTTTTATTTGGGGAAGGGGGGGGGCGGAAATCAGCATTCGCTTACCGCATCCCGACTCGGGCTGCGCGCGTCCGGGGGCGTCAGGCCATGCGCTGTCCTCGGCCGGTGCCGCACCGCGCCGGGGGGTGGGGGCCGGGGTGGAGGGGCAGCTGGGAGGGGGGGGGACAGGGTGGGGGCTGACGTGCCATTTGCATCCGGAAGAGGGACCCAGGCCCCGGTCTGTGCCCGTGGGGTGGAGGGGGCAGGCAGGGAGTGGGCAGAAAGAGGAGGGGGGCACGTGCCGCTCTGTGCTCGTCTTGGCCTGGCGCCACGGTCCCTTCGCCACGGTTGGCGTGTCCCGTGCCGGAGTCCGGTGCCCCCCGGGCGTCCCGGGGGCTGCAGGCAGGGGAAGGGGTGCTGGGGCGCTCCTGGCCCCCCCTAGCTCCTCCGCTGCTCCTGGTCTCTCTTCTTCTGCTTCTCCCGCTGCTTCTCCGCCTTCTCCTGGGCCTTGCGTTCCTTCTCCACTGCCAGGCTCAGCTCCTTCAGCTTCCGCTTGAGCACCGCGCGGTCCTGCGAGCTGCCCACACCCAGCGCCTGCCGGGACATGTGAGCGCTGGCCTCTGGGGATGGATGCGGCCCTCTCCCTGGCCTGGGGGTGCCAGGACCTCCCTGCACCTTCTGCCCTATGGACTGACCCTTTGGGGTACCTGGAGCCCCTCTGCACCACTTGTCTTGTGGATCATGCTGTTGAGGTACCTAAAACCCTACACCTTCTGCCCTGTGCACCAGCCCTTTGGGGTACCTAGAACTGCCCCCCATATGCCTCCTGCCCCCTTGACCGGACTGTTGGGATACATGGAACGACCCTCCACCTCCTACTCCCTGGACCAGCCTGTGGGATTGCCTTGAGCCTTTTGTCCCGGGGAGGAGTCTAACAGGGTACCTAGAACCCCACATGCCTCCTGCCCCATGGACCAGACCATTGGTGTACCTTGAACCCACCCAGACCTGCCCCGTGGAGCAGCCCATTGAAGTACCTAGAACCTCCAGAACCTCTTGCCCTATGAATAGGCCTGTTGGGATATCGAGAGCTCACCCACCCCTCCTTGTCCTGTGGAGCAACCCATTGAGATCTAGAACCTCTTGCTCTGTAACTGAACCTGTTGGGGTACCTAGAACCCCCTGCACCCCAGCAGAGGTAAAGGATGCCCACCCCTGTACCTTGAGCTTGGCGCCATCGAGGTGCAGGAGCCGGGGACCATCGACCCCATGGGCCAAGAACTCATCCACGTACTGCTCCAGGTTGAGGCTCTCCAGCCACTGCCCAACCTGCTGGCACGTCCAGCTCGCGGCTGCTCCGGGGGGCTCGTCCAGGAACTGAGCACAGGGGGCCAGGATTAGGCGGGGGGAGCAGAGCAGGGAAGCTGTGGGGTCACGGCAGCGGGGTCCCCGGGGCTCACCTCGTCCGAGGACTGCGACAGGGTGTGATAAGGGTAGGAGCACTTGGTGTCGGCCGTGCCGCTGGGCAGCCGGGGGCTGGAGCTGGGCGGCGTGGAGTCATCGCTCAGCGTCGATTCCTGGGGCAGCAGGAGACGGGAGGGCAGAGCTGACCCTGCAACCTGCCCCTATGGAGCTCCCACACCAGCCTATAGCAACCTGCCCCTATGGAGCTCCCACACCAGCCTATAGCACCCTGTCCCTATGGGCCCCCTACCCTCCCAGCTAAGTACCTGCTCCTATAGCTATCTCAGCCCTAAGGGGCTCTGATACTCTCCCATAGAGCTATACTCTCCTATATGGCTCTGCCACCTTCTAGAGCTATCTTGACCCTATAGGACTTTGACACCCTCCCCTATAGCTCTCCAGCCCTATAGTGCTCTACTTCCTTCCCTATAGTTAGATTCATAGGTGCTGTGATGTCCTCCCCTATAGCTTCCTAACCTGATAGGGCTCCCATGCCCTCCCCTATAGTCACCCAGCCCTGTGGGTGCCCCCATCCCCGGGCACTGACCTGGGAGGCAGATTTGGCGGGGCTGAGGCCCTCGTGCCGGGGCGAGCCGGCGGGCGAAGCGGCGCCCGGGGAGGCCGAGCCCTTCGCGCTGTCCGAGAACCAGGAGAAGGGCAGGAAGGGCGAGCCCGAGGGGCGGCCGGAGCCCTCCGCCGCCTCCCTAGGGACAGAGCCACGTTAGGGGTTCCCTGTGCCCCATGGGGCCACCTCGACCCCCTCCCTGGGCTATTGCGGGGGGCCAGGCAGCCCCCCCCTGCATCCCGGGGCTGCCACGGGTCCCGGGCCCCCCTTACCTGCTGCCCATGGACAGGCGGTTGCTCCCCTTCTCCTTCTTGCTCTTGCTGGAGGACGCCCGGCGGAGGGTCACCCTGCGGGAGAGGGAGTCGCGGGGCGGCTGGGGCTCAGGGGTCCAGGCGGGAGGAGAGCGAGGTGCCCCGAGGGCTGTGCTCCCCCGCTGGCCACCCAGCCAGTGTGTCTCTCTGTCCATCCATGTGTCCTTCCACCTTTCCATCTCTCCATCTATTCCTCCATCTTTCCATCCCTCTGTGCGTCTCTCCATCCATCCATCTATCCCTCCCCACCCACACCCTTCCATCTGCTCCTCTATCCAGCTACCCGATGCTCCATCCATCCCTCCCCAGGGCCAGGACTCACCCCAGATCCAGGAACTTCCTCCGTGTTTTCTTATCCAGCCCCACGGTGGGGCTGGCCGGCTCAGGGGGACTCATGTCCCGGCTGTCATCTGCAGGAGGAGGAGGGGGGGTCACCCACTATCCCCCACGCGTGGTGCCAGGGGTCCCTGGCAATGGCAGGAGGAGGCTTTGCCAAGGCCACGGCATGGGCCAGTCCTCTGCCGGGGACCCCCCGTTGCCCCCAGCCCGGGGGGGGGGGGGCCAGGGAAGGGATGGGGGACGGAGCGGGCGCTCACCTTCGCTGTGCCGCTGGGGCCGGGCATCGCGGCGGGCGAAGCCGGGCGAGCTGTCGGAGCTGTGGCAGGACTTGGGCGAGGGGGTGCCCGCCAGCCCCTCCTGGGACGAGGCGTTGGTGAGGGGCCGGTAGCGGCTGAGGGGCGGTGAGGGGCCCTCGGGGTCCCCCAGCGCCCGCCGCACGGCCGAGGCCTCGAAGGAGAACTCGGTGCCGCGGGAGAAGGGCGACGCGGCCGAGAGCGGGGACGAGGCCGGGGGCGAGCAGCCGCCCGGCGAGCGCCTCCCGGCCGCGGGGCTGCCGCTGCCCTCGGCTCCCTGGGGGGGCACAGGGGATTTGGGGGGGGTCAGGCCCCTGCAGCCCCCCAGGGACTGTCTGTATCTGCCTCCCCCCCCCTCCTGCCCCCACCCATCCCCCTGGGGGTCCCCTCAAACTGCCCCATGGGGCCCTTGCTGCACATCCCCGTGCTCCGTCCTCAAGTACCTACCCCAGGTCCCCAGCATGTGTCCCCCACTGAGCTCCCCCCCAGCGCCCCCCAGCTCCCCTATGGCCACCCCTGATCAGGCCCCCCTAAACCCCCTGGGACTCCCGTGGGTGCCCAGGTTGTGGCAGGGCCCAGCACCCCGTCGGCTCAGCCAGGGTCCCCCCCCCGCATGGTTGCCCATGGGACTTACCCTCCGCTCGGGCCCCTCTTCACCCTCGGTGGAGCTGGCGCTGTCTCGCAGGCGGGAGCGGGATGGCCGGTGCCGCCGGCCCTTGGCTAGGAGCCGAGCTCGGGCCTTCTGCAAGCTGCTGTCGAGCCGCTGCGTCTCTGGAACCACAGCGGTAAAATCTGGGGGTGAAAGAGAGACCGGGGCAGAGAGAGAGAGACAGGTGGACAGACGGACAGGGAGATGGGGATGGATAGACGGATGGATGGGTAGGGATGGAGAGATCAACGAGTAGGACAGGTAGAGGGGGACAGATGGACAAACAGGCAGGGACAAGGAGACCAGAAGGGATGGATGGATGGATGCACAGGTAGGGATAAGGAGATGGGGATGGGAGAACATTGTGGGAGACAGATGGGCAGACGGATGGGAGGACATGGGGACCCCAGTGGAGATGGGAGAGTGTTGCGGGGATGGATGGACAGATGGACACAGAGAGAAGGCCAGGCCAGTGGAAATGGGAGAGAGGCAAAGGGGCACGGAGGCAGGGTAAGAGTATCAGGGGACGGATAGGGGATCCCGGTGGGGATGGGATGGGGGGGACAGGGGTAGGGGAGCATTGGGGAGATGGATGGGGGATCCCGGTGGAGATGGGACAAGGAACAGAGGGACAGAGAGAAGTGTTCAAAGAGACGCCCAGCACGTGGGGCCCCAGTGCCCGTGGTGCAGGCAGCCCTGGCCATAGCCAGGGCAGGGAGAGGAGCTGGCAGAGGCCAAAGGCAGAATGAGGACCATGGGGCTCCCCAGGCTCATCTGCCTTGAGTGTCCCTGAGGACAGTGTCCCCGTCACCTGGGCCTGTCCCAGGTCTACCCCACACCAGGAGAAAGCTCTGGGATTGCCCTGATGCGCTCCGGCCATCCGCTGAGGGGTTTGGCCCCACTGTCCCCATAGTGCTGCAGGCAGGAGTGGCCCAGCGCCTGCTGCCTGCCCTTCTCTGCCCGAATGAACCCAGCTTCAGCCTCCGCTTGGACATCTCATGCTCCAGCCCCAACCATCAGCGTGGTCCCGTTGGGACACATGTCTCTGTGTGTCCCTGTGCCCTGTGCGTGTCTCCGTGTCTGTGTCCCTGTGCCCCTATGCATAGCCATGTGCCCATAGCCGTGTGTCTGTGCGCCCCACACGTGTCCCTACACCCCCCTGCCCCTATGCATATCCCTGTGCTCGTACCCTTGTGTCTGAACGTCCCTATGTGTCCCACGTTCCCGCTCCCATGTACATGTCCCTGTGCGCAGCTCTGGGGTGATTCCTGCTCCCCCTCCCCAGCCTCAGTTTCCCTGCTCACCTCGTTGCTGACAGGTAGGAAGGCATTGAGGGGACGGGAGGCTGGGGGGGGGGCTGGGGGGTGCAGAGCCCCATGGCTGGGCCTGAGCCCCCACAAGGGCTGTGGGACTGCACCCCGGCAGGCCCCTGTGCTGTGTCCATGGGTCTGGGGGCCAGAGGGAAAGGGGGGGGGGCACCTTTCTGGGGGTGCAACGCCCACAGGGACTCACCAAAAACCTCATCCACGTCCTGCAGCTTGGAGACCGACATGGTGAGACAGAGCTGGGGGGGAGAAGGGGCAGTCAGAGAGGGGGGGACCCCATGCCGGGTCGGGGGGGCTGCTGGGCTGGGGGGCAAGGGGAAGCAGGGAAGGGAATCCAAGTGTCCAGCCCTGCCACCCCCCCCCCCCCAATACTGAGGCCTCCAGGCCTGATCCTGCCTCCCACTCTGTGCAGGGGGGATGGAGGGGTGTGCTGATGTGCCCCCCCCATATGTCTCCTCTTGGCATGGGGCCACTGTTCACTCCCCCCCATGCCAGCCTTGACCTGCGGCTCCCCAAGCAGCAGCTCCCTCCCCCAGTCAAGCTGTCACCCTCCCGGTGGGGCAAGGACAGGCGCCACAGCTCTTCCCACCCCCCCCCCCGGCCCCTCCTGGGGACTCCCTAGCTCCCTTCCCACCGGGACGCTCTGCAAGTTGGGGTGGGAAGGATGCCCCCCCATGCCAGCCCTGCCTGCGCAGTGATCCCGGTGTCCCCCTATGCCCTTGGTCTCTCCAGCATCAGTTGGGGGGGGCCTGAGGGGGGCATAGGGGCCCTCAGGACAGGGGACAACATCCGTTTCTCTCCTTTCCCCTCCCCCATGTTTGGTCTGGGATGGAGGCATCACCCCCCCACACCCCGGAAGGGGGGAGCCCAAGGGCTTGGAGGTGGGAAGGGCTGTAGGGCCGGATAATGCTGACCACCCCACATCCCAAGGGAACGGGAGATTTGGGGTTCACCTCCCCACCAGAAAAAGCATCCCGATGGAGGAGAGGGGGTGTGGATTGGGACAGGGCCCGTTGCAGAGTTCCCTTCCCCCCAGATCCTCCTGTGTTAACCCCCCCCCCACCACCACCACCACTTGGGGTACCCCCCAGATTTTGGGGCTGTCACTGGAGCTGAGGCCACTTCCTTGCAAAAGAGAGGGATAAAACTGAGCCTCCCCCAAACAAGAGCCCCCAAACCCCTCTTGAGGGGAAGACACAGATGGTCCTCCCAGTATGGGGCCAGGGAGAAGCCCCCCCCATTCCTCCCCCCTGGGTGTTAGAAGGGGGAGGTGGGGTAAGAGCAGGCCTGGGAGGCATCTAATAGGGCCCCCTTTGCAGTGTCTCGCAGTGGGAGGGGGTTGCTAATACCTTGGCAGCATCATGGGGGGGGGGTCTGGGGGGGGATCAGAGCCATATCCAGCCCCCCAAAACACCTGCTGCCCCCCAGGGCCCCTCCAAGCCCCCCCGCTTTGATCCTTCCCCAGCACAGCTAAGCAAGGCGAGGGGCAGTACTAGGGCTGGGCGCTATAGCGGGGGTGGGCAATGCTGGGGGGGGGGAACATTGCCGGGAGGGGACGGTACAATTGATGGGGGGCTGTACCGGGGGGCCGCACAGGGGAGGGAGGCTGTACCGGGGAGGGCCGTAACCGGGGGTGATGGTGTAGCGGGGGGGGGGGGGGGATGCCGTACTGGGGATGGGGGGGGCTCTACAGGGGATGTTGTCCCGAGGCTGGGGGTCTGTACCGGGGCTGGGGGCTGTACCGTGGAGGGATGCTGTACCGGGGGCGGGGGGGGTGCTGTGCGGGGCGGGGGGGAGGGAGCTGTACCGGAGGGATGCTGTAGCGGGGGTGGGTGCTGTACCGGGGGATGGGGATGCCGTACCGGGGGGGGGGGGGGGGGAGCTGTACCGGGGAGGAATGCTGTACCGGGGGCGGGGAGGATGCTGTACCGGAGGGATGCTGTAGCGAGGGTGGGTGCTGTACCGGGGGGTGGAGATGCTGTACCGGAGGGATGCTGTAGCGGGTGTGGGCCTGTCCCGGGGTTACGCCCTGCCCTCCCCCACTCACCCGCGCTCCTCGGGCATCCTGGGCGCCTCCCGCCGCCGGGCCGCGGGCCGAGCCGGGCCGAGGGCGCCGGGGAGCCGGGCCGGGCCGAGCCGAGGGCGCCGCAGAGCCGGGCCACCCCGCCGGGCCGGGGGCCGCGGGGGGGGAGGGGGGGGGGAACAGGAACCCGGAAGCGGCCGGGGCCGGGGGTGGGCCGGGATCAGCCGCCGCGCCGCGCCCCGCCTACACGGCGCGGGTGTGCAGCGCCGAGCACCGCGGCGTGGTGCTGAACGGACAGCGCCGGCCCGCGGGGCGCCGTGCGCAGCGCCGAGCACCGCGCCGTGGTGCTGAACGGACAGCGCCGGCCCGGCCCGGCCCGACCCGCGCCGCGCACCCCCACGCACGCACACACGCACACACACACGTTCATTTGCACACACAGACACACTCATACACACGCACGTGCACATGCGGATGCATGCACACACGCAGGCATGCACACACGCGTGTGCGCGCACACACGCACACGGATACACACACGCAGGCACACGCACACGGGTGCGCACGTACGCACACGCGTGCTAGTGGCTCTGCCTCCTCCTGGTACCCCCCCCGTTTTCCCTAGACCCCCCTCTCAGTACCCCAGTCCTCCCAGTGCCCCCAGTCAGACCATGCCCCGGTGCCTCCCCCTTCTTCCAGTGCCCCCACGGCAACACTGGCCCTGCGGTGCCCCCCGCGTCGGCCAGTCCCCCCAGTGCCCCCAGTCGCCCCCGCCAGGCAGTGTGTGGGGGGGGGGGGCGGAATAAGGCCCGGCCGAGACAATGAGGCTGTATTTATCGATATGACGGGATGAGAGGACATTGCATTACAAAACGAGGACCAGTACATACATACGTACATATATATATAGTATATACACCCACAGGTATACGTGTGAGATTAAATAACCCCAGGACCCCCCCGGGGCTCTCGCTCCCACCCCCCCCTTAAATACTCCCCCATCCCCAAAGTGGCTCCAATCCAGTCGGACCCCCTCCCCCTCCCCAACACCCCCGTGTGCCCCCCTCCTCCCCGTCCCTGTATAACCAACTCTGGCTCCCAGTTGCCCCCACATCCAGTTACTGTCGGAGACTCAGTACTTGGGGGGGGGGGGGTCCAAAATAGAAACAAAATTAAAGGGTTTCCCCTGGGATTAGGGGAGGGGGACGTGTCCCAGGGCAGGGGCCCCAGTGACCCGGTGGGTTTGGCCAGTGGCAGTGGGGGGGGATATCCCAGCCCCAGAGAAATACTGTGATTTTTTTTGGGGGGGGGGGTATTTACAGTTGGCGGGGGAAGGCTTCGTGGTCTCTCACCCTCCTCCTGGCGTCGCTTGCACACCAGAGAGGCAGAGGGACCAAAGAGGGGAGCCCCGTCCCGTAAGCGCCCGGGGGACGGGGCGCGGGTCCCCCATGTCCCCTCTGCCAAGGGAAGGCAAAAGAGCCCTGGGCTCGGGGACGCCGGTGGCGGGTGCTAGGGGAGACCAGTGGCACCAAGACGGGTGGCCTCGCTGCCCTGTGGCCTCGCTGTCCGTGTCCATGCAGCCGGGGTGCCAAGCAGCTCCCATGTCCCTGGGGGGGGCTGCTTTGGGAGCCGGCGTCCCCCCGCCATGCCCGTTGCAGAGGTTGGCAAAGGCAGAGGTTGGCAAAGGGCTGTCATGTCCTTTACGTCCAACGGTGGTGGCACTTTGGGGAGTGGGGGGAGCAGATTTCCCCCCCTCAACCCCATGTCGAAGGTCCAAAGCGTCCTGGGCACCATGTGCCGAACCCGACGTGGGCACCTTGCTCCGGAGCCGGCCCGGTGCCAGGGTCGAGTCCGCCGGGTGGGGGGGTCTGGCCAGCACCGTGCACCCAAAGGAAACGAGCTCCCCCCCCCCCCCCCCCGCGCTGATGCTCCAGGTGAGTCCCAAGAGGAGTAGCTGGGGATGGGGGGCGTTTCCAGTGTACCCCCCCTTTGCTCCCCAGTATGGCTCACATTTGGGGGGGGGGGGAGGCATTTCTGCCTGCCCCCCTCCAGCGTCAAACAGGGGTGCCAGCTCTTTATCTCGATCTGTGTCCGGAGGGGGGGGGGTCGGATGAAGAGGAGGGTGAGTTTGGGGAGGGGGAGGTGTGGGGGGGGCTGTGCCCCCCCGATTGGTCCATCACGTTACCACGAGACTCACATTGGACACAGACACGAACGCGGGGTGTCCGCCCCCCCCCCCAGCAGCCCCCCAGAGACGCACCCCCAGCCGGACCTCCCTGCTGTCTCTGTGCCCCCGAGGGGAGGTGGGGGGCACCAGGTGGCCTTGGCGGGGGGTCTCGTCTCCTCCCCGGAGGGGAAGGGGTGGGAAGGTGGGGATGGGGCTGGGAGGAGAGGGGGGGAAAGCCCCTGGCCCCCCCCCCCCAAAAATCGCTGTGGTTTGAGGGTGGTTTAAGTCGGGTTGGAATTTTTCAAAGTCTGCAGCTTGGCCTCCAGTTCGGAGATCTGAAAAACAGCAAAGGGGAGAGGTCTCAGCGGGGCCGGCGGGGCTGGGGGCACGGGGCTGAGAGACACAGGGTGGGGGGCACAGGACTGGGGGGGGGGACAGGACAAGGGGGACGGGATGTGACGACACTGGGGTGGTGGGAGGCACAGGGCTGGGGGAAGAGGACGAGGGCCTGGAGGGGGACAGGAGGGGGGCACAGGGATGGGGGGACAGGATGGGCCAGGAGCGGAGGGCCAGGGGTAGGGCGGTGGGGGACAAAACTGGGCTGGGGGGGGGGGACACGGTCGGGGAGACACAATGGGGGACAGGCTGGGCAGGGGGCACAGGGCTGGGGTACACACAGCAATGGGGGGGGGGGGGTCCAGGGTGACGGCACCTGGCAGGGAGCTCAGGGCCACGTGTGGGGGGCACAGTGTCAGGCTGGGGGCACAGAGGCGGGTAGGGGGCACAGGGCCAGGTTGGGGGGGGGCCGGAGTGGAGCAGGGGGCTGCAGGAAGGCGGTGGGTGAGTTGCCGTGGGACATGGGAAGGGCATTTTTAGGGGTGATTTTAGGAAGGTATGAGGGGGACACTGGGGGCTCTGCTGGGGTGGGGGATGAGGCGGGGGGGGGGGGGGTCCCTGTGCCGGCTGGCCCGGCCGGGGGTGCCTTCCTGGGCCCTGGTGCCCCCCAGCCTGGCAAGTCCCCCCCGCCGCTGCTCCGACCGTCCCGCAGGGTGAGCAGAGGGCGTGGGGCTGCCCGGGCCCCCCCAGGATCATCCCGACCCCGCGGCACTGGGATCCGCCGGCCTGGCCTGCGCGAGCAGGGGGGCTGCCGGGGTCCGGCGCGTGCCCGGCCGCACGCTGCGTTCCCCGGAGACCTGCCCAGGCACCCCGGGCGGTCCAGGTCCCGCGTGTAGCAGGGAATCCGGTGTGACCCAGCAGAGGATCTGCTATGACCCAGCACAGCTCTGGCCTGACCCGCTGGGGGAGGATCCAGTGTAGCTAGCATGGTATCCAGTGTGATCTGGTGTGGGATCCAGCATGACCAGCATGGGATCCAACTCCCAATATAGGATCAAGTGTGACCCAGTGCCTTGTGCAGAACTACCAGGAGCCACTGTGGGATCCAGCACAAGCATCCTGGGATCCAGTGCCCAAGAAGATCTCTTTCGATCCCTTATGGGATGTAGGACCCTGAAGCAGGATCCATTGTGACCCAAAACCTAGGCAGATCCACTGCAATCCAATGTGGGATTCAGTGCCAGGAGAAGGATCAGATGTGAGCCAGCACCCAGGCAGATCCACTGTGATCCAGTGTGGGATGCAGTGCCTGGAGCACAATCCGGTGTGAGCCAGCACCCAAGCAGATCCACTGTGACCCAGTATGGGATCCAGTGCCTGGAGCACAATCCAGTGTGAGCCAGTGCCCAAGCAGATCCACTGTGATCCAATGTGGGATCCAGTGCCCAGAGCAAGACCAGGCACGAGCCAGCACCCAAGCAGATCTGCTGTGATCCATTCTGGGATGCCGCAGCCAGAAGAGGATCAGGAGTGAGCCAGCGCCCCAAGCAGATCCACTGCGATCCGTTGCAGGATCCAGTGCTGGGAGCAGATCGGCTGCGATCCATTGTGGGATGCGGCGACTGGAGCGGGGCGAGGCGGGAGCCGGGCCCTCCGGGGCGGGAGCGGCGGTGCCCGGCCGTGCCCCGGGCGGCCGGAGCGGTGCCGACGGGGCTCAGGGGCAGCCCGCGTCCCGGCGCCCGGTGCCCACCTTCTCCTGCAGCTTCTCGATCTCCTCCTTGTGGGCCAGCTCCGACTCCTCCAGCACGCGCCGCTGAGCCGTCTCCTTCTTCAGGAACTCGATCTCCCTGCGGGCACGGTGCCGTCAGCGCCTGCCCCGCACCGGGGCAAAGCCAGGGCAGGGGGGCCCGGGAGAGCCAGGCACTGGAGAAGGGACCTGCGCCCAGCCAGGGTGACACGGGGGGACCCCAGGAGTCGGGGCTTCAGGGAGGGACCATGCCCAGGGGAGGATCCGGGCCCAGGGATGAGTGGTGCCTGGGAAGGGGTTGGTGCCCAAGGGAGGGTCTGCGCCCAAGGGATGGTCTGTGCCCAGGGGATGGTCTGTGCCCAGGTGGTGGGCCATGCCCATGGGATGGTCCATGCCCAGAGGATGTTCTGTGCCCAGGAAAGGAACTGTGCCCAGGGACGAGTGGTGCCTGGGAAGGGGTTGGTGCCCAGGGGATGGTCCGTGCCCAGGGAATGGTCTGTGCCTAGGGGATGGTCCATGCCCAGGGACGGGTGCTGCCCTGCCCTCACTTTTGCTGGTATTCCTTGATGAGCCTCTTGGCCTTGCTGTACTTGCGCTCCAGGGTCTGGTACTGGGCCTGCGTCTCCTTGAGGTGCTCATCCACGGCCTGGCACAGGTTCTGCGCCTCCATCCAGTACCCCTCCAGCTTCTCCATCCGCTCCTTGTTCTCCTCCACGCTCTGCTCCAGCTGGGCCTTCTCGGCCCGCCACCGGGCCTTCTCCTGCTCCAGGCACTGCAGCTGGGGGACAGTGGGCTCAGGGCTTGGCCCCACGAAGCAGGACAAGGCACGGCGCAGCACGGCATGGTATGGCACGGCACGGTATGGCACGGCATGGCATAGCCAGAGAGCGGGCATGACATGGCACAACCCAGCATGGCACTGGGGCGTTAGGGATCCGGGGGGAGATTTGGGGAGCTAGGAGGGGATCAGGGAGATGGAGGTCCTTGGGGAATTGGGGAGATAAGGGGGATCAGGCCCAGGGAGGATGGTGGTGCCTGGGCCCTGGCACAGAGCCCTGCTGCTGTGCCAGAGCCTGGACACCCCGGAGTCCCACTTACCTTCCTCTTGAGCTGCTGGATCTCGGCCTCGGTGACGGCGTGCTTGATCTGGAGCTGGGAGAAGAGTAGGGTGTTCGCACGGCATGGGGACAGACCGGGCACAGCCAGCTGGCGTCCCCAGCGCGGGTCCCACACGTGTGCCCGTATCCACACACACCAGCCCCTGCACCCCCCTCACCTCCTTGAACTTGTGCACCAGCTTTTCGGGGTCCATCTCCACGGGGGAGAGCGTGTCCTCGTTCTCAGCCAACTCAAAGACCTCAATGGCCATCTCACTGCTGGGGAACATGGGGCTCATCTCCTCCTCCTCATCTGTGGCGTATTCGCCCGTCTGTGGCAGGCATAGAGCAGAGTTGGTACGGGGCGGCCCCACAGCCCCGCACCCCCCAACACCTCCTCCCCCCCCCGAAACACAGCTCTGCACCCTGCTCTCCACAGGGGAAACTGAGTCACAGGAACCCCTATCAGACAGGGGGAGGGCCACATCTGTCCCCTCCTTGCTGAATCCTCTGCCCTCAAAGCTGGGGAGGCTGATGCAGGTCATGAGGGCCCTCATCCCCCTGCCCCACAGCGGAGCCGTCCCCCTCACCTCCTCATCCTCCTCGGTGTACTGGGTGTACCGCTGCTCGATCATCTCCCGCTGCCACCGCTCCTGCTCCAGGGTCTGCTGGATCAGCTGGGCCACCTCGCTCTGCTCACCCGGCTTCTCCCGCCCGATGAGGAACCTGCAGGGACACCCGGGTGGCTCAGCCAGGGGACACCCAGGGGACACCCGGGCAGCTCAGTGGGGGACACCCCCGCTAGGAAACACAGTGCTCCTGCAGCAGTGGCACCAGCCCTCGGGAAGGATGGGGAGGGGGCAGCCCCACAGCGCAGCGAGGGATGGGGGTGTCAGGGGACCCAAGGGCAGGACAGGGAGGGGTGTCAGGGGCACTGGTGATTGGGGGGGGGCAGATGAGCAGGGGTGCTGGGTTAGGGGCTGGGGGGATCCTGGGGTGTTGTGGGGGGCAGGTTGGGGGGCAGAGAGTACTAGGGGGGCAGAGGATAGGTTGTGGGTGTATTTTGGGGAGCAGGATGCAGGGCAGGGGGTGCTACGGGGGGGGCGCAGCATGGCCTGGGAGAGGAAAGCTATGGGGGCACGCAACGGGGCAGGGCGTTGGGGAGGGACAGGGGCGTTTCAGGGGGCTCAGCACCAGCTGGGGGCTCTCCCCACCCCCCGAGCACCCCCAGTCCGGGGTCAGTCCATGGGGAGGGGGGGGTCCCTGGTGTGACGGCCAAGGCCAGTGCCCCATGGCCCGGCCTGGGGCGGGGCGCTGAGGCCGGCAGGAAGCCGAGACAATGGGCTATTGTCGGCCACGGGCACGGCTGCGACGCGCCGGGGTCCCCCGGGCCCTACCGGACGCGGCCCTTGGTGTTCCTGAGCACGGAGGCGGCGAAGCTCTGCGTCACCCCCACCAGGCTAGTGCCGTCCACCTCCACGATGAGGTCGTTCACCTGGATCCTGGGGACAAGGGGGCTGTCGGCGAGGGGACGGCCCCTTTCCCGCCCCATGCCCTGTGCCCCGGGGGCCAACAGCATCTTGTCCCCGCGCAGGGTGGCCCCGGGGACAAGGAAGCCCACCGCGAAGCTGTGCCCCCAGCCACTGCCAGCCGCTTTGTGCCTCTGCATTATTAATAGGGCTCGCAGCTCCGGTTTCAGCGCCATCAGATAAGGGGAATTCGACGCCGCGAATGTGCAAACACGCGTGTGCACGTGTCGCGGCGTTGGTGCCCGGCCAGCCGGCCAGTCAGCCCTCGCTCTCCTCCCGGGTGGTGGGAACATCTGACTGGCCCCTGCTCACATCTGCCTGCCTCCCTGCTAGCCCCAGGCGAGCTTTTTTGGATGCACACTGGCCGCCCTAGCTTTATATCCTTGCTGGGCAACCAGCATGTGGCCAGGCCTGCAGGCACGGCCGGCCAGGCTGGCTCTGCGGGTCACCCCATGGATGCCACGTGGCCACCAGCACTGAGACCACCAGTCCGGGGGACTGCTTGCCGACATTCACGTGGGAAGAGGGGTAGGGATGTGTCGGGAGCTCCCATTGCACGTCTCCCAGCAAAGCGTGCGGGAGCGTGGTGCAGAGCAGCCTGGGCCCACGTCCAATTTCCCGCCCCGGCGCTCGGGGCGCTTGGGGACGGGGTTCCCCGTTACCTGCCGTCCCGGTGGGCCGCCCCTCCCTCCGTCACCGTCTTGACGAAGATGCCCAGTTTCTCCAGGCCCATGTCGGCCCCTGCACCCATGCCGATGATGCTGATCCCCAGCCCTTCGGAGTCTGTGGGGACAGAGAGCCCGTGTCCTCGCGGAGCGGGCGAGCGGGGGACACCCGGGGCTGAAGCAGCCCCTCCGCCAGGAACGTCCGCCCAGGCACAGGCAGAGAGCAAGGCCACGGGAGACGAGGAGCGCTCGGAGAGGGAAGGGATGGACAGTGGCTGGATAAGGGGCCCCTCTCTCTCCCCGGAGGCTGCACGATGCCTCAGCTGGCCTCCCTCCTTCCCCGGTGCCTGGGGACCTCCTTTGCTTGGGGAGCCTGCAGTGGGCTGGCTGCATCTCCCATCTCCCGCAGGCACCCTTGGGTGCCTCAGCCATGGGGGAGCCCCGGGGTGGAGCTGGCTGCAGGGGGGACACGTGTGACCACGTGTGCACAGCTGCCATGGCACCAAGTGCAAACCAGGTGCACATGTGCCCAATGTGCAAGGCAAGGAGTGTGCAAGGTGTGCAGGGGATGAGGTTGGCAGCCGGGGGCCGGGAGGATGCAGGGACCCCAGCCCAGCCTGGCCCACCTTTCTCCAGCTCCACAGGGAAGAGGTCGAGCCGCTCCACCCTCTTCTCCAGCTCGTACTCGGCCGAGGCGGCCATGGGGTCGACATCCTCGTTGCGGCGGTCGTAGTCCTCGTTGGAGTAAGTGCTGAAGACCTTCAGGAGGGTGGGAAGGAGCCATTTACCAAGGCAGTGGACCAAGGATGGGAAAACGCCATGGCCAAAGGAATTGCAAAACAGGCATCCGTTTTGCCATCCCTTCGGCCACAGCATTTTCCCCAGCCGCCAAGCCCAGCTCTCTGAGCACTACCCCATGCTACAGCTCCAGCCAGGAGAAGAGAAAGGACGGATGGAGCTGCTCCAAAGGGGATATTTTTCCCTCTGCTGCACCAGGCTCTTAGTAACCTCCTGCTTTCCCCTTCCCCTGGCACCAGCCATGCTCGGAAACGCATCCATTAGCTGCCTCGGCACAGCCGCTCCTGTGCCAACAGCATCTGCTCCAAGAGGCCCTCCCAGAGCCGGGGAGCCGGGAGCCCTGCACAGGGCTCGAGTTATTGAACCTACGAGACACCAGAGACTCCCCTTCCAAAGTCATGTCGTTGGACAAGGGACAGTTTGAGGAAGCGCAGCAGGATTGGGGCACCCTGGGTGCTCCTGTGTGCCCACAGAGCTGGCTCCATGCCCTGCACCTCAAACCTTTTCCCCCGGTTGGCTAAAATGAGGGCAACCGCGTCGCATGGAAGGGGGACAGACAGGCCGATGGAGGAGTGTGGGGGAAATGGAAGGAGGTACGGAGGGACAGACAGACAAACAAATTCAGGGAAGGAGGGATCGATGGACAGAAAGGGAGATTGACACATGGGTGGAAAGACGGATGGATGGATGGACCAATAGGTGGACAAAGGGATGGATGTTTGGGAGGGTGGATGGATGGATGGATGGATAGATGAATAGATGGATGGATAAATGGAAGGAAGAACAGGCAGCTGGATGGATGGATGGACAGATGGATGGGTGAATTGATGGACAGATGGGTGAAAGAACAAACGGATGGAGGGATGGATGGATGGGTGGATGGATGGGATGCACAAGCACTGGCTGCTTTGGGTGTCACACGGTTTGAGGTTCCTGTTCGTGGGAGGCAGCACTGGCTTGTTCACCCCTCTCCTTGTCGTCCATTCCCCTTCCCATTCCCCTTCCCTTTCCCAGGAGCCATTCCCCGCTCTCGGCCATCACCTTCTCACTTTCCCCTTCCTGTCACCCCAAGTGGAATGGCCCCGCAGGACCAAGGACGGACCCTGTGCGAGGACTCCTCCACAGGCAGAGAGGAAGCAGCCGGGTCTCGCGGGGCCGCGGGTTCAAATCCAGCCACAGTGATGAGGTGTTGAGCAAGGAGCCAGGGTGCCAAGGGGGACGTGGGGCACGGCCAGAGGGAGGGATGGGGATGGGTCATCCACCCCCGTGCCGAGGCAGTCTCGCAGCCCCTCGGGGAGCACGTCTGCCCGGCACAGCCCAGCTGTCCTGGAGCCAGCCACACGCAAGCCATTTCCTCAGTCCAGCCTCACCTCCGCTGTCCTTCCTTGCACCCCCGGGCACCCGCACGCCTGCCCGGGCACCTCTGTGCAGGCCTGGGCACCCATCCCGGTGCCCAAGGAGCCAAACCCCAGCACTGTCCCTGTCGTGGGGGAGATTTAAAGGACACATGAAGTTTGGGATGTGCTTATTCCCCTGGGTTTCCACCCAGAGGATTTAACCTTCAGCTCTGCCCACTGAGCCTGGCAGGAGCAGGCAGGGAGGCAGCAGTGACACCGGCAATCCCTGGTCCCTGCATTTGGGCAGCTCCGTGTCCCGGCACCCCACCCTCTCAGAGACAGGAGCCCCCATGCCCAGGTCTCGGTGCCCCCATCCTGCCCATCCGGAGGCCCCTGGCGGTGCCGTGCCTCCGTGCCCGTCTCTTCCTGATGGGGCTGGGAAGCCGGAGGCCACACAGCCCTGCCGCAGAGCGGCTTCGCTTGCAGGATGCTGCTCCCTGCACCGAGGGCTTGGGCACTGGGAAGTGACCCCAGGGCTGTCACACAGGAGGTCCCCAGCCACCTTCAGTCCCCCGGAGGGAGCAGGGACAGGGGCCAAATGGGATTTTTCGAGGCCGCAGCGCAGCCTCCAGACAAAGCCCAGGGAATCGATGCGGGGCAGCTGCCACCCTCGGTCCCTGGCCCGGAGCAGGGGGCAGGATCTGGCCCCATTGCATGGGGCGCTGGGAACAAGTCCCCGGGCCAGCCCAGGGCGGGAGGTGAGGGTCAGGGGTGCCACATCCCTGCGGCCCAGGGAAGGCTGGACAGGAGACCAGCCAGGGACAGGGACAGTTCCTGAGCACGGCAGATGTCCCCAGGGCCGCCAGCCTGGGGCTGCGATGCTGCCGGGGGGAGTGGATTAGGGATAACATGGCACTGCTAAAGCCTTGCAACAAAAAGCATTAGGGATGAGTGTCAAGGGCCATCGCCCAAAGCCTGGTGACGCCCAGAGATGGGCAGGACCCACAGCGTGGCCGGGACCCCCCTGGGTGGCACCTAGGGGTGCCGGGGATGAGCGGGGCAGGGCTCTGGGCACGTCACCCTCCACAGACTGCCCTGTCCTCCCGTGCCCGCTGGAGAAAGCACCTGGGGAGACATGAGGGAATTGCCTGGGAAGGGGGATCCCTGCGTGAGCCCTGGCACGGGACTCACATCTCCAGCTGGGGATCCAGTCCCCTGTCCCCAAAGTCCCCAACCTGCTTCCCAGGCAGCACCCGTCTGCTCCCAGCACCTCACCGAGCCGGACATCCCCAGCTGGGCCCCGCGCCACAGCTGCAGGCACGTGTCCCTGCTCGTTCCCACGGGCCCCCCAGGCGCTCGGGGTATTTGGGACCTGCCGGGGGCCTGGCGCAGTTTTCAAGGGAAAAGCAAGTGGAGATCCCAAATGCCGCAGGGAAGGGGCCGGCGGGATGCGTCCCCGAGTGTGTGGGGTGCATGGGATGGGGGTGGCATTTCTCCTGGCCCCCAACCTCCCGGGCCAAGCCGGCAGCCGGCTCGGGGGTCTCCCCATCACCGGTGCCCCCCAAGCATGGGGGGTCCCAGACACCTGGGTGCCATCCCCACCGTGCAAGCAGCACCCTCGCCTTTCCCCTCCAGCCCACGGAGCGAGGATGGGGACAGCGAGCTCCTGGCACGTTCGGGGGCGATGCCGGCCACCCCTTCCCACGCTGGGCTCACTGGGGAGCCCCCAGCCGCTCTGCCCCAGAGCCAGGCACCCCAAAGGGCCCGGCCGTCCCCGTTGCTGGGGCAAACCCTTCCCCAGGGCCGGCCGGGCAGGTCCCCTGCGCTCCCCGGCCTGTGGCCACCGTGGCCACAGTGGGCCCCTGCCCGGGCCACCCCGGTCCCCGTCCCCCCGGCCCTGGTGGGGCCACCCACCCGCCTCTGACTCAGAGCCAGAATATAGGCCGTGGCTCTAAAAATAACCCAGCTCCGGCACAAAGCAATTTCTGTTCCTCCAGTCGGGGGGATACGAACGTGAGCAAAAGCCCCGAAATAGCAGCGCGGCCCCCTTCTGCCCTGCTCCTCCGCCGGGAGCCGGGGACAGCCCTCGCCAGCACCGGCCTCGGGGCGGCTCCGGGGCGGCGGGGGGCCGGCGGGGACCCCGAATCCCGGAGCCGTCCCTGTGCCAGGCCGGAGGGGGGGGGGATGAGCAGCCCTCGCCCGCCGGCCCCCCCGCTGCAGCCGTGCCGCCGCAGCCACTTCCCCTTCCTCCACTTCCTCCGCGCGCCGAAAACGGGCACGGGCAGCGAGCCGTGCCCAGCGCGGGGCGGGGAGGGGGCACCCAAAATAGCCCCCCCGGCCGCCTCGCCCCCGAGGGACCCCCGGGTCGGGGGGGTGCCGGGACCAGCTCCGGGGAGGGGACGCTGTGCGTGTCACCCCCCGAAAAACCCCAGGGGTGGGGGGGAGAGGGTGGCAGCGTGGCCTGCGGGCGCCCGGAGGCCTGGCGGCTGCCGCTGCCTTGCCGGGAGATATTTAAGGGCATCCCCCCCTCCCTGGAGCACGGCAGCTCCCGGCCTTTTCCGGAGGCGCTTCGGCCCTGGGGGGGGGCAGCGGAGCCATGCAGGGCCCCCCCCCCCCCCCCGGCCCGGGCGCAGTGTCACCGCTCGCCCCACTGCCGTCCCCAGGGTGGCACAGCCCCCACGGGGTCCCCACTGCGGCCCTGCCGCCCCCCTGCTCGCCGGGGGGGGGGGTGGGAGGGGGCCGCGGCACGCCGGTGGCCGGGCCCTTCGTTAGCCGGCTCGTTAGCGGCGGCCCAGGCCCAGGCGCTGCCACAGCCTCCGAGCCGCCCGCACGCAAGGGCACAGCCAGGGGTGCCGAGCGGGCGCGATGCCGCCACGGTGGGGGGGGGGGGGACCGGGAGGGTGCAGCCCTCCCCCCTCCGCCCCCCATGCCAGGACCCCGTTCCCCTTCCCCGTGCGGCCGGGCCGGATGCCGTGGCGCCGGGTGTCCCACCGGGCTGGGCTGCACCCCCTGCCGCGGCACCGGGGCCATCCGCCAGCCCGCAGCCCCGCCGGGTACCCCCGAAGGGTTATTCTGGGGCGCGGGAGCGGGAGGCAAATCAAAGCTCTTCACTCCGGCCTGGGATCTCGGAGCCCTCTTCCGGCCCGGACCGCGGCAGTGCCCACCGAGCCCGGGGACATCCCCAGAGCCGGCCGCGTTTTGCCACCCCGGGGAGCGTCGTGCCCGCGAAGGCCTGGGCACCAGGACACGGAGCAAGAGGTTGCCCAAAGCCCAAGGGGAGGGAGGAGGCCGGAGGGGCAGAGCGATGCCCCCGGACGCCTGCGTTCCTCCCGGCTCTCCCCGGGTCATTCCCCCGGGGAAGGATGCCGCCGGCTGGCTTACCTGGATGGGCGCCGTGCTGAACTGGATCTTTCGGTTGGGGACGGGCTCCTCTTCCTCGGACAGCCCGGGGATCTCCACGCAGCTGGACTCGGGCTCGTAGAGGCCATCGGCCTCCTCGTCCTCATCCAGCCCGCTGCCCCCCGAGTCCTCCCCGAGCCCGCTGTAGGCACTTATGTCCACCAGGTCCGCCTCGGAGAAGTCCTCCTTCTTGGACTCGTCGTACAGGTCGCCCTCGTCCGCCCGCTCGCCCTTGCCGGCCTCCTCGGGGTAGGCGGCCTCCTCGCCCCCCTCCAGGTGCTTCTCGGCCCCGCGCCCGGCCTCCCGGCCCGCGGGCACCGGCGCTTCGGCCCGCAGCGCCTCGGCCCCCTTGGCCGGCTCCGGTGGCAGCGCCGGCTCGCCCGCCGGCTCCTCCGCCCGCTCGCCCGCCTCCGGCTCCGGCTCCGACTCGCCGCTCTCCTCCACCTCCACCGGCTTGATCTTGCACACCTCCTGCACGCTGGGCCCCCGGGCGCTGCCTCCGTCCTTCTCCGCCGGCCGGCTGCCTTTGCTTGGCCCTTTCTCCTCCTCGGCTTGCCGGAGCCGGGCCTGGAGCGCGGGGCCGTCGCCCAGCCGGCTCTCCGCCTTGCCCGCGTCCTGGCCCTGCAGGAAGACCCGGGAGCGCTTGCTGACCAGCTTGGAGTTGAGCGGCCCCACTTTGCCCGGCGTCTTGTGCAGGTTGTTGCGCAGGTCGGCCTTCTCGAAGACGGCGCTCAGCTGGCTGACGGTGGGCGACACGGCCTCCGTGTCCAGCTTGTCCAAGGACTCGGTGCTGCCGTTGAACTTCACCACCACGTCGAGCTTTCGGTCCTGGAAGCCGGCTCGCTCCTTCCGCAGCAGGAGCTTGTTGGTGGTCTCCTTCTCCTGGAGGCTCCTCTCGAAGATCTTGCGGGTCTCCTGCAGCTTGGAGAAGGGCTTGTCGGGCTTCGAGTCGAAGCGGCTCACCCGCTCGGAGACGCTGGTGCCCAGCTTGAGGAGGGTGCCCTGGTCCATGGTCTCGCTGAGGCTGCTGGCCCGGGGCAAGGAGAGGCGGACGGGCTTCTCCTTGGCCTTGGCCAAGTCGCAGGCGCCCTCGGCGCCCGGCGCCGTGCCCATCTGCAGGAACATGTTCTTGATCCGGTGGACGTTGGAGCCATACTTCTTGCTCCGGGCTTTCTTGGCGTCCTCGCCGTCAGCATCCTTTGTGGTCTTGAGGGCCTGGATGCTGGCTTCGTAGGCGTTCCTGTGCGGGGACGCGCTCCGCAGCCCGCCGGTCCCCGCGCCGCTGCCGGGGCCCGCGGCGTTGCCGCCCGGGGCGGCCGCGCCGCTCGCGGCCTCCGTCCTCAGCATGCTTCACCGGGGCGCCGGCCGCATCGCCCGCCGCCGCCGCCGCCGCCGCCGCCGCGGGGCCGAGGCAGCCCCCGGCCCGGCCCCCCCCCGCCCGACGCGCCGCGGCCCCCGCGCCGGCTACTGGGGCATCGCGGGCGGGCGCTGCCGAGCGGGATGCTGCCGGGGGGCCGGAGCGCGCACCTGGACCGCGGCTGCGGGCTCGGGGGGTGCCGGCGGGGCGGCTGCGGGGGGCAGGCGAGCAGGTCAGGCCATTTCCAGCCGGGGGGGGGACCGAGCTCTCCTCTTCCTCCCCCCTCCTCCGCCCCGTCCCTCCTTCCTTCCTCCCTTCTCCTCCTCTTCCCCTTTCTCTCTGGCTGGTGATGGAGCCGGAGCCGCTCGCTGCTGTCTGCAATCCGCCCAGGCTCCCGCCCCGCTGCCCGCAGAGCCCTCTGGGTCTTAGCGACGCGCTCTTCCTCTTCCTCGCCGCCTCGCTTCGGCCTCGCTTCGGCCTGGCCCGCCCCAAGCAGCCGGCCCGGGGGGGGGGACGGCGGCCCCCAGCTCGGATCCCCGGACCCCCGCCCCGCCGGCACGCACCCGGGGCGCCCCGCGGCCAGGCAGCCCCGCGCCCCGGGGTGTCCCCTCCCCGCTCCTGGCCCTGTGTCCCCCACCAGGCACACGGGTGGCCCCTGCCCCTGTCGCCCCCCCCCCCGCCCCCAAATGTGTCAGTGTCCCCCCCGGTCTTGTCCCATGTCCCCCCACCCCAGTTCTGCCCCCCAGGTCTGTCCCCATGTCCCTCCAATTTTGTCTCTGTGGCCTCCCCCGGATGTGTCCCCAAAGACACCCTGCCTCTGTCCCTGTGTCCCCCCACCCTAGTTTTGTCCTTATGTCCCCTGAGTGTCCCTATGTCCTTTCAGTCCTGTCCACGTGTCCCCCAGTTTTCTACTCATGTCCCAGGTGTGTCCCTGTGTCCCCCCATCCTGTCCCTGCGTCTTGCCCGCTTTTGTACCCGTGTCCCCCTGCCCCGTCTCTGTGTGCCTTCCTGGGTCTCTCCCTGTGTCCCCCTGTCCCTGTGTCCCTCCCTTTTGTCCCTGTCCCCCCCAGCGCCTGCCACAAGGACTGTTGTCCCCGCAGCCTCCCGGGGGGCTGCTGGGGGCAGCACGGTCAACATTAACCCTTCGGTCCCCCCAGCACACAAGTTCCCCCCACCCCATACTGGGGTGTCCCGTGTCACCGCTGGATTAGTTTCTGCCCCCCCCCCCCGGTAAATTGTGTCTGCTGCTGGGGCGGTGCACGGCGCTGCACGTCCGGCCCACGTCACCTCCACCCGTGGGGGGGGGGGGGGGAACCGAGGCAGGGCCGTGCCGGGCCCGCGGCCAGCGCGCGCCCCGCTCCACCCGCCGGGCAGCACCCCCCTGCCTCAGTTTCCCTGCGGCAAAGCGGGGGGGCTGCTCCCTTGGCGGGTACTGGGGGGGGTTCGCTCTCTGCTGGGGGGGCAGGGACAGCCTGGGGGACCAGCCACAGGTTTGGCAACATGGCAGGACCCCCCCCCTCCTGGAAAAAGCACCCCAAAAGGGCTGGGTGGGGGGGGGCAGGGCACAGAGCACCGCTTTTCGCCTCCCATCCCCGCCGTTGCGGGGGGCAGAGGCCCCCCCCGGCCCGGGCAGCGCGAGGGCACCAGGACCCTGCAGCCGCCCCGCGCCCGACGCCGCTTCCTGGCCCTTTGTGCGTGACGCGCCGCGACGTGCCGTGACGTCCCCCACGGCCGCCCCCTTCCCTTCCCTTCCCTTCCCTTCCCTTCCCCTTCCGCCGCCAGGCCCGGGCCCCCCCCCCCCCCGCCCCGCCCGCGGCGAAACCGCGGCTCTCGCAGCACCCGCCGCTGCGTCACGCCGAGCGCGGGGGGGCCTTTCCCTTCCCTTCCCTTCCCTTCCCTTCCCTTCCCTTCCCTTCCCTTCCCTTCCCCTCCCTTCCCCGCGCGCGCGGTCCCCGCCACTGTCCCGGCGCGGCACCGGGGTTTGCACCCGCTTGCACCCCCCCCCCCGGCGCGTGCACGCGCTCCCGTGCGGAAGCACACGCGTGTGCGCGCCGCTGCACGCGCTCCGGGACGCCGCCTGCTCCCGGGACGGCGGCGGGAGTTGAAGCCGGCAGCGAGAGCACGGCCGGGCCGGGAGGGGGGTGACGGGGGCTGCCGGCCCCGTTCCCCAGTGTCCCGTTCCCCAGTGTCCCGTCCCGTCCCGTTCCGCCCCGGCAGCACGGGCGGCGGCGGCGGCTGCGTTCGCCGTGTGCCGCCCTCGACGTGGTGCCCCGCAGCCGCCGCCTCTCGTCCCCAACCGCCCAGCCGAGCGGGTCAGGCGGGCGCGCGGGGACGAGGCCGCCCCAAAACCCCACGGCGGAGGGGACGGCGGGGCCCCCCCATGCCCTCCTCGGGGTGCAAAGGCGGCTCGGTGGCCTCCTCCCTCCCCGGAGCCAGTGGCGTTTGGGAGGGCACCGGCGCCCGGGGGGAGGCGGTGGCGGGGTCGTCCGTCCCCGCCGTGCGTGCCAACGTCCCCGCCGCGCGCGGTGGCTCCCGCTGCCTCTGTCAATCAGGCCCTGGCCGCGCTCCCGGCCGGGCTGACGGCGAAGATGGACGCGCCGGAGCTGCTCCGGCTCTGGGTGCTGGCAGGCGAGTGGCCGGGCCGGGGGCACCCCCAGGCGGGACGTGGCCGGGGGCACCCGGAGAGGTGGGGTTGGGATGGGGGGGTCCGAGCGGGGATTTCTCTGCCGCCGGGCAAGGCGCCATCCCCGTCCCCGTCCCGATCCCCAGCACCTCCTAAATATAGCCCGGCCCTTTGTCTCGGGAGCGCCCGACGCCAGGGGGACGGGCAGGGGCCTGCCAGCGCCTTCGGGTCGGCCCGGGGTCTCAGTGGGGAAACTGAGGCACAGAGGAGCTGCCCCGGCTCTAGCCCCGGTGCCTCGCCGCAGCCGTGGCCCTCGGCGGTGCCCGGGGCTCCCTCCCCGACCTCCGCCTCTCCTCCGAGACCGGAGCCATCTTCGTCCACGAGCTGGAGCGGGAGCCGTTCCAGGAGGCCTTCCTCGCCGCGCACGAGGATGACGGCGGTGAGGGACGGGGGGGGGAGGCGAGCAGTGCTGCATGGGGACGCCCCCGTGGCAGCCAGGCTGGGGGGGGCCCCGGGACCATAACTGAGTTAACGGGGGGCACTGGCCAGGGCCTGACACTGTCTGTCCGTCCAGCCATGCCTCCATCCATCCTTCCATCCATCCCTCCATCCAGGCACCCCTCCATCCATTTGGGCACCTGCTCCTGCTGCCCTCAAGCCCCGCTGCAGCTTTTAAACCCACCGGGGAGCAGGAGCAATTTGTCCCCCATGACTAGGGAGTCGGGGATCACCTCAATTTGGGGGAATTAAACTCAAAAACGGAACAGGAGGCGCCGGGGTGCAGCCGCGCTTCCTCGTGGGGACGGGTTTGACGTGGGAGGGTTTGCAGGGCGGGGGTCTGCCAGCAGCAGAGCCTCACCCCGTGTGTGTGTGTGCGTGCGTGTGTCCCCATGTCTGTGCACGCGCGTCCGTGTGTCCCGGCGCCCAGAAGTCGCCCCCGAAGGCCCCATCACCTTCCAGCCCCACCTGCGGGGCCACCCTGACCTGCCCCGCTGGCTGCGCTACGCCCAGCGCGGCCCCTCCGAGCCGGGCTACCTCTACGGCTCGCCCACCGCCGCCGAGCTGGGCACCCACGTCGTCGAGGTAGGTGCTGGTGGGGGGGGGTCCCGTGTGCCGGTGGGGGGGTCCCGCACCCCGCGGCGCATCTTGCACGTCCTCGTGCGAGCGTGCCGCCCGGCGCGAGGGGGAAGCTGGTGTCCTCCGGGATGGCCGGGGCCTCTCTCCCGCTGCAGGTGCTGGCGTACAGCAGGGACACGTACGAGACGGCGGCGCAGAGGGTCATCGTCACCGTCGTGCCCTCCCCAGGTAAGGGCGGCGCGGGGCTGGGGGGGCCCCAGCGCGGCCACCAGCCCCACGCGAGCCCTGTGTCCCGCAGCCGGGACGCCGCCGTACCAGGGCGAGTTCTTGGTGGCGAACAGGAACGTGGAGGAGATGCTGCCGGCCGCGGCGCGGGAGCTCTTCCGGGAGGCCGTGGACGGCGTCTGGGAGCAGGACGACCTGAGCATCATCAACATCACCTCGGCCCTGGACCGGGGCGGCCGCGTCCCGCTGCCCATCGAGGGCCGCAAGGAGGGGTAGGGGCGAAGGGACCGCAGCGATGCCCGGGGCCGGCCAGGTTCGGGGGGGATCTGCTCCCGGATGCATCCCAAGCCTCTGCGCTCTGGCACCCGGCCGTGGGAAAAAGCAGATTTGGGGGCCTGTCTCCAGCAAGGCGGCTCACCGGCCACGCTGGGGGTGCTGGGCGCCCCGTCACAGCTGGGTCCCCGCTGTCCCCCCCGCCAGGGTGTACGTCAAGGTGGGCTCCCGCACCGCTTTCTCGCACTGCCTGGCAGCAGCCACCTCGGCGCAGAGCCGCTTCCGCTGCAGCCTGGGGCAGCAGCCCGTCGCCACCTGCTACGACACCTTCGGGCCGTGGTTCCGGATCGACTGGTGCAACCTCACCCTGGTGAGATCCCCCCCCGCCTTTCCGGGCCCGCATCGCCCGTGGGGATGGGGACAGCGTGCAGCACCGTGCCCCCCTTGCATGGTGTTGCACCCCCCTTCCTCTCCGGGAGCGGGGGGCGAGGACAACCCAAACCAGGTCACTCCATCCCTCCCTAATCGCCACCTCTTTTCCAGCTCGAGGTCTCTGCCAGCCCCACGGCTCCGGGGCCGGCCCGGGGCACCGGGGTGCTGGAGGAGGGCGGCGATTTCGCGCCTCCCACCGCCTCGGCCGCCGGGGACTTCCTCGCCGGCTACCTGCTCACCATCCTGGTGCCGCTGCTGGTGGCCGCGCTGCTCTGCCTGCTCCTGGGCCACCTCATGTGCTGCCGCAGGGAGGGAGTGTGAGTCGGGGCACCGGTGCCTTTGGGCACCCAAAAAACCCCCCAAGCCCCCAACTTTCCGCTGCATGGGGAGGGGACGGGGGATTTCCATGGGTAACATGGGCTCCTGCCCCTGTCGCCGGCCATCCCGGCACTGGGATGGTCTGGTGGAGGTGGCACCCCTTCCCTCACCATCTGCTGTTTTTCCCTTTCTGCTTGGTTTTGTAGGCAAAAAAGGGACTTGGAAACGTCCGAGTAAGTCCTGGGGCTGGTTGGGGTGTCCTGGGTGGTGGCGGATGAGCCGGGGGCTGCCCGCGCCGGGGGCCGAGCCGCACAGGAGGTCTCCCAGCCCCAAAGGGAGCCCTGCAGGCTCTTCTCCTCCTTCCCCCCCGGCTGGGCCACCTCCAATAACCCGGGACACACGAGGGTTTGAGCACAAGAGCTGTTTTACTTCGCACGGCGCCAGCTACGAGGGCTGGTCCCCGAGGTGACCGGCCTCCGTCTCGTCGGTCCCGCTCCCCCCTCGACCTGCACCCCCGGCCCCGGGCTCCGTGGGGTCTCCCCTGGGGTGGGAAAAACTGGTCCTGGGAACAAACGTGCACAAACCCTCCCCAAACCGGCGTGCGGGTCCGGAGCACCGGTCCCCAGCCCTTGGTCCCCTGTGCCTGGCACCAAGTCGTCACCCGAGAGGCCCCCCCGGTGCTTCCCCATCCAGGGGTGATGGTTAATGCGGGGTGGGTGCTGGGTGCTGGCTCGGGGGGGGGGGTGCGCTCACGGCCCGCTGCCCGCAGCATCCAGCTGGTCCATCACACCACCATCCACGGCAACGCGGAGGAGCTGCGGCACATGGCCGGCAGCCGCGACGACGTCCCGCGGCCCCTCTCCACCCTGCCCATGTTCAACGTGCGCACGGGCCAGCGCGCCGACCCCACGCGGGGCCTGGGGGATGCCGCCCGCCTCCCGCTCCTCCCACGCCAGCGGTGAGCCCCGGCGGCGGGTTTCGGGGGGCCACTGTGGCTTGGGGGGGGGGGTCAGCACCCAGGTGTGCCGGTGGGGTGGAGCAGGACACCTGGGTCCTATTCCCTTCCGCTGTGGCCTGAGCTGTCCCACCTGGGCCCAGGAGCGAATGAAACCCTTAAATAAGATCCGTGGGAGCTAGGTGGCCTTTTGGGGGGTTTGGGACTAAGCTGCTCTCTCCGTGTCTCCAGGTAATGGGCTGCTCCGGGTGCTCGCGTCTCTCCTGCTGCCCTGCGCTTGGTGCAAGCGGCCTGGAAAGGTCTCCTCCGCTGCGGTGGGGTGGCGTTGGGTTGGTAAAGCTGCTCTTTAGCGATGAAACGCGTCTTCTCCCTTCTTTCCTGGGTGAGCGGCGGCAGGGTGGTGCCTCCCCTCCCTGCGGCTCCCTCCCCCCAGCCCTGGGCTCTCGGGCGAAGCTGCTCTTTAGCACGGCTCGACAGCCTGCCCCTGCTGGGGCTGGTCCCTGCTGGGCCTGGTGCCCGCGGTGCTGGTGCCCGGCTGGTCTGGGCTCTCGCAGGCTCCACCTCGAGTATCTGCCACCAAACGGTGACTTGAATTTGCCTGTTCTCTGCGCCGGCTGTGTCCCAGCTGGCTCTGAACCAGGCTGCGTCCCTGGGACCGGCAGGACCCGGAGCAGCGTTCACAACCCCACGACTCCCGCAGGAGAGGGGGCGGCTGCCAGGAGATGCAGCAGGGGCTTTCCTGGTCCACCCCCACCATGAGGCCTGCTGGGGGGAGCCCTCTGGGCCCCTCTTTCTGCTTTTCCACCCACTGGGTTCCCTCTGCTTTTAGGGGGCTCTTTGGAGCATCCCGGGGTGCAGAGGTGCCCCCACATCCCCAGGCTGCACTCGGTGGCAGGGCAGTGTCCCTCTGCCTGGCCCAGGATGACTTTCTGCGAGCCAGCAGTGAGCACAGGAGTCACACTCCTGGCTTGCAGCACCGACGTCTTCTCCCCCGTCCCCAGCTCTGCTCCCTCCATGGCCCCAGTTCCCATGAGGAGCCCCATGAGTGGGCTCTTGTCCCCACGCCGAGCAGGGTGCATGGGGTGCCGCGGGTGTGGGACAGTTGCGGGCGTCCCCACCGGACGCGTACTGAGTTCGGGGCAGGCTGCGGGAGCAGCCCTACGGGTGTCCTCCAGCCAGGCTCACCCCAGAGCTCGGGGGGGTGAGGGGTGCAAAGGGGGACCCCGACCCATCTCACCTGGCATCCTCCCCCGCACGGGGCACCTGCCTGGGGGCTCTCGCCTGGTCCAGCTGGCTCGCCCCATCCGCCGTGCAAACCTGGGCATCCTGCTCGAGCGTCTCAGCCGGGCTGCGATTTGGCTTAACCCCTCCTTGCCCGGCAGCTCCGTCTCCCCGACGCGGGTGCACGGCGCTGGGGTCCCGGGTGCCCCCAGGCACGGCGACGCGAGCCGGCTGCTCCCCGGCCTCCTGCGAGCCCGGCAGCGCGGGCTGTTCGTGCCTGCAAAGAAAGAGCCTCTTTCACGGCGGGGCCACCCCCTGGCGCCGGGGCAGGCGGCCAGGGTGGGGGGTTACGAAAACACGAGGGCCCGAAGGAGAAACAAGAGGAGCCATTGAAAGGGCCGGAACCCGGCTGCGGCGCTTCCCGCGCGGCCCGAGGAGAAAGGCGGCATTCAGCGCCCCATCCTGCCACGCGGCTCGAGCGCCTCCGGACCCCGCGGTGCAGAAACCGTCCCCTCGCTGGGGAAGGTGTGTTGGGGGACGCCGGGAGATGCCCTCAGCCCTGGCACTGGCAGGGTATCGCGGGCCCCCTCCGTGGCAGGGTCTTGCAGGCAGCCTGGGAGATGCCTGTGGCACCCGCTCGCTGGGTGCGCGTGCGCCCATGTGCTGCTGGTGTCTGCCCGGCTCTTTGCGCTCCCGAAGGTGCATGTGCTACCCCCGGCGTGTGCTGGCACCCCTGTGCCCTGTGTGGGTGCTGCTCCGGGGTGCAGATGTGCACAGACCTGCACATCTGCGCACATCTGCAGCCAGGGCACGTACAACCTGCCTGCACCCGATTTCTGCGCATGGTCCCAGCCTCTCTTTGTGCGCTTCGCTGTAAAACCACAAAGACTGTGTCTCCCCAGCTCTCCCTCTCTGTGGGGCCCCCTGGGTGGGGGGCACCCCTGGACCCCCAGCCCAGCCTGCCCCCTACCAGCCTGATGCCGCTTGCTGCAGCTCCCCAGATGTTCCCTGCAGCCCCTCCAGATGTTCCCCCAGCCCTGCTGCTCCCTGGGCACGGCTGCTGCGAGGTCCCCTTTGCCGGACCATGGCTGTACCCCATATGCTCCCCCCCCCCCCGAGCCTCGGGGGCTGGGCAGTGGGTCCGACCCTGGGCCGTGGGGCGGGCAGGGGAAGGGGCAGGGCTGGCGGGGGGCCGGGAAGGGGCCGGGGCAGAGGCGGGCGCCGAAGGCGGGGAAGACGGGAGCGCAGGAGCGAAGCAGAAGGAGAGCGGCAGCCCCGGCGGCGAACAGCATCGGGACCCCCAGCGCCAGCGGAGGACGACCCCGATCCGGCAGCCCCCCATCGAGGGTCCCCCCCCACCCGCCCGGGACCCCGGCGGCCGCGAGAGACGACTGCAGAGCACCGCAGGTTTGTTGGATCATTTCACATGCTTTATTTCAGCAGTCAAAATAATTAAAAACATCTCAAATTATTATACATATACAAACTAGGTACAGACTCCTCGTACGCCCTGGAACATCTGCCTCGCTGGGAGATGGGCTGGCAAACGGGGTGGGTTCAAACCCCCTCCTCTCCCCCAGGAAGGAGCGAGGGAGCGAGAAAGAGCGGTGAGAAGAGGGAGGTTAGAAGAAAGAGCTGGTGGTGGCTGCGGAGGGCGGCAGGAGGATGAGAGCGGCGGAGAAGCGGGTTAGAAAGAGGGGGGAGATGGATGGATGGAGAAAGCTGCTGGAAGATGAGAGCAGAAATGAAATGCACCTGCTTAACCTGGAAACCAGGGCTGCTTTCATGTGCTTTCCTTTCCCTTTCAAGGCTTTTTGGCTCTACCTTGCATTTGTCTCCACGCCTTGCTTTAAGGATGCATGTGGGGGGGGGTTAAATAGCACCTTTAGAAAATTCACAAGTCGACCTGGGCAGCAAAGAAAAAACAAAACAAAAGAGGGAAAAAAAATAAAATCAACCCAAGACTCACGTCTTTTCAGACAGTTCCCATGTCTGTAGCACCAAGCGGTCCCGGGGCTGACGCTGCGCGGTGGCTTCGCCCAGCTCGAACCTCCGCGATTAGACCGAAATAATAAAACAAAAGGGGAGGAAAAAAGAAAAAAAAAAAAGGACAAAAATCCAGGGGGTAAAAAAACCCCGGCAACTCCAGATGGACCTTGAACGGAGGGGGGGGGGGAAAAATCAACATAGCAACAAAAAGGAGAGGAAGAATAGACAAAACTTAGCACCTTTGCTCTGAACCTGGCAGGAAAGTCCCGGCACGGCTGAAAAACCCCAAACGAACCTAAAACTACTTGGAGGAAAAAAAAAAAAAAGGAAAAAAAGAAAACCACAGCTGTGAGGTAGCCTTCCAGAAAAGGAGAATATACACTGAACGGTCCGGTTTTCTCTGCTCCAGGGATTCGGCTGTCGGGGTTTGCCTCGGGGGAACGGCTCAGCCGCCGAGCCGGGGGCTCGCCTGCAAAAAGCGGGTCCGCGCTCGTCTTTGCGCCTGGCCGCCGGCGCCCCGAAGGAGCGGGGAGCGCTCGGCCGCTGCGTCCGGGCTCGCGGGTCCCCGTGAATTGGTTGGCCTCCTATTTTTTTTGCTGCCTGAACAAACAAACAAACAAAAAAAAAAAAAGGGAAAGAAAAGAGTTTAAAAAAAAAAAACAAAAGTCAGGTTATAAATGAGTTAAACATCTTCCTTTCAGTGGTATATATAATATATATATATATATATATATATAAAAATGCATGTAGCAAAGAGCCAGGCAGAGAAAGGTCGGTTAGTTTGGATGTTGCCCAACTCCAGGTTGCAAGGAGAGATCTTAGCGCTCGCAGGGGCCGGGGAGGGAGGAGGCGAGGGGCAGGTTTGGCCGGCGGGAGCAGCTGGTTTCGCGCCGCCTCGGCGCCAGCGGGTCGGTCTCTCCGAGCGGCTTGCCGGGATCGAAGGCCGTCGGCGGGGCTGGAGCGCTCGGCTCGGCCACGGGAAGGGCCTCGGCGGCGCTCTGCGAGGCGAGGGCTGGGGAGCCACGAGCTGAGCCGGCCCCGCGCCGTCTTCGGGGCGTAAAACGGAATGACCCCGAGGAAGAGGAGGAGGAGGAGGAGAAGACGGAGAGAAGGGCAAGCAAGCGAACCCACTTCCTGGTTATTTGGTTTGAAAAGTCATTTATTTTTATTTTTTTTTGGTTTAATGCTTTTTTGGGTTTTTTTTTACGGAAACGAAAATAGTTTGAGCGACGCTGGATAGAAACCGACACGAATTCAAGTCCATGTGAAATTTTCTCCTTTTTTGGCTGTTTTTTTTTTGTTTTTTTTTTTCTTTATTATTTACTCTCTCCTGTACGCGTGGGGTTTCCGGTTTACAAGAAGCAGACGGGGCCGATGTCGATGCCGAATTCCTGGTCCGGAGCGCCAACGTCCATGGGGGCCAAATCGATGATGGGCAGGCGGGAGGTCTTTGTCGTCTTGTACTCAATGACTGTCTTGCCCCAGGCTCCGGTGTGACTCTGCCGGGGAAGGGGACGGTCAGGCTCGGCGCTCCCCCCCGCCATGTCCCCCCCCGGGGACCCCCGAGCGTTCCCCTTGGCCGTGACACAGCCGCCACCACTCACCGTGCAGCCGTCCTCGGTGACGCCGTAGGTGAAGCGGCTGTTGCCTTCCGCCCGGATCTCGATCTCGTTGGAGCCCTGGAGGAGCAGGGCCTTCTTCAGGTTGCCGCTGTTGCGGTCCATGTAGGCGACGCTGTTCTTGCAGTGGTAGGTGATGTTCTGCGACGCCTCGGTGGACATCAGGCGCAGGAAGGTCAGCTGGATGGCCACGTCGGCCGGGTTGGAGCCCTCGCCGCCGTATTCGAACTGCACCGGAGGAGAAGTTAGGTCGGCCAGTGCTCAGCCACCATCATCACCACCACCCTGGCCCCGCGGCCCCCCGCTCACCTGGAAGCCGTCGCTCATCGTTTCGCCGAACCAGACATGCTTCTTCTCCTTGGGAGTCTTGCTGATGTACCAGTTCTTCTGGGCAATGGTGGCCTGGGTGGGGTAGACGCATGTCTCTCCTGTTTCCATGTTGCAGAAGACCTTGATGGCGTCCAGGTTGCAGCCTTGGTTGGGGTCGATCCAGTACTCGCCTGAGGGGCAGAGAAAGGGCTGTCAGGGCCATGGGGGCTCACGGCTGCGGGACGGGGGGTGACAGGAACCAGGACGCCACTGACCGCTCTTCCAGTCTCCGTGGCACATCTTCAGGTCACGGCAGGTGCGGGCAGGGTTTTTGCGGGTGCCCTCGGGGCTGCGGATGTTCTCGATCTGTTGGCTCAGGCTCTTGAGGGTGGTGTCCACCTCCAGGTCGCGGTCGCGCATCACGTTGGCATCGTCAGCTCGGTAGTAGCGCCCGCCATCGTGGGCCTTCTCCTGGGGTGGCTGGGGCAGGAAGCTGAAGTCGAAGCCGCCGCTGGGGGGACCAGGAGGACCAGGGGGTCCGGGAGGGCCGGGGGGACCCTGTGGCAGGAGGAGAAAGAGATGAAGGCGGGCGGCTTGGCACGGCGGCCGGTGAGTGGCTGGGACACCGTGGTGGAGACACTACATACGACAGGGCCGACGTCGCCGGTGCGGCCACGGGGACCGGGTGGACCGATGGGGCCGGGGAGCCCGTTGAGACCGTCCTTGCCAGCGGCACCAGCAGAGCCGGGGGGACCCTATGCGGGGAAAAGAAGAATGGGTGAGCGCTCGGAGGGCCCCACAGGGATGGGGTGGACACCACGGTCCTGTCCCAGGCATCCCCATGCTGGGGGAGCAGGGGATACTTACTCTTGGACCGGCGGGACCAGAAGCACCAGAAGGCCCTTGTTCACCAGGAGAACCCTGTGCAAAGCAGAAACAGAAAATATCCCATTGGCAACATGTTCAGGCAATGAGAGCTGTGCAGGGCTGCTCCACCAGCATGGTCCCTGTGGGCACCAGGCAGCATCCAGCAGCATGGACACCTTGGGGACCTGGTCATTGGCCCCTGAGCCCTTTGGGGCGATGCTGCAGGCAGGTGCCCCTGCACCGCAGCTGGGTGCTGGCCTGGGGCAGGAGGCAGAAGTACTTACGGGGGGACCAGGTGGACCCTGGAGACCGGAGAAGCCTCTGTGACCCTTCATGCCTCTGTCGCCCTGTTCACCAGTTTCACCTTTGTCACCACGGGGACCTTGTGGGCCCTGGAGGAGGAGGAGGAGGAGGAGGAAGAGACGATGTGCTGAGTGGTGAGGGGCTGCACCAGGCCAGGCATCGCCCCAATGCCTGTGGGGCTGTCGCCCACCCGCTGCGCAAAGACGGAGGAGCTGAACTTACAGAAGGACCACGAGCACCAGCAGGACCAGGGGGGCCAGCAGGACCGGCGGGGCCCTAGGAGAGGAGGAGAGAGGTGACAGGTTAGAGCATCCTCGGAGCTTTCCTTTGCAGTGCGGCGGGCAGTGTCACCCAGCGCCTAGGGCAGGGTGGCCTGCAGGAGTCGGGACGCCTGGGTCCCCAGGACGCCTGGGCCCCCTCGCCAGTGTCCAGAGGGGAAGCTCCCTCCAGCGGCGAGAGCGGGGCCGAGGGCCGGACTCTGACCCGCTTCTGGGTCGGCCCTTGCTCGGTACCGGGGCTGAGTGGCGCAGGCTGGTGGCCAGGACTCCTGGGTCCCTCCACCAGGGAAGGGGTGCAAATCCCCCCCCCCCCCAGCTTGGGGCAGGGGTTCAGGTTGAGCAGGAATGGGCAGAGCATCACTTACGGTCTCACCGCGGTCTCCGTTCTTGCCAGCAGGACCAACAGGGCCGGGGGCACCGGGGGCGCCAGGAGCACCAGGGGGGCCAGCAGGGCCGGTCTCACCACGGTCACCCTGCGAGGAGGAGGAGGAGGAGGAAGCAGAGACGTCAGCATGGGCCGGCTCAGCCCCACCACTCCCTTCCTACCAACCCGGCCATGGGCACTCACCTTGGGACCAGCAGAACCGTCACGCCCGGGGGCACCTTCAGCGCCAGGAGCACCCTGTGGAGGAGCAAAGACCCCCCCTCGTTAGGGCAGGCAAGCGCTAACGAGGGTTTCGGAGAGAGGGCCTGGACAGACACCATCTCCGCTCAGCCCACCTCGGGCCCAGCTGTGCCCCGGTGATGCCATGAGTTGGCACGTGCTCAGCAGGGCCGGTCTAGCACCGCTGCATCGGGGCCAAGCGCCCAGCCTGCGTCCCCCCATGTCACCAGGGGAGACAGTCCCCTGCGTGCCACCGCTGCTCACCTCACGTCCAGCTTCGCCAGGGGGTCCGGCCAGTCCAGGGGGGCCCATGGGGCCGGGAGGACCACGCTCGCCGGGGGAGCCAGAGGGACCTTGTTTGCCAGGTTCGCCCTGTGCAGGGAAGAGGAAGGGGCAGCATTGGAGGAGAAGCCGACCACGGAGATGCTCCAACCCGGACCGTGCAGCCGGAGCCCTCTCTGAGCAAGGACGGGGACTCCAGGCCACGTAGCGACGCTGCATCCCAAGGGGGTCCCGGCATCGCCTGGCCCCCGGGATGCTCCAGCCTGAGGGCAGAGCAGCCCCAGGAGCTCTGCCCCGCGCAGCGAGCCCCTCGCCTACTCACAGATGGGCCAGGGAGTCCAGGGAAACCTCTCTCGCCTCGCTGTCCAGGGAGGCCGACGACACCGCGCTGGCCAGCAATACCTTGGGGCCCAGGAGTACCGGGAGCGCCCTGCAGGGAGAAATCGCAGCTCAGGGAGACGCAGCGACACCAGCGCAGCGGCTCGGAGCCGCCCCACCGGGACGTCCCCGGCCGGTGCAGTCACCGCGCGGAGATGCGAGGGGACCGAGTCGGGCACGGGGATGACTTACGATGGGACCGTCGGAACCAGGAGAACCCTTCTCGCCGGGGGGTCCGGGGGGACCAGCGGGGCCAGGCTCGCCGGGGCGGCCAGCGGGGCCGGTCTCACCACGGGGTCCTTTGCCACCTTCCTTCCCGCTGGGGCCTGGGGGGCCGGGGAGGCCGATGTTACCCTGCGAGGGGAGAGGAGCTCAGTCCCGGGGCAGCCGGCCAAGCCTCGGCTCGCGAAGCCCTGCGGCCGCCGCGGCTCTCCCCGTCTGAAGGGAGTCCAGGTGAGTCCCGGTGCCAACTGGGACAGGGCTGGGATCGGCCGTCGCGGAGCCGCCTGGACCTTCGCCCGGTTCATCGCTGCCTCGTGCCTCCGAGCAGAGCCCTCGGCAGAGGAACCGCGGCTGGCAGCTCCAAGCATCGTCCCTTGCCTCTCCCACCCTGACGGGCTGCCCCGAAATCCTGCCCCCGTCCTGGCTCCGCGTGCAGGTAGGGCAGGAGGAGGAGGTACTCACAGAGGGGCCGGGGGGACCAACTCTTCCAGCAGCACCAGGGAAGCCAGTAGCACCCTAGAAGGGAGAGAAGCTGATGTCACGCAGGGCCAGCCCTGGGCTCGCCGAGCTGCACCTGCGCCTCGCGGCTGCAGGCAGGCTCAGGGCCCGGTGCCTGGGAGGGATGTGCCAGCGCTTCGTGCTGGGAAAGCCCTGATCTGGGAGCGGGGCTCCTCTGGGTGCAACCAGCACCTCCGACCCGCTGCCCGGAGCGGCGAAACGGATCGAGCAGATGGTGCCCTGGCTGAGGGCCACCAAGTCCCACTCATCCACGGGGCTCACAGGGAACCCAGGAGCCATCAGCCAAAAGGGAGAAAGCTGTGCACCAGTCTAGGTGGGGGCTTATTACTCATCTGGGGGGATAAGGGCAAACCTTCCCCCTTTTTGATCTGCCCCCCCCCCCCATGGGATGAAACAGCCCCAGGCAGAAGCCATCCTTGGAGAGGCAGCGCTGGAAACGCAGCATCCCCACTCCCCCAAATTGGGCACATCATGCTGTCGTGGGCCCGGGAGCAAAATCCCGTGGGGAATTCAGCTGCCCGCAGTGAGGCCACAGGGGAGCGTGGCCCAGCTGCTTCCCCGCTCCCGCGCCGGTGCTTCTAGCATCCCCTTCCCCGGGGGCCCTGCAGCCGCATCCCCCCTGCACCCGAGACCTGCCGTGGTACTTACAGGGGGTCCAGCGCTGCCACGAGCACCTTTGGGACCGGGAGCACCAACAGCACCCTGCGGAGGAGCAGCGGGAGTGAGCGGCGAGGCCAAGCCATGGCCGGGGGCGGGGGCAGGATGGGGGCCGAGGGGCTACTTACGGCAGGGCCAGGAGCACCGGTGGGGCCGGCGGGGCCGGGGGGACCTGCGTCACCCTTGGCTCCAGCATCACCAGTTTCACCTTTAGCACCAGGCTGGCCGTCAGCTCCCTGCGGGAGAGCAGAGCCGGGGTGAGCCCAGGGGGTGCCGGGGGCCACCAGCCCCCCTCGATGGGGAGGGGGGTGAGGCCAGCGGGCGGCACATCCCATGGGAGAGCATCCTGCGGGAGAGCATCCCACCAGCTCCCGGGTAGCATCGCCCCCCCTCTCCGAGCGATGCAGGATCTGGCTGTTCCCGGAGGGAGAGCAAGGGGGGGGAGCGAGGGGCTACCCGCAGCCAAGGCGACTGCGCTGACTTACGGGAGGGCCAGCGAATCCAGCAGGACCAGGTGGGCCGGGCTCACCGCGGTCTCCCTAGGAGAGAAGCCAAGAGAGCCGGTGTCAGGGCTGGACAGGAGACGGCCACTGCCGGTGGAGCCGCAAGCCGCGGGACACTTACGGGAGCACCACGGGCACCGGTGGGACCAGCAGGGCCGGGGGGACCAGCTTCACCCTGGCAATGGGGAGGAAAAAAAAAATGGGTTAAAACCTCTGGAAATGAGGCACCAGTATGTGGCGGGTCGGGAGGAGCCAGCAGCAAGGCTGTGCTCCCCGTGCAGCATCCCTGCCTGGTGCCACCTCACCTTGTCACCGGGAGCACCAGCTGGGCCAGGGGGGCCGATGGGACCGGTGAGACCTCGGAGACCGTCTTTGCCAGGAATGCCGTCAGCACCTTTGGGACCGGGATCGCCCTGGGGGAGAGGAAGGCCACGGCAGGTTAGAGCTCATCCCCCTCCTCCTCCTCGTCACAGCTCTCTGTGGCGCCTCAGAGTGTGACCCGTGGCACTGTCAGCTCTTCATCCTCCCACCTTCGGGCCCTGCTGTTTCCAGCCTGGGAGAGGCTGGGATCTTCCTCCACCACCCCATCTCTGGAGGAAACCCCCAGTTTGTCTACCAGCCTCTGAGGGCCGTGCTTGTACGAGGACACGAGTGGGAACGGGCTTCGCTCTGGGTGCCCGTGCCTGGCTCTGGCTTTGCCTTGGCCCCGCGGGAGGGACGATGCATCCAGCCCCTGAGGGGCCGGAGAGCGCGAGGCTGGAGATGATAGGAGTGTGAGGGCACAGCCTGGGAAGATGGGGCAGCTGGCGAGAGGGACCACGGGACGTCCGGGGACACCTACTCTGTCACCCTTGGCGCCTGGCAGACCGGCAGCACCACGCTCTCCGGGCATACCCTGCAGACCGGGGGGCCCTTGGTTTCCAGGGGCACCAGGAGCACCAGCATCACCCTGGGCAAGAGAGAGACAAAATGTGTGTTAGCAAGAAATCAGAGCTCGTTCCTCCGCAGAGCAAACCCTCCGCCGCTTCAGCCTGGCTTGCAGGTGGCAAACAGCCCTGCAGCTCCCATGCCACAAGCCCCCAGAAGAAGTGTTGGGGGGGGGGAGCAAAGACCATGGCCCCCCCCTTTTTGGCTGCTCCGGAGGAGCCGCCGGCTGGAGACAGCCACCCTCCCCGTGCACAGCAGCAGGTGCCCTTGCGTGGGATGGTCCCCACCCCGCATGCCCTGTTGAGGTGGAGAGGAGACCTGGGACCTACCTTAGCACCGTCGTTACCAGGAGCACCGTTAGCACCACGAGGACCCTGGGGACCAGGGGGGCCTTGGACACCACGTTCACCGGGGAAACCTCTCTCGCCCTGGAGAAGGGAGGGAAGAAAAGAGCCAAGCCGGTTACGGAGGCGGTGGGCACAGAGGAAAGATCGAAAACTGGCTCAGGTGGAAAGCAAGGTTCAACTTACTCTGGCACCGGCGGGACCGGGAGCACCGGCATCTCCAGGGACACCCTGTGTGGGGAAGCAGAGAGATTTTGGAGTTAGCACGGGAAGGAGGTGAGCAACCCCTGCACCAACACCGCATGGGTCCTAACCTGCCCAGCCAGGCCATGGCAGGCACCCTCCACTCTCCTCCCACCCCAAGACACTGGCCACCCCAGGGCTCCCACTGCTCTGCCCTTGGGGTGCCCTTGGGGATGGGGAAGGCCAGGGGGCTCCTCAGCCCCTTGGAGGGATGGGGCAGTCCCAGGAGGAGATGGGCTCCCCGGTTGTCCCCGGTCCCCTGTGCTGCCACCTCTGTGATCGCCCCAAGGAGGCCGTGGGGGGGCTTGGTGAGGCTGGCATGCTTGGAAGCTGCTCTCCCGCTCCGCTGCCTCAGGCCGGGAAGGCAGCCAGGCTTTCCCCCAGCTCGGCTCAGACAGGGGGGACTGGGCAGGGTGGCTGCAGCAGCTGGGTGCTGGGTGTCCACATCCAGCAGCCCTGACCCTCAGCCAGGGGACGAGCAATGGGGAGGATACAGGGACAAGGCAGGGACAGCCCCCACACGATGCTTTCCCCCACTCACCTGCTCACCGGGCTTGCCAGCCTCACCAGGGGCGCCAGCGGGGCCGGGCAGACCCTGCAGAAGAAGCGGAGAGAAGAGACGTTATGGAGGCAGGTGACCAAGGGGACAAGAACAGGAGCAGCATTGCTGCTGCAGGGGTTTCCCCCCCACCGGGGAAAAGGGACTGTTCCTCACCTGGAAGCCAGGAGCACCAGCGGGACCTTGTTCACCTCTTTCTCCAGCGGGACCCTGCAGGAGACAGGGCAAGCATCAGGGCAGGCAGCTGGCTCCCAGGCCTGTTCCCCAGTGGTCCAGCACAGCTCCAGGTGGGGAAGGGGTTATTCATACTCACAGTAGGGCCAGGAGGACCTTGGGCACCAGCTTCACCGTCTTTGCCAGCAGCACCCTGAGGAAGAGGAGGAAGAAGGTGCTCAGAGCAGGGTTTGGTCACAGGTGGATTTGGGGAAGGGGGCCCAGCCTGCCAGACCCGACCTTCAGGTGCTTCTGGAGGGGACCCCAAGCAATGAACCCATGGACGGCAGAGAGATATCCCTAACAGTGCAGAGGAGGATGGAACTGTAGCACCCTTGGCAGACCAGAGAAGAAGCTGCAAGCTGCCCTGGGACACGTCACCTCCTTGCAGAGCCTTTTGTCCCTGCTCCAAAGCCTCTGGCAATGATCACACCTGACTCACAGCCGCTTCAACCCACTACAATATTCTGGCCAGTTTTGTTCCTTGGAGCCTTCCTAGGGCCCAGCTCTGCCAGCCCAAGTCCTGTTTCCCCCCTGCCCAGGCCCTCTCTCTGCCCCACGTTGAGGTGAACCTCCCTCGCAAACCCCAGGTCGGGTCTGGTCCTGGGAGGCGGATGCATTGCAGCCTCCAGGGCCGGGTGAATACTTACAACAGCGCCAGGGGGACCAGGAGCACCTCTCTCACCGGGTTTGCCGGGCTCACCCTAAAAACAGGAGAGCAGAATGAGACCAAGGTGGGACCACAACTCCGTCAGGCATGGCTTCGCACCCCCACCTGGATGTGGCTGGTGGGTGCGCTAGACCAGCTCTCCCCTCCGCTCCCCCATTGCCCTTCTCTGGGGACACGTCCCCTGAGCCACCCCCTCCTTGGGTGTCCAGCCCGAGGGAGCCAGCATGCCCTTCCACATCCCAGGAGGTCACAGTGGCCCAGCTCATAGGAAGCCCCCGAGGACAACCAAGCCCCCAGTTGGCCTTGTGCAGCATCTCTGCCTCCATGCTGGGGAGCCCTGACCAGCCCCTTGTCACTGTGGGAAGCGGCTCATGTTGGCACTCACTGCAGCGCCTTTGGGTCCAGGGAAACCCATCACACCAGCTTGGCCTCTGGCTCCAGGTGGGCCTGGGGGTCCAGGGCGGCCGTCTTGACCAGCGGGGCCCTATTGTGGAGGAAGCAAGAGCCCTGTTAGCAAACCCCATGATGAGCCAAGAGGGTGGGGAGGAAGGAGCAGGGCGGTCAGCCAGGTATTACTTACAGGGGGACCAGTCTTGCCATCAGGGCCAGGGCTCCCAGGGCTTCCAGTCAGACCCTGGAAGAGAGCAAAAGGTGGGTTAGGACATCAGGTTTCCTCTGCTGGCTGCAAGGAGCGTGCTGCTCCCTGCAAAAAACAGGAGATTTAGCATCTCTGAAAGTGGCCTTCTCTATGGAAAGAGAAAGAGCTCTGGAGCTCTCGCCTGTGCCTGGACCAGGGCCACCAATGCACCAGAAGCCATGGTCATGTTGACGTGGCTTGCTGCTTCTCACAGCCGGTCCTGCCAAGATCTCCAGGCTGCCCTCACCCAGCCTGATCCCAAGCCATCTCCTCCACGTCCATCCCACCATTCCTCCACACACTCACCTTAGCACCAGGGAGACCAGGTTCCCCAGGGCGTCCAGATTCACCAGGAGATCCTTTGGGACCAGCAGGGCCAGGGGACCCACGCTCACCAGGGGGACCCTAGGGAGGGATGGGAGAGGAGACAGAGGTTACTCCAGCTGGAGGATATGGACCAAGGCAGGTGATGAGAGCCCTGTTATGGGAGAAGGCAAGGATAAAGAACCAGCCTTGGGATCGAGTGATCTAGAGCAGAGCAGGGGGCAAGATGACAAACCCATCTCATCCCCACTGCCCCATTCAGGACACATCTTTCCCATACAGGTGGGGAGAAGAGTTTGGTACCTACCTTGGGACCAGCAATGCCATCAGCACCAGGGAAACCACGGCTGCCAGGAGCACCCTGCAAGGGACACAAGAGCGGTCAGTGTGGCGCGGCTGGGCAACATGAAGAGCAGGCGGGGTGGCGGAGAACTCTTGGGCTGCTGGCAGTGGGAATAAGCCCAAGGCAATGGGGCAGCTTCAGGGGACTTGGGGTTTCAGGGGAAAGATGTTCTGATATGGGCTTCAGCTTCCAGTCAGGAGCAGGCCTGGTCTCCCTCAGGGCTTGTGAGATGCTCCAGTGGAGATCTCAGGCAGGGGCCCTGGTGGAGTGAGGGCGTTGGAAGACGTTGAAATCAGGTGGGAATTTCACCATCCCAACGTTTGGTTCAGGAGGTGTCTGGCTCTCCATCCGGCAGAAGCCTGGAGTGCCCAGGAGGTGGAGCCGGTGGGCAAGGTGTCCACGGAGAGGAGAACCGGGTCTTGGAGGAAGAGGGATGGGAACAGGGTTATGACAGCGATAGCAACAGGGAGAACTCCTACTTACACGTTCACCAGCGGGGCCAGGAAGCCCAGCGGGGCCAGGCTCACCACGGGCTCCTCTCTTGCCTTCTTCACCAGCTGGACCAGGGGGACCTTGGACACCAGCAGGGCCCTGGAGAAGGAGGCAGAAGGGTGAGTGTTCTCAGGGTACGTGGAACCAAGCTGAGGTCAGATCTGTCAGCAAGCCCTGGCGGGGCTGTGAGGGGGTTACTTACGGGTTCGCCTTTTGCACCAGTGTCTCCCTTGTTGCCTGGAGCACCGGGTTCACCCTGGAGGTGGAAGGAAAAAAAAGAGAGCTGTTTAATACCAGGTTGATGAGCAAAGAGAGCCATGAGCCTCATCCTGTTGGGATCCTCAGCATGAGGGGAGATGTTCAGCATCTCCCAAGGAGCTTTCAGTCCCCAGTGCCCACCCTGCTATTTGATGGGGGATGCCAGAGGGAAACATCTCCAGGCAGGACAGTGGGTTGCTGGAGCAGAGGAAGGGACTTGACCCCAGGGAGAAGGTGGAAAGCTCTTCCTTGGGAAGTGGTAATACCAGCCACAGAGGCAAGGGTCAGGACTGAGCCCTGCTGCTCATCATCTCTGCCCAGCCTTGCAAGGGGAAGAAGGCCCATCACAAGCAAGATGGAGAAGGACAACGATACTTACGCTGTTACCCTTGGGACCAGGGGCACCGCTGGGACCCTGAGGTCCAGAGGGACCACGAGCACCGGGGAAGCCAGGAGCACCAGCAATGCCAGGAGCACCCTAAAAGGGGCAGAAAAGGTGGTGAGGGAGCCACATGGACCTTGGTTCCAAGAGCCGTGAGGAAAGACAGGATGACGATGGATGCTTACAGTTGCGCCTTTGGCACCAGGTTGACCATCAGCACCAGGGTTGCCCTGCAGGGGAGAGAGACGAAGATGAGGGTTATCCCAGGGCTAGCAGGATACAACGTCAATGGGAATGAGCCATTGGATGCCACTTACAGCAGGACCAGCAGCACCAGCAGGGCCAGGGGGACCGGGCTCACCGCGTGCACCTTGAGGGCCTTCACTACCGCGACCACCCTGGGGACCAGTTTCACCCTGGAGAGGAAGAGGAGGGAGAAGAAGACATGAGCACATGAGCTGCTGTGAAACCTCCTTACGTCCCTGGACTTTCAGGACCTCCATCTCACTTCCCAGTGGAGCGTGGGTATGGGAAAATGGATGATTTCCTTGTTCTTTTGTGGCCTGGTTTTCCACAGAGGCAGAGTCCTACGGCCTGGAGAGACAGCTGAGCCATGTAAAATGCAACCGTGAGATTTAGCTGGAGAAGTCCTTCATCTCCACTACAGATGAGAAGTGCAGCCACTTTGGCTGCAGATGTGCCTGGCACCAAGCATGGATGAACCCATAGCCATCTGGGCTAGGCTCAGCTCTGCTCTCTAAGTTTTCAGGCCACATGGGAAACACATTTGACACTCAATCCTTCCTCCTCCCCTCTCCCTGTTTCCACCAGCTTTTCGGCTTCTCTGCCAAGCCCTAGAGATCTAGAGGTCCCACCTAAGAGAATAGGGTCAGGCAGGTCCCTACCTTAGCACCAGCAGCACCGGGGAAGCCAGGGGGACCAGCTGGGCCAGTTGGACCCTATAGGAGAGAGAGAGGGCACGTGTCAGAAAAGCAATTCCAGTGCACATCTGGAGCTGGCGGGTTTTCTGGGCAGCAGAGCTCTGGACCCTGGCCAGGATTTCCAAGCTGTGGTCATGGAGCTGAGCTGTGCTTTGGCGTTGGCCAACGAAGAGATGCTGGAAGGGGATCTCCCATCCAGGAGTCAGCAAGTCTCCTCCAGGGAAGCTGACACTGCTCAAGCTAAGGCCAGTTGCTCCAGGAGAGTATTGTTACTTACTGGAGGACCAGCAGCACCGGGGGAACCGTCGTTACCACGAGCACCCTGTGGGCAAGGAGAGAGAAAGGAGGCATCCATCAGTCATGCTTATCTGCAGCAGTGGCGCAAGACCCGGCTCCTGAGCAAGCCCTGCATGCCCAGGGCAGAGTAGCCCGAGGAGGGAGGCTCAGCCCTGCCCAAAGGCACAGAAGGGATACTCACAGCAGGGCCAGATGGACCGGGGCGGCCTCTCTCGCCAGGAAGACCACGAGGACCCTGGGGAGGAGAGCAGACACATGCCACCATGAGGAGAGCTGCCTTCATCATGCTGAGCCTTTTCCCATTCCTTCTCCCCCTGCCCTTCCTGCAGCAACGTCTCAAGGGAGTAAAACTCCCTCCCTGCCCCAATGTCCTGGGGCAACTTTGGAGAACCAGGCCCAGAGGACAAGCTATTTCCCCACCACATTCTCCCCCCACCACCCAAATCCTTTTGCTCATCAAGGCTGGATTTCTTCCTTCACCCTTTTCTTTTGCATCTGGCTCAGACTGTTGGGGCTGGCTGGGAAAGAACAGGACTCACTCACTCACCATTTGTCCAGGAGCGCCGTTCTCACCGGGGCTACCGGGCTCGCCCTAGGAATAAGGACAAAAATCAGTGATTTCCAAAAGCAGACGGAGGAGAGGAAAGTTTGGAGAGAAGGCAAAGATGCCCTTGTAGAGGCAGTTCCTCACCTTGGGGCCAGCTGGACCGGGTTCACCCTTGGCACCATCCAGACCACTGAAACCCTGGAGTGCAGGGGAGAGAAGAGACAAGAGTGAGGGTCAGGAGAAGACCTCACTATCTTGGTCAGAGTCAGGATTTGGGTCTAGGAGGAGTTCCAGCCCCTTGTGCCATGAAGGACAGGGAGGACAACTGGGTGCTCTCGCAACCCACTTCCAGGTGGGATGGCCCTCCAGATTCAGTGTTAGCAGAGGGCTCCAGGCCAGCAGTAGCCATGGTGCTCCCCTTCCCCACATGCCCACAGGCTCATGCCTGGGTTGGGCATGTCGTACAGCCACACATGGCCTTCAAGGACTCCCAAATCTTAACAGTAACCAAGGACCGACTTACTCTGTGACCCTTCATGCCTGGCAGGCCAGCAGTTCCGGGAAGACCACGTGCACCCTAGGAGAAAAAGCCAGAGAGTGACTGGAGAGGCCCACGGAGGCGCAGGGGGCTGCTGTCCCCTGCCCGCCTGCTCCCACCTCCCAGGGCTCCAAGGAGCAACTCCTGAGCACATCCTTGCTCCCAGGCTTCGCCATCAGCTACTGGCCAGCCCATGCGTGGATGGACAAGATGCTTCCTGCCCATGTGGGCCAACATGGCTGCCATGACCCCCCCTCAGGGATGCCTGTGGAGGAGGAAGCCACCATCTCCCGAATACAGCAGACACTGGAGACATCTTACCTGGGGTCCAGGAGGACCGCGTTCACCGGGACGGCCGGGTTTTCCAGCTTCACCCTAAGAGAAGGCAAAGAGAAGGACAACTCATTGGAGGATGATCCTGGGCCAGGTGGCCCCTGTTCGCCTGAAGACCTTGAATCCACCGGCCCAGCACTGATGGGGCCATCTGGCCCCAAACCCAGCTCCAAGTGAGGTGAGACTCCATCCTCCCCGCAGGACGTGGGATCTTGCAGCAGTTACTTACATCATCTCCGTTCTTGCCAGGGGGGCCGGCTGGACCACGGGGACCCATGGGACCCTAGAAGAGATGCAGGGCACAGGGGTGAGGGCTCGGCGCCTGAGCAAGGCTTTCCCGCCACCCTCCCACGGGCTTGAGCTGGGTATTCCCAGGCCAAGGCAGCGCCATTCCCACCGCTCCTGGCCCGGAGCCGAGACATCTCTGGCCAGAGAATCCCTCAAGCGGTGAAGGAGGGAATGGCAAGGACGAAGCCAAGGCTTAGGCTGGGAAAACTCAGTAATCCATCCCAGACTGACAGGATATGAGGAAGAAGGAGAATATCAGCAAGACTTACAGAAGCACCAGGCTCTCCAGGCTCACCAGGGGGACCTTGGAAACCTTGAGGACCCTACAGCGTTGGAGGAGAAAAAAAGGAAAAAAATGAGTTAGAAAATGAGCAGCATGGTCTGAAGACATTGCCCTGCTGGCAACAGTGGTACCCAGGTAAAGTGGAGTGAGGACCCGCATGCAGTGCCAGGTGTGTGTTGTCACCCACCACCGGTGTCAGGGAAGGGTGGGAGGCCACCTCTGGCCCTCGCCCCATCCCGGTCCCCTCCCTGCCCCTCCATCAGGAAAGTTTATTCCGGCTGAGAGCCAAAAGGACACTTTGGGCTGCCAGAACCAAGGGGTTCGAGGTCAAGGGCTGGGGCTCAAATCCATGCTGGAGACATGAAGGAGATACTCACAGGAGCACCAGGAGGGCCAGGGAGACCGCGGGGACCAGCTGGACCCTAGGAACGAAGCAAAGGAAACTCAAGCTGAGCAGCCGCCGCGCCGCTATGCCGCCTCGTCCCCTCGTCGCTGCCGGTGCCGGCGTCTCTTCCCAGGACCTCCCGCCTCGGCTCACACCTCCTACCACTTGGCAGCCGCCGCGGCGCTGCCTGCCCGGGAAACGCTCCCGCCCCACGGCTTTTCTCCTTGTTTTACAACATTCCCACCTCCTCCCCGCCGGGGCAGCGGCCTCGGCGAGCCGCGCCGCACCGAGCCCCAGCGCGGGGCGAGACGGTGGGTGTTCCCAGCCAATTTTCGGAGAGGGGGGCACGTGCCGGCGTTGCCCAGCCACCTCCGCCTGGATGCCGCGCCGCCGGGTGCTCACCATGGGACCGGGCACGGCCATGCCGCCGGCTTTCTCGTCGTATCCGTAAGACATTTGAGGAGCGAAGTTCTGCAGGGAGGAGCGAGAGAGAGGCGTGAGCATCACAGGCATCGCCGGCGGGACCGAGCGGGGCCGAGGGGCTGCCCGATACTCACTCCGCCAAGGCCTGGAGGACCTGGAGGGCCTGGGGGTCCTGGGAGGCCAGGCTGTCCAGGGATGCCATCTCTGCCAGGGGGGCCGGGGAGTCCCTGCAGGGAGAACGGATGCGGGGGTGAGCGCACGGTGGTGCTGCCTCCACGCCGGGATGCTCCAGGGTGCAGATGGGAACAGCCCCGGAGCTGTGCCGTGTCCGGCTGGAGGAGCTAGGCTGGAGATGATACCCACCCTGTCTCCTCTGGGGCCGGTGTCTCCCTTAGGACCCTGGTGGGGAGAGGAGAGGCAGGTCGTTAGAAAATGACGGAGGAGACCAAGAAAATAAGGAGAACTCTTTGGGAAAGAGTTTTTTCAGGAAAGCGATGCAGGCGAATTACCTCTACTCCAGTGGTTTCTGGGTAGGAAGGGGAGGCTGGGGAGAAAGGAGACGGGTCAGTTGGAGGAGCCGAGTCTGCACCACGTTTCTACCCACCCCGTTCCCCATCCCGCCAGGGCCGCAGCCCCTCCGAGGACGGATGCTGAGCCGGGGAGGGGGCCACCGCGGGTCCCCCCCAGCAGCGTCGCGGCGAACCGAGGCGGAAGCACCCTGCCGCTCGCCACGGTGCAGGGCGCGCGCGAGGCCGAGGGACGGTACCGTGGGTTTCGGGGCAGATGGGGCAGCATTCTCCAAAGGGGATCTCGGCGTTGGGACAGTCGGAGGTGTCTTCGCAGATCACCTCGTCGCACAGGATGTTGCCGCTGTCGCACACGCAGATCTGGCAGGGCTCAGGTTTCCACACATCCTTGTCATTGTATGTTAGTCCATCCTGTATGCAGCTTCCAGTTTGAACTGGGGAGAGAGGGAGACGGGGAAGGGAGCGTGAGGGCGCGAGAACCGGGCCACGGAGTGAGCCGCTGAGATTTACGCTCGCTCTCGGCCGCAGGCACTCGTTCGCCTTTCCTTGGCAATTCCAGCACGTCCTTTTCCTTGCTTCCCCCACCTCCCCTCCTCTTTCCCCCCTCTCCTGGAGCTTTTCTCCGTTCATCTGGTTCTCATCAGCCCATCGCGGTGACACAGGAAAAGCACCACCACAATAAACTCTTCCCACTTACTTTGGAATTTAAACAAAACCTCCAGCCAGTTGTTACGTCCAACTGCAACCTCGGCCCGTGAGAGCCGGGGCCAAGGCAAATAGCCCCCGCGCCGGGCCGGGGGCTCAGAGGTGGCGGGGAGGCCGGGAGCTGCTGCCGGGGGGCGGCGGGGAGGGGATGCTGCAGCGGATTTGGGAAGGGGCTTGGGGAAACGGGATCACCAGCGGAGCTGGTAAAGCAGCAAGTGCGAATTAGGGGTGGCTGGACCGCAGGCCAGGTGGGCTGGCTCGGCGGCTCGGGCTGAAATTAGATCCAGGCGGGTCCGGGCTAGGGCTGGATCAGGCCAGATTGGTTGCGCCGCCGGCGAGGGAATACGGTCCAGCGGATGGAGGCAGGCGGGGGAAGCGCCGCGAACCGGCGCATGTGGAGGGCAGGGCAGAGCGCCAGGGCGGAGGGCTGGCCCCGAGCAGGGCCGGGCGCCCGGCGAGGAGGGCGGCGTGAGCCAGCTCCATCCCGTCACCCCCTGCTCTGCCGGGGCCGCTTCGGTGGGAAACACCGAAAAAAAAAAAAGAAAAAAAAGAAAAGAAAAAAATGACAAAATCGGGAAAACGCCGCAGGCTGCAGTCGCGCTCCCCCAGGCCTGGCGATGCCCCGGGGACCCGCGGGGGTCCCGGCGGTGAGGCGGGGGCGCCGGGCTGTGCCCCCCTTGCCCGGCACCCCCGGGGGTCGCATCCTGTGCCGGCGCAGGGCGAAAACCCAGGGCGGCATCCCCGGGGCGAAGGGGGCTGTCTGTGAAGTGATGTCTAGACGGCCCCGGCTTTACGGGCTGCTAAAACATTTTCCTTATGAATCATCCGAGACTTTTCTAATTCTTTCCTGATGGCTTTTGCAGATCCCGGGGCCGTCGCCCCCCCCCCCCCCCCCGCCTCCCCTCCTCTCCTCCCCTCCGGCTCCTCACACCGTTGCGCTGCCGCGGCTCTCGTTCGCTTTTCCCCCTTTCCCGGGCTCCTCCGCCCCTGCTTCCCCCGTCCTCCCCTCGTTCCCCGCCGCCTCCTCGCTCCCCACCCTTCTCTCCCTCTCCCAACTTGGCACGGTGTCCCAGCCCGCCGCCGCGCTCCCGGCTGCCTCCAGCCCTCCAGGACCACAGCTGGAGAGCGATGGAGCCGAGGACGCCCCGGGGGGGACCCGGCCGCGTCCCCATCCCATCCCAGCCCCGTGTCCCACCACCCCGGCGCAAACCTCCGCGCAAAGCCGCCGCCGCCGCGTCCCGCCACCCGCTTTCTTCTTTCTTCTTTTTTTTCTTTTCTCTCCCCCTCTGGGAAAAGCAGCTGCTTTTTAAGGAGCTTGCTCTCCCTTTTCCCGCAGCACGGCGTGCGGGAAGGGGAAGGAAGGAGCAAGGGAAGCGTCGAAGCGGCCACACGTCCCCGGCCGCTCGAGGCCCCATCCCGCCGGCGGAGAGAGCGCGAGAACGAGCGGCGGCTACTTACTGTCTTCTTCTCCTTGCCCGCGGGTGAGTAGTACAGTCGCTGCTATCAACAGCAGTAACCGAGAATCCACAAAGCTGAACATGTCTAAATATTAGACATGTAGACTCTTTGGGCCTCTTTGTTTCAGAGTCGGGTCATACAGGGCTGCTCTGACTGTGTAGCTCCAATCCGGACCCCAGCAGAAACTTCCTACTGCCTTTCCCACTGCCTCGCCTCCCCTTTTATACGGTGCCGCGGCGGGGAGAGGTGGGACCCGTCGCAGCCCGCGGCCGAGCGCACGGGCGATTTTGGACAGCCCCTCGGCCAATCAGCGGGGCCCGGCGCGCCCGGGGTCCGGGCGGCGCACGCACCCGCGCACACACACACACACACACACACGCACCCGCACACCCGCACAAAACCCCAAAGTGGGGCCGCCGGGCCAGTCCCTCCCGCGCGGGGCCACCGCCGCCGCCACCCCGGGGTGACGGGACCCCCCGCGCCGCGTCTCGGGGTTGGGGGGTGTTGGGTGCGGAGGTGGCCGTAGGGCTGGATTTGGGGGTGCAATCGGGGAGGGGTGTGTGTGTGGGGGGGGGTGGCCCCCAGGGGGTTCCCGCGCATCCCAGCACCGCGGGGTCGGGATGCAGCCGGGCGGAGCAGGGATGGGGAACGGGAACGGCCCTCCCGCCGCTCGCGCCACGCAGTCCTGTGCGACGCCGGGGCCGCGCTGGGGCGACGCGGACGCCCACCCCAGCAATGCCACCGGGGCACGGGGACAACGTTGCACAAGCAAAACCCAGGGCGTCCCCGGGGCCAGGACCCCCCGTGCGGGCTGGGTGCTCACGGGGACCTTGGGGCCACCAACCCTGCTGCTAAATGCAGCAAGGGGCTGCTTGGCTTGGGGTGGTTTTGCTTGCTTGCTTTCTATATCATCTCTCTTTTCTTTCTCCTTCCTTCCTTCCTTTCTTTTTCTTTCTTTTTCTTTCTCTTTCTCTCTCTCTCTCTTTCTCTTTCTTCCCTTTCTTCCTCCCCTCTGGCACGTCTCCATGGCTGTTTCCACATTTGAAGAGCCACGTTGGTTGGAAAAAGAAAAAGCTCGCTGACAATAATCCACAATATACTGTGCAATTTTGGGAGGGTGTAATTACATGCCAAAAAAAATAATATGAATATATATGTGTATGTGTGTATATATATTTATTTATTTATTTATTTATTTATTTATTTATTTTAGCAGGGCTGTGGCAGATGCCTGGATCTCTAGGGCAGAGGGGGACGGGAACCCCACAGTGTGGGGAGCTCTCTGCACGTCCCCCAGACGATGTGGCATATGGGGGGGGGGGCAGCTCGATTTTAAGGGGTTTTAGGGAAAACGCGGCGCTGAGCTGCCCCTTTCCGTGGGCCCAGAGAGCAGCCGAAGGGTCTGGGCCGGGCCGCCTCCCCGCGGGAGTCCCCGGGGCCGTATCCTGACAACGGCGCCCTGGGCATTGCCCAGGGGCTCGGGGGTCCCCTCCCAGCGCCCGGCAGCAGCTCGTTGGACCCAGGCATCCGGGACAGGGCTGTGGGTGCTCCGGGGGAGCACGGGGGGCTGCTCCAGCCGGGAATGGGGCCGGGGGCTGCCGTTTCTCTCGGGGGAGCCGGGAGACGCAAGGCAGCGGGGTCCAGCCCTCGCGCCCGCCGCCCCCCTCCGGCCTGGCCATGCCGCGAGGGCTGAGCACTTGCAAACTCATCAGCCTGCTGGGTCACCAAGTTGCTCCTGCCTCATCAAAAAGAAAACCACACACGCTCTCCCCCCGCTTTAAACACCCGCAGCCGAGCAGCAGCTCTCAATGAGAGACCGAGTTATTTATTTTTTTGCAGGGGGGGAATCAAACAATGCAGTAACGGGGGGGGGGGGGGGGGGAGGGAAGAGACACGTCGAACTTGAGAGCGAAAAAAAAAAAAGGCTCCGCCGGTGACCTCTCCAGGTCTTTTTTTCCAGCCTGCAATTAAATGCAAAGAAAAAAAGCCCAGCAGAAGGAGTTATCTGCGAGTTGCACACACACACACACACACACACACGCACACACACACGCACACGGAGCAGCTGGCCGGCTTTCAAGCCTGTATCTATGCATCCGAGACACGTTGCAGGCGAAGACTCCTCCAATCATGCCTCTGCGACTCGAAAACCCCTGGCCGTGCTCCAGGCTGAAGATGTGTCTTTAATTTTTGCAGCATGACAGAAAAGAAAAGAATGTCATCGTTTTTTATATGCATGTAGCGCGGGAGGGAGGAGGGGGGCCGATGCCACCTCATCAGCCCCGGCCGCCCGCCCGAGGAATGCAGGAGGGTTTCGTGCAGGCGATGGGGGCTGGGGGGGAACCAGAACAACGAGGGAGGGGAAACCGAAAAAGAGAAAGGGAAGAAATGCTGCTTCAGAAAAAAAAATAATACTACTACTAATAATAAAAGCCTGGAAAAGCCATCAGGATCCTAGGAAGCGAAATGGGAGACTCCAGCCCCGGGGCCTGGGCCTTCCCCGGCTGCCGCGGGGCGCGGGATGGGGGTCCCTCCCCGCCCGTCCGGTGGCACCCGCGCCAGGAGCGTCCCGCAGCGCCCGGGCGAGGACAGGGACGGGGTTTCGCCCCGCGGGCTTGGCAGGGGCAGGCCGGGGCGGCGGGATGCCGCGGGCTGTGCCCGGGGTGCTGGGGCCGGGCTGGGTGCTGGGGAGGGGGGGGTCCCAGCAGGGTGATGGGGGTCCCCCTTCCCGTGCGCCCCACTGGGTTCACACCGGTGCCAACTGGGCTGGGGCGGGAGGAGGACGCGGGCCCCCCCCCCAAAGGGTTGGTGGCCACAAGCGGGGCTGGGGTTGCCCAAGCCCTGGGACGGGGGCGAGCGGAGGAGAGGTGGCGATGCGCCCGCCTTGCTCATCCCCGTCCCCCTCCCCGTCCCCGTCCCCATGCCCGTTCCAGTGGCTGCGCTTCGAGTAGGACCTACCGAAAAGCGCAGCCGCCGGGGCCGGGGGCTGGGGGAGGCGGCGGTGGGGCTTGTTTGCCTGCGCTGCGCTGCGAGAGCTGGAGCAGACGCAGGCATCTGGTGTGAGTTAACTCCCCTCGACAGCGCAGACACATGGAGCGGATTAACTCCCTTTTCTCTTGCGTCGCTCCTCGCTCCGCGGCCCGGCAGCGCTCCCGCCTGCCCGCCCGGCCCCTCGGGGTGCTCGTGGGTGCTCGTGGGTGCTCACCCCCAGCCCGGTGCAGGGCGCCGGCATCCTGGTGTGTCCCGCCGTGGGTCCCTGCTTGTCCCAGGGGATCTGCTGCGGCATCGGGTCCTGCCGGGGCCGGGGGACTCCTGGGTCCCCCCCAGCTCTGCTGCTGCACCCCAACTCCCAGGTTGCGGTTTGGGGGCACGTGGGATTTGGCAGGGGGACGAGGCTGGCGCTGGCCCCCACTAGCCATTAGGTTTGAGCCCATGGGGGGGGGGGTCCCTTTTTTGGGGAGCTGAGTTATCCCCCCAAGCCCACCCAACAAGGAGAGGAGCCAGGCGTCCTGCTCCCAGCAGCACGGTTGGGACCTGCTTCGCTGGCACCCCGGCACCACGGATTTCCCTGGGATTTCCCCAGCACCCCGCCACGGTTGGCACGGGCACTGCAGCTTGGAGGGCCCCCGGACGCCTGGGTCCCCCTTGCTCTGCCCTCCTCGGTGCCCGGTGCGGGAAGTGGGGGACACGCTGCAGCGGGGAAGGGGCCGGCTGCCTCAGTTTCCCTTCTCCCGGCGGATGCCCCCCCGGCGCGCGCGGCCGCAGCCCGCAGCCCGGCACCGCCCCGGCTATTCCTGGTGGCCGGCCGGCCCTCGGCACCCTCAATTGCGGCGGCAGGGCAAAACCCAGTAATCACGGGCAGCGACTGCGCCGGCTATTTCCAGCCGCCGTTCAAAGGAGCCAGGGCAATTGCTTAATTGGCCGTCGGGCTGCCAGCGCGACGCGCGGCTCCCGCGCCGGGGCCCTGGGCAGCCCGGGCAAGTGCAGGGGCTGCTTGGGGGGGGGGGGGGGTCCGAAAATAGGAGCCGCGCTCGCATCCCGCGAGGGACGGCGGGGCGACCCCGAGGGTCCCCCCCGCCTGTTTCCAGGGGTTCATCCCTCCTCCTGCATCCTTGGCTTTCCGCCAGGCGATGGGTGACGCTGGGGTGGTTTGGGGGGGTCCTGGAGCCCAGCAGCCCCCCATGAACCGGCCAGGGGTGGGGGGACAGACTGACCCCCCCCCCCTTGCTCCTGCAGCACTGGGGGCTGCGGTGCCCGACTGGGGAGTTTGGGAGACCCCAGCCCATTTCTTCCCGGGATTCGCAGCCGCCTGCCCGGGGACGGTGGGGACCATGCTGGCCCTTCTGCATCCCAGGTCCGTCACCCCCAGGTGCCCAGAGCAGCACGGAGATTAGAGGGAGGGCAGCCCCAAATGGGGGGGGGGGGGTCGCATCCCCACCGCCCCCAGGGGGGTTTTGGGGAGCTTTGGGGCCGAGGGGCTCCGGGAAAGGGCATTTTGCCATGCGGGGGCCGAGCCGCCGGCAGCCCCCGGCGCGGGGAGGGCAGCCCAGCCGGGGCCCCCGGGCCGCGGCTGCCTCGCCTGCCGGCTCGGCTTGCAGAGCCCGGGATGGAAACTCTGAGGGCCGAGGTACACGCCGAACATTTTCCATTGCCAGTTTTCTTTTCTTCTCTCTCTTTATTTTTTTTTATTTTTTTCCCCCTTTCTCCTTTTCGGTTTCATTGAAGAGTTTGCAGCTCCGGTGGCTCCCGGCCGTGGCCCTGCGCATCCCCCCGGGACGGCCCGGGATGGGGCGATGCCCCGCAGCCCACCCGAGCGGGAGCGCAAGGGGTGTCTGCAGCCCCCATGCTCCAGCTGCTTCCCTCTGCTTTCCCAAAGCTTCCCGAGTCACCAGGGGACTCCCTGGATCTCTTTTGGGGGGGGGTCTCTGCCCCTCTCCCCAAGGCATCCCCCTCCCCTGGGTGTCTCCCAGCTCTGGGTGCCCCCCCGGCCGTAAGGGAGCTCTCTGCCCCACGGCAGCCGGGGTTTTGGGGTTGGGGGGGTCCCACTGCTCTGCCAGGGGGGTCCCAGGGTGGGACGATGCCGGTGGGCTGCCGAGGGCTCTGCCTCCAAAAGCCGGGGGCGGCACAGGGACACCCTTTCCGCAGGGACAGTGGCTGGGCACCCCAGGCATGTCCCTTCCCTGACTGTCGGGATGGGATGGGGGGGGGGGTTGCAGTCACCCCCCCCCCACCCGTGCCAGGGGCTGCCGGAGGGTGCGGAGCCCACGGGCTGCCGGGGGCAGCGCCGCTCCCGGCCGGCTCCCAAGCCTGGCTGGGATTTCTCAGCGGCGCGGCTCTTCCAAGTGACCTCATTCCAGGCGGGCCGGGCTCGCTCCCCTCGGCCCTCGCTCTCCCCTTCCCGCGGTGGGAAGAGGGCCCCAGCGCCACGTGGACGGGGCGTGGGGCCGCCGGCGCCCGCCTCGCACCCTCCTCCTCCTCCTCCTCCTCCCGCCGGCCACCGCTCCAGCAGCCGGGGAGGGCCGGCGAGGACCCAGGCGTCCGGCGCGGGACAAAGCACCGCCCGCGACCCCCACGCTGAGCCCCGAGCCTGCGGGAGGTTTTGCAGAGCCAGACACGGTGGAGATGCCCGAGGAGGGTCGGGGCGACCCCCGGCCCCGTAGCTCCCGTCTGGGCTCTCATTCTGCCGAGCGCTTTGCTGGTTTTGGGGGGATCTGCAGGGTCTCCACCCTGGCGGGAGCCTCAGCAGGTCCCCAGGGCAGAGCCTGGCACGTCCAGCACCACGTCCATGGGCACCAGGGCCACGACGCGTGGGGCTGTGCCTCCCACTGCCGCCCCGAGCTGGGACTTTGGGGGTGTCTTGCTCCCGAGAGGGAGGTCGGAGAGCCAGTCAAGGAGGTCGGGGAGTTTGGCAGATCCTGGTAAATGGAGTAACAGGGTCTCTGCGAGCTGGAAAATCCATCACCGAGCCCACATCAGGTGCCACACGAGTTGCAGACAACCTCTTCTGCAGAGGTCGTGTCAGGCCGGGTTGGGTTGGGGTTGCTGGGGTGAAGGTGTTGCAGCTGGGTTGAGGTTTCTGGGGTGAAGGTGTTGGGTTGGGGTTGCTGGAGTGAAGGTGTCGCGGTTGGGTTGGGGTTTCTGGGGTGAAGGTGCTGGGGTTGCTGGAGTGAAGGTGTCGCGATTGGGTTGGGGTTTCAAGGGGTGAAGGTGTCGCGGTTGGGTTGGGTTCACTGGAGTGGGGCTGAGGTGGTAACGTTCAGTTGGGGTTGTTGGGTGGTGCTCTTGGTTTGGGGTTGTCAGGTGGTTGCACTCATCAAGAGGTTGGGGTTGTCGGGCGGTTGCGGTTGTCAGGTTGGGGTTTGGTGGTTCCTCCTTTTGTAAGAGATTCAGTTTAGATTTAGGGGGCTGGGGTCCTCCAGCCAAATAGGCTGAAGGCGGACAGATGGACGGACAGACAGAGGGACGGGTGGAGGGCTGGCTGGCTGGCTGGATGCTGGGTATAACCCCCATATAAGGGGTTACAGAGGATGGTCCCTGGGGAGAGGGATCATTTCACAGGGAGGTGTGAGGACACGGATGCACTGGGATCCCGCAGCCCTGGGTGGGGGGTCCCTCCTCTCCCGTCAGCAGCCCCCAGCCCCTCAGCCCTTCTGTTCCAGCCCTCGGGCCACGAGGGCACCTGCCTGCGCCAGTGGGGTGCCCAGACCAGCCGGTGCGGGATGGGGTGCCGGGGTCCCTGGGGCTTTCCTGGGCCCCCAAAGCTGGGGCTCCCTAGGTCTCCCAGGGCTGAGGGGTCCCTGGGTCCCCCAAAGCCAGGGGTGCGGAGGTCCCTGGGGCTGGGGGGGGCCGGTCCCCGCTGCGATGGGAGGGTCGGGCCGTCCCCGACGAGGGCAGGGCTCAGCCTGGGGCCTGGCAGGGGGAGCTGGGCCGGGCGCCCCCATCCCGGCCCCTCCAGCTCCGCCGCCCCGGCCCCGGACGCCAGGGTCCCTCCAGCTGGAGCTGGGCTCTGGTGGAGCTGAAGCAGCGATGCCTGAGCCCAGCCTCGGCTCTTCCTCCTCCTCCTCCTCCTCCTCCTCCTCCTCCTCTTCCCTGGCCACTTCCCACCCCAGGTCCCACCAGCCCCACGTCAGCATCTTCCTCCCATCCCTCCCCCCCAGTTCATCCCAGTTCCCTGCCTCTGGGACCTGCACTGGGCTGGGGGTGGGAGGGGGGTTAACTCTTCCCTCGCAGGCTGCCCTGTCCCTACTGCTCCCCCCCTTCCTGCCGTGTCCCCCCCATCCCTGCCACGTCCCCCCTATTCCAGCCGTGTTCCCCCCCATTCCTGCCGCATTCCCTCCCATCCCTGCTATATCCCCCCATCCCTGCCACGTCCCCCCCTCCCTGCTGCGTCCCCCCATCCCTGCCGTCTCCCTCATACCCGTGGTCTTCCCCCATCCTTGCCGTGTCCCCCATCCCCACGGTGTCCCCCGTCCCCGCCACGTCCCATCCCTGGGGCCAGGCCCTGCTGCATTGGCAGTGGGGGGCCGGGGGGAAAGGGGTGTGGCCACACCGAGAGGGGCGGGGCCTATCCGGGGCGGGGGGGGGCACCAGACAAAAGGCTGAAAAAAGGCTGAAAAAGGGCAAAGCCGAAAAAGTCCCTCCCCCACCCCACCCGCAACAAAACCGTTGGGAGCAGGAGTTCCCGGCAGCATCCCGTCCCCTCCCCGTGCACACGCGTGTGCCAGGTGCTGCACAAATGCACACAGGAGGGGAAACTGAGGCACGGCAGCGCAGCGAGGAGCCACGCCAAAGCAGAGAGTGTCCCCAAGCCGGTGCGGGTCGCGGGACACGGGGTGTGAGCAGGACCCGGTGCCCCACGGCCCGGACTGTGCACACACACACACGGATCCACCCTCCTGGCACACACACACACACACACACACACACACACACGTATCTGCTGCCAGCACACGCAGACACACACGCATGAACGCACGGCTCCACCCTGCAGGCAGGCGTGCACAGGCAGAGCTGAGCCCCACGTGCACACACGTGTGCACACCCACCCGCGTGTGCGCACACATGCACGCTCCATGCACACACACACACACACACGCGCAGCTCCACCTCGATGCATGCACACAGAAACACACACCGTGCCGCGCACCCCCTGCACAAGCAGACTCTCCCCCCCCCCCCCCCCACGGGGGACAGGCACAGACAGGGACGGGGGACAGCTACAGCCCGGCAGGGACCCGGCCGCGGCTCCGGTGCCGGGCACATTCCCCTGGCCCCTGCCGGGCCATTCCTTCCTCCCCTCGCCGGGATGCTGCCGAGGGCCTTCACCCCCCCTCTCCCCCCCCCCCCGAAATTTGGGGCAGGCCCAGCCGATGCCCTGGCTCCCACCCCACGGCGCTGACACGTCTCCGGCGCAGCCTCCACGTCGGCAGGCGGAGGGGCGGCGCGGGGGGGGCTGAGCGGGGCCGGCCGCTGCCGCGACGCCCCAGCCCTGCTCGGCCCCACGCGTAGCCCAACCCCGACGCCCCCGCGTGGGCATTGCCCTGTGCTGCGGGGAGCGAGCTGTGCCCGGGGCTGAGCCGTGGGTCACTGCTGGGGCTGAGCCGTGGGTCAGTGTTGGGGCTGAGCCATGGGCAATGATGGGACTGAGCTGTGGGTCAGTGCTGAGACCGAACTGTGGGTCAGTGTTGGGGCTGATCCATGGGTCATTATTGGGGCAGATCCATGGGTCAGTGTTGGGGCTGAGCCATGGGTCAATACTGAGGCTGAGCTGTGGGTCAACGCTGGGGCTGAGCCGTGGGTCTATGGTGGGGCTGAGCTGTGGGCAGTGATCCCATCCTGCCGGAGGGGACATCACCGCTGCCCCAGGCGCCATCCCCGGCCCCATGTTTGTGCGACCCCACGGGAGGGTTGGGCTCTGGGGAGCTGGCAGAGACTAAAAGAGGGTTTTGTGATAAAACTGAGTCTCCCGGTTTACTTTTAAGTGCCACAATGAAATAGTGCCTCCAGCATCCCTCTCTCCAGCATCCCTCTCTCCAGCATCCCCCTCCAGCATCCCTGTCTCCAGCATCCCTCATCTGTTCATCCCTATGCCCACCCATCCCTTTACTATCCATCCCTCCGTCCATCCTTGTACTCACCATCCCTCCAGCCGTCCATCCCCATCGACTCCCAGCCCTCTCTCTCCACAGGACGCTCCTCTCCTTCCATCATTCCCTTTCCTCTCACATCCAGTGGCTCCGTCCCCCTGTCCATCCTCCTGAGCCGCAGCCAGGCCCCGCTCGTGCTCCCGGGAAACCCCTGTCGCCCAGGCCCTGCCGCGGCCGCCCCGCCGGTGCTTCCAGCTGGCAGCACATCCAGGCTCCCGTGTCTCCCTGCCGTCCCCGGAGAGCAGCCAGGGAGCTGGGCTGGGCGCTGGCCCAGCGCATGGCTCCCAGCACATTCCTGCTCCCGCTCCCATGCCGGGCCGGGGGGAAGGGACCGGCCCTGCCACCCACGCCGGCTCGGCCCTCGCGGCTGCTCCCAGGGCACGCGGCAGGGTCCCATCCCGGCACCCCACGGCCGAGCCGGCTCTGCGCTTTCCCCCACTGCCAGCAGCTGTGTTGGCCATCCTGAGCCTGCTGGAGATGGGGGCAATTCCCAGGGGTGGGAGAAATTCCCAGAGATGGGACTAATTCCCAGGGATGGGAGCAGTACCCAGGGACAGGAGCAATTCCCTGGGATGGGAGTAATTCCCCAGGATGGGAGTGGTACCCAGGGATGAAAGCAATTTCCAGGGTTGGGAGCAATTTCCAGGGATGGGAGTAATTCCCAGGGATGGGAGTGGTACCCAGGGATGGGAGCAATTTCCAGGGATGGGAGTAATTCCCCGGAATGGGAGTGGTACCCAGGGATGAAAGCAATTCCCAGGGATGGGAGCAATTTCCAGGGATGGGAGTAATTCCCAGGGATGGGAGTGGTACCCAGGGATGAAAGCAATTCCCAGGGATGGGAGCAATTCCCCAGGGTGGAAGCAATTCCCAGGGATGGGAGCAGTACCCAGGGATGGGAGTAATTCCCCAGGATGGGAGCACAAGGTCCCATCTCCCCATGCCACACTGTCCGCTCCCTGTTCCCAGGGCTGAGTCCGGACCGGCCAAGTGGAGCGCAGAGGAGAGCATCTCCCGAAGCCGAGGGAGCTCCCCGGGGGCCAGCGCCGGGGGCAGCGGGGCTGGGGGGTCCCTGCCCCACCATGGCCCCCCGCGCCCCATAGCACCCACTGGCACCCAGGAATGAGGATTCTCCGCACCCAGGCAGCGCCGGCGGCTGGGCTCACACCAAGGGCCCCCATCCCTCGCCGCACCCATCCCTGGTGCGTGGGTGGCAGGGAGACATCCCGAAGGTCCCGCGCTCCGGGGTGGGCCGGGGGACAGCCAGGACCAGGCCCCAAACACCCCCCCGTCCCCCCCAAGCAGGCGGCGGGGTGCCCGTGCCGGTGGGGACCGCGCTCCCCAGCAGCGCGCGGCGGCCGGCTCGCAGCGCTGGCGGCTCCGCGCCAAATTCCTCCGCCCACACAGGAAGCCGTCGGCGCGCTCGGCTCCCGGCACCGGGGCCAGGCCGGGCCGGAGGGATGCGGCGAGCGAGGAAGGGCTGGAGGAGAGAAAACAGGTCAGGCAGGAGCGGGGCCAGCCGGCCCCGAGCCGCCAACGTCACCCTGGCACGCCGCGGCCGGCTCCTTCGAGGAAGCAGGGCGAGGATCCGGGCCCCGGTGCCGGCCCCTCCGGCTGCGCCTGGCGCCGGCGCTCTCGCTCGAGGAACCGCGCGCGGCCCCGGTGGCTGCCGCGAGCCCCAGCCGCAGGTGGCATCAGCCACCGGCGTGTCCGTGGCCACGCCTGGGAGCCTGAGGAGGAGGAGGCTGACTTCATCTGAGGGCTGCCGGTGCGGCGGAGCCGATGCCACGGCCCCGTCTTGGCCCTCCGGGCGCCGTGGGAGCTGGCAGCAGCGGAGGGGAGCAAAAGCGGCATCAGCTCCCGGCTCCTGGGGAGCTCCGGTCTTCGAGGAACTGGTGCACCCGTCTCCGTGCAGCGTTCCCGCCCCCAGGAAACGCTCCCATCCCTGGGAAACACTCCCATCCCCAGGAAACCCGCCCATCCCTGGGTACCACTCCCATCTCCAGGTGATGCTCCCATCCCTGGGAATTGCTCCTATATGTGGGTACCGCTCCCATCCCTGGGAATTGCTCCCATATCTAGGAATTGCTCCCGTCTATGGACATTGCTCCCATCCCTGGGAATCGCTCCCGTGCCCGGGTACCGCTGCCGTCCCTGGTACCGCTGCCGCCCTGGGTGCGAGCCGTGCTCCCGGCCCCGCCGCCGCAACTCGGCGTTCCCGCGCCGCCCCCTCCCTGCGGCGGGGATCCGGCGGGGATCTCGCTCCGTCTCCCTCCTCTCTTCCCCTCCTCCCAGCCGCGTTTCAAACACAAACACGGCTCAGTGGAAAATGTGACCGGCCGAGGAGCCGCAGATAACTCGGTGCCGGCCGGGGCCAACTGGAACAGCACATGTTTGGCTGCGGCGCCCAGCTGGAGCGAGTGGCGCCCGGGGGGGCCGGGGCACCCGGCGCGGGGGCCGGCGCGGGACTCCCTCGCGCCTCGCCGCCTCCCGGCGCCGCGGGTCCCCCCCGCCCCGGCCCGAACCCTCCTCCCGAGCTGGCTGGACCCCAGGTCACGGGGCCTGGGCGAGACGCCGCCGGCGCGCAGGCACGCGGCGCTCCCCGGCCGCGGGTTCGAATCCGCCTGCGGGGACGGGGCGCCGGCGCGCTGTGCCCCCGGCATGGGGAGCCGCTCCGTGCTTCCCGCAGGGCTGCAGGTCTCCGCAGGGTCCCCATGCAGCAGCAGGTGTGCGGTTGTCTCGGGGTCCCGCGGGAAACCCCGGAGGCTGCGTTTCCTTGGCCCGTCTCTGCCCCATGGACAGCGCACAGGCATTTCGTTGGGGCATCCCCAAGGGGACACGTGGGGTCAGCAGGTTGTCACCGGCCCCATGCTGCCACTCAGGGGCCATGGCCTTACTGACATGTCCCAGCCGGGCAGGATGGGGACGCCAAGAGCTGCGTCCCAGCCAGGTAGGATGGAGATGCCCAGGGCCATGTCTTGGCCAGGCAGGACGGTGGTGCCCGATGGAGGAGCCGTGTCCAGGTGCAGGACAGAGGTGCCCAGTCGAAGACCCATGTCCCGGCCCAGGATGATGGTGCCCGATGGAGGAGCCGTGTCCAGGTGCAGGACAGAGGTGCCCAGTCGAAGACCCATGTCCCGGCCCAGGATGATGGTGCCCGATGGAGGAGCCGTGTCCTGGCGTGGGACAGTGGTGCCCAGCGGAGGACCCAAGTCCTGGATGGGCAGGAGGGAGATGCTCAGGGCCCCATGTCCCAAATGGGCAGGACGGCGGTGCCCCACGGACGAGCGGTGCCCCAGGCTGGGATGACGGTGCCCAGCGAAGAGCCCATGTCGCGGTGCAGGATGCCGGTGCCCGGCGGAGGAGCCGTGTCGCGGTGCAGGATGCCGGTCCCCGGCGGAGGACCCCTGCGGCAGCCGGGGCCGCGGGCAGCCCCGGAGGTGTGTGGGCTGGGAGCAGCAGTGGTCAGAGGAGCCCGTTTGTTTCTCATTAGCGGCTCTTGGCAGGAGCTGTGGAAAAAATAGCTTCAAACAGCAGAGCTGGAAGGGAAAAGGCTAGGCCAGAGGGAGGGGGCAGAGGGGCCGCGGTGGGGAAGGGGGCCGCGGGGCCAGACGGGGCGCAGGGAGGGGGCCGGGGTGGCGCTGGCCTGGATGGGAGCTGGGGGAGGGACGGGGACACGGTCACCCATGCCGGGTCCCTGTACCCTGGGGAATGGGGTTGAGCCCTGGTGTGAAAACCTCCGAGTGTGTGTGCTTGTGTGCATGCGTGTGCATGCGTGTGCATGCGTGTGCATGAGTGTGCATGTGTGTGCATTGATCCAGCACCAGCAACCCCCAGCCCAGCACCCCAAATCCTGCCCCTGGGGCTGCACGGGAGAGAAAAGAGAAGCAAGGAGAGAAAAAAAAGAGAGAAGGAAGGAGGGAAGAAGAGAGAGAAAGAGGGAGAGAGAAGGAAGGAAGGGAAAGAGGGAGGGAGAGGGGAGACGCAGTTGCAGGATCCTGGGTGGGAGGAGGAGGACGAGGAGGACGAGCAGGGCTCGGGGACACCCCATGGCCCCGGCCCCGCCGTGCCCAGCAGCCCCTCGGCCTCGTCTCGCCCCGTCTGCGGTGTCGGCAGCTCAGGAAATAAGAAGCAAATGTGGCCCTGGCAGAGCAGCGCGGCGGCGCCTTCCCGGGAGCCGGGCAGTGGCTTGGTCCCACCGGCCGCTCCGGGCACCCGCCGGGCCGGGCTGCTCGCTCCCGGGGAAACCGAGGCAGGCGAAGCGCTGCGCCTTGGCACGGCGCGAGGCTTTGCATGGCGCCTGGCTCCCCCCGGCCGCGGCGGTGCCCTGCCGGCAGCTTTCTAGCTGCACCCGGAGGGATTCTCACGCCGAGGGGGCCGGCAGGGCCGCCGGCGGCCGGGCTCCCTCCGGAGAGGCTGCTGACGCAACCCCGCATCTGCGAGCGCCGCCGGCCCCCCGCCGCCGGCCCGGCCGCCAATTCAACCAAATGTGAGCGGAGGGAGGAGGGGAGCGGCGCAGGGCGAGCTCAACCCTCCACGAGACATCAGAGAATCCCCACGAGGCGCTCCCTGGCTCGTCCCCTCCGCCGCACATGGCGGGGGACAGGGTGACATCGGCACCCACCGTGGTGCTGGGCTTGGTTGCATTTGGCCCCGGCAGGGAAACGGGCGGCGGTGACAAGGGGTCACCTGGGGACAAAATCCGTCCCCGGGCTGGGGCTGTGCCCGTGGGAGCCGGTGGCACCACGGCGCGGCTCCGGCTGCCCTGCCGGCAGGACAGGGCTGGGAACCCTGCATCCACGGACACAGGGCCGTTGCAGCCTGGCCGTCCCCTGCACGCCCGTTGCAGCGGGATGTGTGCGGCTGCGGCGCGTGCACACGCGTGTGTCCGGGGAGAGGGGCCAGCGTCACCGCCGGGCTGGGTTTGGCACAGGTACCCGCCGCGCCGGGACCCACCTGGCTTCTCGGCTATTTCTGCCTCCCGCCTGGATTTAATTCTAGCCTGGTGGCGGCTGGCGTGTAATTAGGAGCCCAAAAAAAGGCCCTGCAGCCTCCCGAGGCACCTTGTAATCTTCAGCAGCGGATGAACACGCAGCGCTGTGGCCTCGGGGAGGGACCGGCACCGCGGCCTCCGCACGGGGCCGGGCGCCGTGGGCATGGGGTTGCCCTGGCCTCCGGGGGGGGGGGGCGGTGCGGGAGCCCTCGCACACGTGCCGCACGCACACACGCGCAATGCGGCGTGAGCACACCCATGCCCACTGCGCGCACACACACACACACACACACACACACACACACGGTGTGAGCCTGGGGGGACATGGCCTTTTGGGGTCCCCTTGGCAGAGGCCCCCGTTTGCTGTCCTGCTCCCCAGCACACCGCAAGCCCAGCCCCGGGCAGGAGGCCGATTTGGGGGTTCGAAGGCGCCGTTCCCCCCGGCCACGTGGGGCACCTGGCCCCCGAGGAGCAGCACCAGCCCCACGGCTCCGGGGCAGCCCGTAATCCTGCACCTGGGGCACGGGAGGACGTGCCAGGGGCGAAGCCTTCATTAAGTGCTTGAGCCAATTAGCTGACAGAGCCATTCCATGGCCCGTCCAGCAAAGCCATTGGGAATAAACCCACTAGCGGGATGATCCTGCTGGTTCCCGCTGATTCTGCGGCCGCTTGTCCCCGCTCTGCCCATGGGGCGCCCCGGGGTCCCCACTAGCGTCGCGCTGATGCACCGTGTGTGCACATACTTGTGCGCGCGCATGCTGCACACGTGTGCAATGCACAGGTGCACACACACACACACACACACACGTGTGTGCATGTGCACGTGCATGCAGCCCCCCCCCCCCCCGGGACCCTTGCAGCCGCGGCAGCGGGTGCCACGCGATGGGGCTGGCAGCGTGTCCCTGCCTGCGGCACCGGCGAGGCACCGGCCGCCGCCACCGGCCACGTTAATGATTTGTTCTCGTTATGACTCACGGGCTCCTTCCCAGCCCGGCCCGCCAGCTGGCCCCAGTGAGGACTTCCCCGGCCACCCGCCGGCGGGGACCGGCGAGGTCACCGGGCTGCAGGGACGGGGACAAGAGATCCCCCCCCCCCCCAAGGCAGCCTGGGGGCTTTGCCGCTGCCTCTTCCACCCCTCCAGCTCACCTCTCTCCCCCATCCCTCCTTCCCGTCTCCGGCCAGCCCTCCCCGGCGCTCCCCTTTCTCCTTCGCCCTCTCCCTCCTTCCTCACTCCCTCGCTGGCTCTGGCTTTGCTCCCTGCCTCTCCCCTTCCTCCCTGCTCTCCTCCTCCTCCTCCTCTCCCAGCCCTTCTCCTTCCCTCAGGCTCCATCTCCTGGTGCAGAGGTGGCGGGAGCCGGGGTGCCCGGGGAGCCCCAAGGGACGGCCCCGCTCCCAGCCCCCGTTTGGGGACCCAGGGGAGATGCCCCCCCCCGTGCCAGCAGTGCCCTTGGCCGGGGGGGCCCCGTTTCTGCCCCCAAACTCGCAGCTATGGGCAAAATTCCCCCCCCCTCGGGAGAAGAGGAGATGCAGCCTGGAAAAGGCCCCAAAAATCCCTCAATCCTGGCGGGGAGGTGGGATGTTCCCCCCTCCCCAGACCCCTGGCTGCTCCAGGCCTCCGGGTCCAGCAGCGAACCAGCCCGGTGGTCCCCAAAATCCCCCCCCCCGCACCCCCCCCTCCGCGAAGCCGGGGCTCAGCACAGCAAGCCCTGGGGACCCCGGGGCCAAACTGGGGAGCCCCCGGGGGTCCCACGTGGGGAGGGATGGGGAGAAGGGCTGCCCCGGGGGGGGGAACCCCATAAAGGGCCGGGGTGGCCGTGGGGACGGGGACGGGGACGGGGACGGGGTCGGGGTCGGGGCTGGGACGCGGCTGCCACATCAGCAGGGAGCGAGCGGGGCCGGGAAGCAGCGCCCGCAGCTGGGAGCCAGATGCTGGGGGCGGCGCGGGGGCGAGATGGGGGGTCCCCTGGGTGTCCCCCCCCCACCCAGGGGACCCCGGCGGGGGACACCTGGCCCAGACAGCCCCTCGCGCCTCCCCAAGCCCCCCCAGTCCCGAAATGCAGGAAGGAGGGATGGCGGGATGGCCAGGAGGGGGTGGGGAGAAGGGGGGGCAGAGGGATGGACGGAGGGATGGACGGAGGGATGGACGGAGGGTAGGCGGGCCGTGGGGAGGAGAGGGGACAGGGACGGGGACGGGGCGGCGATCACGGAGCCCACAGCCAAACCAGGTCCCGTGGCCCCCCCATGGCATCGGGTGCCGGGACAGGTCCCTTCGCGGGGCCCTGGCTGCCCCCAGCCCTCCTCGACGGGGGGGGGGGGGCCTCGGGAGCACCCGGCGTCTGGGGACCCTAATTGCAGCCCCTCAATTTGGGATCTCCATCTCCGAGGAGCCCAGGCATCCGGGCTGCCCGCGGGACCCCCCCCACCCCCCCCGTACAGCACCCAGCACCCGAGGACAGACGGACCTGGAGGGAGCCAAGGGACGGGGCGACCGCAGGCGCGACCCCCCCCCCCCAGCCTCTCACCCCCCCGATTTGGGGGGGGGCAGCACCCCTCGGCTTGGTCCCGCTCCGAAAAAAACCCCAAACTCCTCCTCCCCCGCCCCCCCCAACGGTGCCAAGGCAGCAAAGAGGAGCGGGGGGGGGGAGCAGGGGGGCAGCGGGGGGGGGGGCACAGCTGCCACCCCTTCACCCCAAAGGCGGCGCGGGGCCGGGCAGGGCCGGGCAGGGAGGCGGCACCCGGAGCCGCGCCGGGTCCAAAGGGCGCCCGGTGTCACCGAGGGCGGGTGCCCGGTTCCGACGCCGCCGCCTCCGGGCACCGTGTCCCGTGTCCCCCCCCCCCCGTTCCCCCCCCCGCGCCCCCATGCCGCAGCGGGAGCCCCACGACGGCCCCCTCGACGACTTCGTCAAGCAGCCCCACGGGTAAGGGGGCGGTGGTGGTGGGGAGATGGACGGATGGACGGACGGACGGGGTGGTGCAGCCCCCCCCCCTTCGGGGCTGGGTAGGATGGGGGGGTCCCTGCCGGCCCCCGGCACGAGGCTCTCGCTGCTCCCCCCCTCCTCCCTCCAGGTTCTTCATCATCTCCTCCTGCCTCTTGATCGCCAGCGTCCTCTTCATCATCATCGTCGTCCAAATCTGCCGCAAGCTCTGCTGGGACCGGCTGCCCCCCGAGGGCCCCCGGCCCCCCGCGGCCCCCATGCCCCAGGGGGTGCCCCCGCCGCCCCCCGCCCCCGGCCCGCCCAGCCCGGCCCCCCCGGAGGGCCTGGACCCCCCACCCTACAGCGAGGTGGGTGGAGGCCCCCGGCAGCGGGGACAGGGCGGCCGAGCCGGGCGGGGGACAGGACGGGGGGGCCGTGGGGCTGAGCCTGGTAGGGGGGGACAGAGGGGGCTATGGGGCCGTGGGGCTGAGCCCATTGGGGAGGGCATGGAGGGGGCTATGGGGCCGTGGGGCTGAGCCCGGCATGGGGGAACGGGGGGGCTATAGGGTCTGGCATGGGGGGGGGTGGGAAGGGGCTATGGGTCCAGCCTGGGGGGCCGGGGGGGGGTATGGGGCCCCCCTCCGACGCCCGCCCGCTCCCAGGTGACAGCGAAGCCGTTCCTGTACCCGCACGCGGAGGGGCCGTGTGTCGAGTGCGGGCTCCACGTCGGGGCTCAGCCGCCCCTTCCCCCCCCGAGCAGCCCCTAGGGGCACCCGGGGCGGGCTGGGGGGGGGAGGGGAGGCTCAGGGCCCCCCCCCCCCCGGTCCCACCACCAAAGACAAGCGGGGGACACTGAGGACAACCGACACCGACCTCCGCGCTGGCGCTGGCGGCCCCGTCGGGCGGCGGGACCACGGAGGAGCCCCCTGCGCAGCGCCCGGACGCCTGGGTCCGCGTCCCCCGGTGGGGGCCGGAGGTGGGGGGGGGGGGCTTCTCTTTTCATATGCTTTTTCCTTAAAACGGGATGAGTGAAAGCACCACCGTGATGGGTTTTTTTTTGGGGGGGGGGGGGGCGACACGAGCGGGAACCAGGAAAGCCGCGGCGCGACGGCGCAGCCGGTGCCACCCCGGACGCGGGCGCAGCCTGGGCGCAGCCCGGACTTTGGCAGCCCGCGGGGTCACGGCCGGGGACAGGGGACCGGCGCGGCACCCGCCTGAGCCTGCGTCAGCCCGGGTCAGGGCCACCGTCACCACGCGAGGGACACAGTGCCGCTGGGGCTTCCCGGTTTATTGACTTCTGAGGGATTTTGGGGGGGCCGGGGCCGCCGAGCCCCACGGGTTCGTCCCTCCCGGGGGTGGCTCAAGCCGCTGTGTGGCCCTGGTGCCCCTTGATCTGCTCCTTGAGGAGCCCCCGGCGCTGGCCCGTCCCCTGCCTGCACCCCCCCCCCCCAACCGGGCTTCTCTGGCCACTGCCAGAGAGGGGCCAGGGAGCCCCCCCCCCCCCCCCCCCCGGATCATCCGCCCCGGCACCCAGCGCCGTGGGGAACTCCTCTGCTGGCCGGCCGGGTGCCCCAAGGGATGGGGTGGCATCCCGAGCCGGTGTCACCCTGGGACGCGCTGGCAGCATCGCCCGGCCCTTAATCCCTCCTGCCGGATTAAGGAGCCTCTGATCCGGCGAAGCCGAGCGGATCAAGGCTGCGGAGGCATCCCGGGGGGGGGGGGGGGGGGGCTGGCGGTACCTGGGTGCCTCTCCTGGCTTGTGGGGTCCTTGGCCAAGGGGAAGGTGATGAACATCACGGCCAGGCTGTCGGGGACGTCCTCGCGGCGTAATGGCTCATCCTGCCGGGCCCAACGTACAGCGCCGTGCACCCGCCCGCAAGCGCCCTGCCCGGCCCCCCCGGCACCCCCCCTTACATCCCATCCAGGTCGTCGTGGGGGTGGATCCAGCAGTTGGTGGAGGGCAAGGCCATCTCGGCCACGGCGCCCCGCAGCCCCACGAACACCAGGAAGGAGCCCACGCCGCGCTGCACCATGTCCAGGCGGGAGCGGACGCCTGCGGGGAGGCCGGTTGGGAGCCGCCGGGGAGGGGGGATGTCACAGGTCCCCCATCCCCATGGCCCCAGGGACCCCGTGGCCACCTCACCCAGGCGGCTCCGCAGCTCCGGCAGCAGTAGTTTGCAGAAGGTGTTGAAGACACCAGCGTCGGAGATGTCGCCAGGCACGAAGATCTCCACCTCCTCCTCCTCCTCCTCCTCGCTCGGCCCCTTCCGTGTGGCCACCCCTGGAGAGGGGGACGCAGCTCCCCAGCCCCCCCACCGCGTCCCCATGCCCCGCTGGTGGTGGTGCACCACGAGGACGTTCATGAGGAAGCTGGCGTCCCGTGGCGCCGTGCCTGGGGACACGGCTATAATACTTTCATGGTGTGACGCCGTCACGATACAATGCTATGTCACGATAATGTCACGATACAATGCTGTCGCGATAGGGCTGCTCCACGCATCTCCCCCGCCTTGGCTATGGGTCCCCCCCCTGCGCCAGGCAGGTCGCGATGCAGCCCTCCACTATCATGACATGGCCCTGCCTTTCATGACGCAGCCCTCCCTTACCATGACACGGCCCTCCCCTGCTGTGAGACAGCCCTCTTTATCGTGACATGGTCCTTCCCTATCACAATACGGCCCTCCCCTGTCGCGATGCAGCCTTCCCTTATTGTGACATGGCCCTCCCCTAGCATGACATGGCCTTCCCCTATCACAGCACGGCCTTCCTCATCACAACATGGCCCTCCCCTATCACGACACAGCCCTCCCCTATCACGACATGGCACTCCCCCATTGTGACAGCCCTAGACCCTTGCCCAGGACCCCCGCACTGTAGAAGAGGTAGCTGAGCAGGGCCCAGAGGTCGCCATCAGCCAGGCCACGGCCTCGCTATGACTGGTGGCCGCCATGCGGAAGACAGGTGACATCCAGTAGATGAGGCCAATGTGGATGAGGAAGGTGGCCAGCCACAGCGGCACCATCTTCAGCACCACCAGCGGGGCCATGCACCTGGTGGCCAGCTGCACGGGGACCAGCCCACGTCACCCACGAGCCACCTCCACGGCCATGGGCCCACTTCCCGTGTCCCTGCTGCAACCACCATGTGCCCACCACTGCATGTCCACCATCCCCATCACCCATGTCCACTGCCCATCCCTATCACCCACATCCCCACCATCCCCATCACCCATGTCCCCACTACCCATGTCCCCAGAGGCAACAGTGCCACCATCCATGTCCCCGCACCCACATCCCCAGGCACCCACTGGCCAGCCTGAGCCAGGAGGGAGCCCAGCATCGTGCCCTGGGCACCCCACATGGCCCTGGGACATGGCACCTCCCACCCCGCAGCCCCCAGGGCAGTGAGGGGACACCATCCCCACCGGTCCCCGGGGGCTCCCACCTTGGAGAGCCGCATGAGCTCCTGGATGGCCGCCTTCTTGGTGGGAACTGCTCCTCGAGCGTGGTGGCGAGGGCGGCCTTGCCGGCGTGGAGCTGGTACCGCCGGGCGCCCAGGCCCACCACGTCGTAGGATCCACCACGGAGTGGATGCCTGCGGGCCCCCAAAGGTGCGGGGCGTTGGCACTGGCCGGGGGACGGGGTTGTCCCCCCACCGGGGACACGTGGCAGGGGAGGCCCCTGGGTGTGGGGCGGCTGGAGCCCACGGGGTGGGTGTCCCAGGGTGCCAGATGGGGGAATTAAGTCATTAGGTGTCATCTGCTCCAGGTCGCCTTGAGAGGTGCTGGGGTGGCCCGGCCTCACCCCGAGCTGCGGGCGCTGCGCGCACTGCACAGACACCACTGCGGCACGCGCCCACTGCAAGCAGGCGCCGCGCGCACTGCGCACAAACAGCGCGGCACTGCAAACGCTGCAGACGTGCTGCACGTGCACACGCACACGCTGCGCGCCCTGCACCTGGCACGGACGCGCGCTGCACGTGACGCAGTGCATGCACGCTGCACGTGATGCACAAGCGCCGGGATGGACAGACGGACGGAGGGATGGGTGGGTGCACAGACGGATAGATGTAAGGAGGGATGGACAGATGGAGGGAACAATGGAGAGATGGACGGATAAGTAAGTAGAGGGATGGATGGGTGGATGGATAGATGGATGGACAGATGGATGGACAGACAGATGGGCAGAGGGAGGGATGGACAGATGGCTGGAGGGGGAGAAGGAGGGATGGCTGGATGGACAGACAGAGTGAGGGATGGATGGATAGATGGACAGACAAACAGAAGGGGGGAGGGATGGAAGGACAGACAGATGGATAGGGGGAGGGATGGACAGACAGAAGGATGGAGGGATGGCCAGAGAGAGAGAGAGAGCACCTGCCCGGGGGACCGATGGACAGAGGGAAGGGAAGCGCGCGCCCACACGGACAGACAGACAGTAGGTGCAGACCCTGGCAGAGCCACAGACAGCCACCCCAGACGGACGGACACACGCGCACAGGGTGGACAGACAGAGAAAGAGCACGTGCCCCCACCAGACAGCCAGCACGTGTGACAGCCGGACGGACAGCAGGCCGCCCCGCGCACTCACCCTGCTTCAGCACCTTGTCCCTGGGCCGTTGCTCCGTCACCAGCGGCCTCGGAGCCCCCGAGGGCGGCTCGGCAAAGGAGCTGCGCCCAGGGGCCACCAGCCCCAGGGCCACCAGCCCCAGGGCCAGTGTCACCAGCGCTGCCACCAGCAGCAGGGCCCACACGGCCACGCCGCCCGCGCCGTGCTCACCGCCCTGGAGCTCACGGGCGCGGGAACCTATAGGCGCGGGAGCTTGTAGACACGGGCGCTCACGGGTGCAGGGTGCAGGGCGCAGGGCAGAGCGGGGAGCGGAGGCAGGCACGGCCCCCCCCCACCTTAACTCCTTGCTGGCAGCGCAGGGACACGGCGGGACACGTGGGACACGCGGCAGCCCCGAGGCGGCGTGCTCGCAGGCCACGCCGCACACGCGTGTGCACACGGACAGCGCTGCGTGCTGCACCTGTGCCCGCCGGCTGCTACGCACCCCCCCCCACGCGCACACCCCCACGCAGACACGCACAGGCACACCGCTGCACACACGCACACCCATGCACACACACACATGCACACCCCTACACACACACACACACACACACACACACACACACAGTGGCAGCTCCGGTGGCTGCAGCTCTACTGACCTCTCCCGGCAGTGTCACGTAAGGGCCTGTAGGTACACAACACACACACACACACACACACACACACACACACACCCACCACTCCCAACACGCACACCCCAACGCATGCACGCAACACCCCAGCATGCACACACCCCAACAGACACATACAACCCCAAGCACACACTAACACATGCACACACACACACACACACACACACACCCGCACCGACACGCACACCCCAGCACATGCATGCACAAATACACCCCAACACCCACGCACACCCCAACCACCACCAGCACCCACAACCACCAACCCCAAACACACACGCACACACACACCGGGGTGCTGCACCCCCGGACAGGCTGAGCCCCAGGACACCCCCAAACCTCCCTGGGGCGGCAGCAACCCCCCCCATCACCCCCCCCACGCCAGCCGGGTGCGGCCACAAGGATGCTAAATCACTGCTTTTCTCTCCTTTGTCTTTAATAAAAGTAACAGCAAAGTACCAAAAGGGGGGGGGGGGCCCAGGCGCCGTGGGGGGACGCACGGGGCACTTGGGGGGGGGACACACACTTGGCTACCGGGCGCTACGGGGCACACGCAGCTACCTGCCGGCAGCGAGGGGGGGGACCAGGGCACGGGGGCAGGAGAGCGGGGCCCCCACGTGTGTGTGCACACGCATGTGCCCGCACGCCCTGCCCCGGAGCCCCCGGGAGCCGGCAGGGTCCCGCTCCCCGTCCCTCGGGGTCACCCTCCGGCCCCGACTCGACTCACCCTAAAACAACCCGGCCTGGCACCAGCCGGAAGCCCCAGCCCCCTCCTCGGGGGGGTTAATTAGAGGGTTAATTACAGGGTTAATTACAAGGTTAATTACAGGGCTAAACCCACGGTGGGCAGGAGGACGGCACGGGGTTATTGCTACCTAGGAAGGGGCGACGGGGGGGACGGGACGGGGGTCACAAGTGGCAGAGACGGGTCCCCACCCCGACATGAGTGGACAGAGGGTCCCGGGGGGGGGGGGGGATCCCGACCCACGCGCCGCCCTGGCAAGGGGCAACGCTTCCCCATGGGGAAACTGAGGCAGGCGGCTGGGAGCCACACGGTGGCGCGGGGCTGCCCGAACCCCCAGCCTCCCCCCTACCCCAAAACTGCGACACTGGGGGGGGGGGGGACGACAGGCCAACGGGATAAAAGTGGGGGGGATTTGGGGACAGTTTTGGCAGTGAATTAGCTGTGTGGGTGCTGGGGATGGGGGGGGGGCAGAGCCCTGCACCCCCAAAGACACAGTGGAGGGGGGATCCCCATCCCTACCCATGGGATAACCCCCCCCCCCAAAATCAGGATGGGAGTGAGAGGAGGGGGGGGGGCGAAAGGGGCCCTCCAGAAAGCTCAGACCCCCCCCCCCCAATCAGCTCCTGGGGGAGCGGCGCTGAGCACGGCGAGCTCGTCGCACCAGTGGGCTCCCCTGGCGGAGGAGCGGGGCTCGGCTCGGCTCGGCCACCCCCCCGAGCCCCCCCCCCCGAGCCCCGGGGCGGCTAGTAGACCCAGGCGACGGGCACCCACTGGGGCTCGGCGCGCAGACGCTCCATGGCCTCGCGCAGGCGCCCGAACGTCTGCTCCAGGTCGGCGTTGGTCAGGCTGAGGTCGAAGTAGTGGCCGTAGCCGCGCTGGATGCGGCCGCTCTCCTCCACCGTGCGCCGCGCGTCCGCGTCCTGCCCGCGGGAGGCCAAGCCGTCGGGGGGTGGCGGGACCCCCCCTCCTTCCGCCACGCCGCCCTGCCTCGGTTTCCCCCGCCGCCCCGGCGGCTCTCACCCACCGTGAGCTGCTTGGTGGCCACGCCGCTCTCCAGCGCCGCCCGGTTCATGGCCCGCAGCGTCTCGTAGTCGGGCGCCTCGATGAACACCACGTAGGGCACGAATTCGGCCGTTCTCAGCACCTTCACCGCCTGCGGGGCCGGGCGAGGCGAGGCGGCTGAAGGCGGCCCGTGCCTCAGTTTCCCCCACCCGCAGCGCGGCGCCGCCTCCTACCTGGGGGTTGACGTCGAGGATGCACATCTTGCCCGCCTGCACCACGGCGCGGATGGAGTCGATGCGGGTGCCGTAGAGGTTGCCCTCGTACTCGCCGTGCTCCAGGTAGCGCCCGGCGCGGATGTCCGCCTCCATCTCGCCCCGCGACACGAAGCGGTAGCCGTGCCCGTCGCGCTCGCTGGCCTTGGGCTTGCGCGACGTGTCTGCGCGGGGACCGGGGGGGGGGGGGGGGGTTTCAGGACCACGGTGGCGGGACAGCCGCGGCGCCGGGGACGGGGACAGGGGACAAGGGGACACTCACGGGGCACCGTGGTGCCGTAGCGCGCCTGGTCCGAGAGCAGCAGCTTGTTCTTGAGGCTGCGGCGCCCCACGCCCTGCGCCCCGATGAGCACCAGCGTTTTCCGGCGGAACGGCGGCATCCGCGCCACCTCCTCGTAGATGAGCAGCTCGTGGCGGTCGAACTCTGCGCGGGACGCTGGCACCGTCACCGGGCGGTTTGCAAACCACCACCCCCCCCCCCCGCCACCCGCCCCGCACACGCGCGGGCTCACCGGCGTTCTTCGTCGTCAGGTACATCATCCTCTTCTTCCTCTTCCCGCTGAGGCTGCCGCACAGGGCGCCTGCGGGGCAGGGGCTGGCTGAGCCGCGGGGGGGGGGCCGTGGGCACGCGGCCCCGGGGGGGGTGGGGGGGCACCGGGGAGGGGGGGGGGGTCCGTACCGGCCGTGGGAGCCACCTCCAGGTCCCGCTTGACGAAGGCTTTTCGCTTCTCCTCCAGGAGCTGGCTGGGGACGAGCCCCGCGCTGCCCCCCTCCACGTGGCACGCCTGGGGGGGCACCGAGGGGCACGTGGGCAACCGGCCCCCCGGGACCCCCCCTGCACGGGGCACGTCTAGGGGACATGACATGGCCCAGGGTGACCCCGTGTCCCCCAGGGACCCCCCCTGCACAGGGCACGTCTAGGGGACACGGTGTGGCACAGTGTGACCCCCGTGTCCCCCAGGGCCCCCTGCATGGGGCACATCTAGGGGACACGGCATGGTGCAGGGGGACCCCCGTGTCCCCGGGACCGCCCCTGCACGGGGCACGTCTAGGGGACACGATGTGGCCCGGGGAGACCCCAGCCCCCCCCCGGCCCCCCCGCACCTGCCACCAGTTGGGGTCATCCTGGTTGACGATCTGCAGCAGGTCGCCGGCGGCGAACTTGAGCCCGGCCTCCTTGCAGGGGATGAGGCTGTCGGCGCCGGGGTCGTAGTCGAAGTGGCACTTCACGAAGACCTGGGGGCGCCGGGGTGAGCAGGGCCGTGGCGCCCCGGGGGGGGCCCCCAGCTCTGGGGGCTGGGGTGCGAGCGGGGCGCCACGCTCCTGGGGTGCCGGCTCTGCCTTACCGAGTCGGGGCCCCGCCGTGCCTCAGTTTCCCCAGCGACACCCCGGTGTCCTGGGAGTGACGGCTGCCCCAGGAGGGGCGCAGGGAGCAGGGGGCCGGGCCGTGCACCCGCACGTGCACCCGCACACCCATGCACTTGCACGCATACACGTGCACCTGCACACTCCTTGCAAACATGCACGCACACACACATGCACTCGCACACACACGCACTCGCACACATCTTGCACACATGCACTTCCTGGCTCCTTGCACACATGCACACACACACATGCATGCTCCTTGCATGCACGCACTTGTGTGCTCCTTGCACACATGCATACATACACACACGCGCTTGCACACACACACTCACATGCACCTTGCACACATGCATGCACAGAGCATGCACCACTACTCAGCGTGGGCATGCACACGTGCAACCCTCACTGCACACCTTGCTGCTTGCACATGCACACGAACATGCAGTGTGCATGTACACGCATGCATGCACACACACACACGCCGCCTGCAAAGCACCCCCTGCGCCCCCACGTGCACAAATCACAGCCAGCCGCGGTGCAAACATCAGCACCCGCAGCCGCCCCCACCACCGCCCCGCGCCCCCTTTGCACCCCCCCTCGCACGCCCCAAGGCAGCACCTGCGCAGACACGCGCCGCAGCCAGGCACATGCACACAGCACCCGCGGCGGCGGCCGCGCACCACACGGCACCCACGCACAGCACCGCGCCCAGGTACAGGCACACGCAGGTGCTCAGCACCGCCGCCGCGGTGCCCACGATGGCACACATGCCTACCGGCACCCGCTGCACCCGACGCCCGCCCGCGCACGCGCAGGGGCCGGCGGCGCCGCTGCAGGGACAGCCCCGGTGCCAGGCAGCGCGGGGACGGCAGGGGACAGGCGCCGCATTGTCCCCGCGGCACGGGCGCAGGGTGCTGGGTGCTGGGTGCTACCTGCCGGGGCGGGTGAGGCTCCTGGTAGCTGGGCAGGATCTTGAGGACGACGCTGCCGCTGGCGTCGCGCAGCAGCTCCTGCAGCGCCCGCGGGTCGCTGCCCACCTCGCGCCCGTCCACCTCGCGGATGACGTCGCCCACGTGCAGCAGGCCCTGCTGGTCCACCACGCCGCCGTGCAGGATGCGGGCGATGACCAGCTCGCCCCGCTCCACCCGGAACGTCACGCCCTGCGCCAGCACCCGGCGCCGCCGGGAGTGCGGTTGGGGGGGGGGGGGCAGGGGGTCAGCGCCGGGCCCCACCGCGGGGCGCCTACGGCCACGCACCCACCGCGCGGCCTGGGGTGCACGGGCGGCACCCAGCAATGGGCCCAGCACCCAGCAGGGATCCCTGCACCAAGCAATGCCCCCAGCACCCAGCAATGCCCCCAGCACCCAGCAGGGATCCCTGCACTCAGCGATGCCCCCAGCACCCAACTGTGCCCCTGCACCCAGCTGTGCCCCCTGCACCCAGCTGTGCCCCCTGCACCCAGCACCAGCAGTGCCCCAGCCCCAGCAATGCCCTGCACTGAGCAGTGCCCTGCACCCAGCACCCAGCAATGCCCCCAGCACCCAGCAATGCTCCCAGAACTAACCCCTGCACCCAGCAATGCCCCCAGCACCCAGCAATGCTCCCAGAACTAACCCCTGCACCCAGCAATGCCCCCAGCACCCAGCAATGCTCCCAGCAATGCCCCCAGCAAAACTCCCAGCACCCAGCAAAGCTGCCAGCAATAACCCCTGCACCCAGCAATGCACCCAGCAATGCCCCCAGCACTAACCCCTGCACCCAGCAATGCCCCCAGCACCCAGCAATGCCCCCAGCAATGCCCCCAGCACCCAGCAGTGCTCCCAACACCCAGCATTGCCCCAAGCACCCAGCGGCGCCCCATCCCGCCCCAGCGCCCCCGTGCCCAGCTCACCAGGTGCTCCCCGGCCGTCTTGCGGATGCCGACCATTCGCACGGCGTCAGGAGGCACCGGCTGGTTGTTGAAGGCCGGATCCAGGACGGGGCTGGGCGGCGGCGTCTCGTAGCTCTTCGAGGCCACCGAGTCGTGGGTCTCCAGCAGCGACTGCAACCCCGACGCGCACGCGTTGCCCACGCCGAGCCCCGCCGTGCACGCTCGTGCACGCTCATGCACACGCGTGTGCGCCGCCCCCGCCCGCCCGCGGCACCTGGAAGTGGGGCTCGCGCAGGATGCGGGCCAGCTCGGCCGCGGCGCTGTCCTGCCGCGCCAGGTGCCCGATGTCGCGCAGGATCTCCTGCACCAGCTCCACGTTGTTGTCCCGCACCGCCTCCAGCTTCGTCTCCTCCAGCCGCTCGTGGGCCTGGGGGGGCCGGGGGGCATCAGGGACCCCGCGCCGCCCCCCCCCCCCACGCGTGCAGCCGCTCGCCCCCCGGCACCTGCTCCTGCCCGCGGGGTCCAGGCCAGTCTGCACTGGAGGAGTGCCCAGTATAGCCCAGTATAGCCCAGCATGCATGCATTGGGAGAGTCCGCAGTCCAGCCCAGTATAGCCCAGTCCAGCCCAATCTGCAATGGGGGAGTGCCCAGTCCAGCTGAGCATGCACTGGGGGAGTCCCCAGTATAGCCCAGTCCAGCCTAGCATGCATGGGAGAGTCCCCAGTCCAGCCCAGTATAGCCCAGCATGCAATGAGGGAGTCCCCAGTCCAGCCCAGCATACATTGGGAGAATTCCCAGTCCAGCCCAGTCCAGCTCAGCATGCACTGGGGGAGTGCCCAGTATAGCCCAGTATGCACTGGGGGAGTGCCCAGTATAGCCCAGTATAGCCCAGCATGCACTGGGGGACTCCCCAGTCCAGCCCAGTCTAACCCAGTCCAGCCCATGCAATCGAGGAGTGCCCAGTATAGCCCAGTCCAACCCAGTCCAGCCCAGCCCAGGCCCCGCTATAACCCAGCGCAGACTGGGGGATTTCCCCGCCCTCCCAGTACAGCCCAGTACAGCTCGGCCAGACCAGCTCTCTGCATCCCAGCGCTGAACTGGGAGCAGCTGTGGGGGTTGCTGGCACTGCTCCTCCCCCCGCTGCCCCCCGGCAGCCCGAGCGCCCCAGGATGTCCCAGCACCGAACTGGGTTTGTACTGGGCCGCCGCCGGGCCGGGGGCTGCACTGCGCCCCGGGCACGCACGCACACGGCGCACACACCCTTGCACACACACACACACGGCACACACACCCTTGCACACACGCACGAGCAAACGCTGCCTTGCACGCACACCGTCGTGCAAAGCTGTGCACACGCGTGCCATCGCACAAGCGTGTGCACACACCAGTGCACATACGCACACTGGCAAACACGCCGGATGCGAAGCCAACCGCGCACCGCGAGCACAGCCCACGGGTGACACACACACCCCCCTCCCCGCAGACTGTTGCTCCAGCCATCGCACAGCCGGCCCTGCGCTGCCTCTCGCCATCCCGACCGGCACCGCGCTCACAACACCCCCCGCGGCCCCCGGCCCGACCCGGCCCTCCCTCACCCCGACACAACAGCCTCACACACACGTGTGTGCACACGCACACACGCAGCCCCGCTTGCGTGCACGCTGGCACGCACAGGTGCACCTTTCCCCATGCAATACAGGCACGGGTGTGCAAGAGCACACAGCCGCCTTTGCACACACCTGCACGCACACGCACCTGCACAGACATACATGTATCGCGCACCTGTGCACACACATACATTTGCACACACTTACATGTGCACTTGCATGCACACACACACTTGCACACGCACAGATGCACGTGTTTGCATCCATATGCATGCATGTATGCACATATCTGCGTGCATGCACACCCTTGCACACCTGCACGCACAGCCCAGCGCACACGCACCCCTGTGCACGCGCACACTCGCGTGCGAGCCCGCGGGGCCGGCCCCGGCGCCCCGCGCCACTGTACCTTCGCCAAGGACCTTACTATTGGGCTCTCCATGATGCCGCGGAGGAAGATGAGGTCCAGGTCTGCGGCCGCCGGCGAGTTGGGGAGGGCGATGAGGTTGTCCAGGACCTGCTGCATGGCTGGGGGGCGCGGGGGGACACGGGGGGGCACGGGGGGACACAGGGGCGCAGGGCCACGGAGGACGGGGTGCAGAGCAGGAGAGAGCAGCCACAGGGGGGAAAGTCAGAAGCAGCCGGCAGGCGGGGGGAGGGGGGGCACAGGGTGGCCACAGGGTGCCCCCGGCCCCCAACCCACCCCGGCAGGATGGGCCCCCACCCCCACCCTGGGCCTCCCTCTCCCCAGGGACCCCGGGTGATGGGGACACCCCCTGCGGTGGTGGGTGCAGCCGAGGCTGGGCTGGTTATTTCCCACTCACCCCCCCAGGACGTGCAGCAACCCAGGGGGTGCAATTAAGCCGGGGGGGGGGGTTGCAATACACCCAGGGGTTGCAATGCAGCTGGGGGCGGGGTTGCAATGCACCTTGTGCAGGGAAGGTTGCAGTACAACTGGGGGGTTGCAATTCAGCCAGGGGATTGCAGGTCAGCCGGGGGAGAGCTGCAATACACCTGCGGGGGGGGGGGGTTTGCAATGCAGCCCGAGGAGTTGCAGTTCAACTGGGGGGGGGGGGAAGGTTGCACTATAGCCAGGGGTTGCAATTCAGCAGGGTGTTGCATTTCAACCAAGGGAGAGTTTGCAATGCAACCGGCTGGTTGCAATGCAGCCGGGGCGGGGGGGTGGGGGGGGGTGCAATGCAGCCTGGAGGGGGGGGGCAACCCAGAGAGCCCCCACCCCATCTCGGAGGAGGGGGATTGTCACAGCATGACCCCGCAGACTCCCCCTTCCCGCATCTCCCTGCCCGCAGCCCTGGCGAGGGGGGAACCTCACCCCCCCCCCGAACGCCCCCAGCCTCCCCCCCCGCAGCCCCCCCTACCTGCGGGGCCCAGGGGGACAGCGGCGGGGGCGCGGGTGGCCGGCGAGGGCCCGCCGCCGGGGCCGCGGCTCATGGCTGCGGGCGGCGAGCCCAACCTCCCCGCCGCCACCACCTCCCCAATCCGGGTACCGCGGCCCCCGCTGCGCCCGCCGGGCCAGCACCCGCGCTGCACCGCACCCGCGCCGCCCTCGACGCCCGGGCGCGCACGCGGCCCCCCCGGGGCCTGCTCGCCCGCCCAGGCCTGTGGGGTGAAGCACCCACCCGTGCGTGCGGCATGCACCCACCGGGCACCCTGGCACGCGCACGCTCGCAGGCACCGCGTGCAAAAGCCCTGCAGGCGCCCGCAAAGCACCCGTGCGCCCGTTCGTGCTGCTGCGCGTGTGCACGCCCGCGTGAAGAGCCAGCGCACAAGCACGCAGCCACGCGTGCACGCGCCTGTGCATGGCACACGTGCAGCACACGCGTGCGTGGGTGTGCTCACACGCGTGCAAGCCCCTGTGGATGCTCACGTACAAACATGCCCGTGGGGAAACGCGCGCATCCCTCTGCGTGCTCACGCACTCGTGCGTGCCCACGAGAGCGGCCACGTGCAGGAATTTGCACACGTAAACACACCAGCACAGATGATTGCCCGTGCATGCTCACACACGTGTGCACACCAATGTGAACACCCACACATACACATGCTGACATGCACACGTACCCCCACGGGCTCACACACTCACAAACACCCACGAAAACAGCCGTGCACATAGATTTGCACAAATAAGCATGTTGTCATGCCCATGCACCTGCGCATGTGTGCACAACCCCATGCACACATACTTGTGCCTCCTCACATGTGCGCACATCCATGTGAACCTCCATTTGCACACATGCTGACACATACATGCACCTCTGCACGCTGACATGTGTGCAGTGCACACACACCCTGTGCATGCTCTCCCCTGTGCACACACACACACACCCCTGCATGCTCTCCCCCGTGTGCACACCCATGCACACACACCTCGTGCATGCTCTCTGCTGCGTGCACACCCATATGCATACACCCCCGTGCACGCTCTCACACGCATGCACCCCCATGCACACACGCTCTGTGGACGCTTCCACATGCATGCACACCCATGCACACACACACACAGACGCGTCGTGCATGTCTTCACATGCATGCACACCCGTGCACACACACACACGCACCCCCCCCCCCGTGCATGCTCACCCGTGGGAGCCCCCCCCGGGCGCGCGCTCCGTGCAGGCTCCCGCGGCGGGGGACGCGGCGGGGGCGCGGCCCCTTTAAGAGGGCGGGCGGGGGGCGCGCGGCTGGCGCGGGGCCACGCCGTTGCCATGGCAGCGGGAGGGCCCCGGGCAGCGCCGCCGCGCGGGGGGCGCGCGCCCTTAAAGGGGCCGCGCGCCCTTGCACACGCACCGGCGCACACGCACGCGGGGGGCACGCGCCCCGCGCAGGTGCACGCCGCCCCCACGCGCGACAGTGCCCAGCACCCCCGCAGCGAGCGCACGGGCGTGCACGGCACCGCCCCATGCTTGCACACGCTTGCAAACACTTGCACATGCATGCAAACACTTGCACACGCATGCACACTCGCCCCCCACACACACTATGCCAGCCCCCCCCCAGCCACCGTGCTCCCTGGGCCTGACACGCCGCGTGGGCATCCCCTGGGTGAAAACCCATCGCGAGGCGTGCAAGAGTGCCTAAGCAGCCTGCTCACGCGCACCAGGCCCCGTGTGCACACGCGTGTGCCCCCCCCGCCCGCCTCGGCACGCGCCTTACCCCCCTCGGAGCTGGAGGCGGCGGCGGGCATCTCTGCGGCGAGCGGCGCAGCGGGCCCTGCTGCTGGCCAGGCCCCCGCGGGCCCCTCGCGCCTGGCACCGCCGGCGACGGGACGCGCAGGCGTGCAGCAGCCAGGCACACGCGTGCAGCCTGCACACGGCCCTCCCCTGCACACGCAGGGTGCCTGCTAGCCCACGTGCGCATGCCTGTGTGGATGCACCCACACACGCTTGTGCGTGCACCTACACGCGCATGCGTGCACACATGTGCATGCACCCACACGTGTGCTTGCACCTACAAACACATGCATGCATAAATGCACCCTGCAGGTGTGCATGCACACACGTGTGCATGTGCCCACGCACACACATGCACAAATGGGCCCACACATGTGCATGCATGCACACACACATACATGCATGCACAAATGCACACCCACACTTGGGTATGCACCTACACACACACTCATGCACAAGTGCACCCTTACATATGCACCCGCACGTGCATGTGTGCAACACGAGGCCCCTGTCACCATCCTGCAGCTGCCACGTTTCACCCACGCAGGAGTTGGACGGATGCTGTGACCCATCCCGGGACGGCTCTTACACAGCTACACACACCCCTCTGCACACCCGCACACTGCCCTGCACCCGTGCCTGTGCCCTTCAGCAGCACTCCCCGTGCCGCAGCACACACACGCATGCATGCACACGCACACACACGCATGCACACACACACACACGCATGCACACACACACACACGCATGCACACACACACACACACACGCATGCACATGCGCCTGCCCCACGCAGAGCCCCCCTGCACCCACCAGCAGCGGGGCAGCCCTGGGGCCCCGGTGTCCCCAGCATAGCCAGTCCCAGTGTCCCCAGTGCCCCACCGCCCCCAGTCCCAGTGTCCCCAGGACCCCCAGCCCGCCCAGCCCATGGCCCCAGTGTCCCCAGCACAAGTAGCCCCAGTGTCCCCAGCATGGCCAATGTCCCCAGTGTCCCCACTGCCCCTTGCACGGCCAGCCCCCCCAGTCAGTCCCTGTCCCCCCATCTCTGTCCCCCCCAGCAGGCAGAGGCACAAGGTGGCTGCAACAGGGGTTTATTGCACCCGGGACCTGGCACGGCCCCGGGGACAGGGTGGGGGTGACAGTGATGGGGACGGTGATGGGGCTGTGGCCTCCGGGCTCCTCTTCACCCTCTGGGCCCCAGAGCCGCCCTGCAACGAGACGGGGGTGAAGGGCGGCAGGGCCACAGCCGCGGGGGAAACCGAGGCACGGCCGGCGCTGCAGGCACCCGCCACCCCGGGGGGCACGTCCCCTGCACCCCCTCACCTGGGGGGCTCAGCACCCCGCCGCTCCGTAGGGCTCCTCGCACAGCGCCCAGCTGCCAGACCGCTTGCCGTACCTGCGACGGGGGAGAAGGGTGCAACGGGGGGCGCGATGCAACGGGGGCGTGTTGCAACGGGGGAGCGCGATGCTACTGGGGGCGCATGATCATTGCAACAGGGGAGCACAATCGTTGCAATGAGGGAGCACGACTGAGGAATGGAGCATGAAGAAACCAGGGTGCGTTGCAATGGGGGAGAGCATTGAAACGGGAGAGCATGTTGCAACAGGGAGCGCGTTGCAGCGGGGCAGCACGATGTAACAGAGTGCAATGCAATGGGGGAGCACGTTGAAATGGGGAGGCACATTGCAACTGGGAGCACGTTGCAATGGGGGAGTGCGTTTAAAAGGGGGAGCAAACTGCAACAGGGGAGCAAAATGCAACAGGGATGCGCATTGCAACAGGGGAGCATGATCATTGCAACGGGGGAACATGATGGAGGCAATGGGGAGCACGATGCAACAGGGCAGCACATCGCAATGGGGAACACATTGCAATCGGGCGCATTGCAATGGGAGAGCGCATTGGAAGGGGGGAGCATGTTGCAACAGGGAGCACATTGCAGCGGGGCAGCACGATGTGAGGGGGAGCATTTTGCAACGGGGGAGCGCGTTGAAACAGGAGCAAAATGCAACAGTGAGCACGATGCAATGGTGGAGCACGCCGGAACCGGGGAACATGTTGCAACTGGGGAGCGCATAGAAACGGGGAAGACTTCGCAATGGGGAGCGTGCTGCAACAGGGAGCCCGTTGCAGCGGGGAGAGCGTTTTGGCCGCCCGCGCCCTCACCTGTGCCGGGTGACCACGTTGAGGTACTGCTGCAGGTCGTTATAGAAGCGGACCAGGTCCTCCATGGGGGCGTCGTCGCCGGGGTAGGTGGGCTGTGCCGGCCCCGCGGCGCCCGGGCGCCCGGCCAGCAGCGCCAGGCAGCAGGCGAGGAGCAGCAGGGAGGCGCAGCGGCCGCGGGGAGCCATGGCCTGCACCGGGCACCGCCGCAGCGCTGAGGCCGGGCACGGGCACACGCACACGCACACATGCATGCACACACACAGCAGCGTGCACACCTGCATGCACACGCACACACAGCGGCATGCACATGCATGCACACAGAAACATGCACGCATGCATGCACACGCATGCACGCACACGCATGCACGCACACACATGCATCCGCACATGGGCCAACACTCGCGCTCGCCCCAGCACCCGTGTGCAGCCTTGCACACTCGGGACACGCCGCCCCAGGCGCAGGGGGATTGCGCAGCCCCGTGCATGCACACGCACGCACACCCCTGCACACGCGCATCCCCCTTTCGCCCGTGCGCCGTCCCTCCCGCCCGCACCCCCTGCACACGCTCCCAAACGGGCCCGTTTCCTCCCCAGCGCGTCCCCCGTCCCCTCGCGGATGGGGTCCCGCCAGCTCCGCTCACCTGCTTCGGCGAGACGTGGCACGGGGACACGGCGGGATGCAGGACCCCTGGTGCTGGCTGCCCGGGTGCCGCTGCCACCGGGCTTTATATCCCCCTGTGCTGCCCCCCCCAGCCCCCCGCTGATGTCACCCGGCCCCCTCGCACCCCCCCGGCCCTGGTTAATGTTTGAGCCTGGCCGGACCCCCAGGACGGGCCCCAGCAGGAGGGGGGTGGCGGGGACGAGGACGTGGCCATGGGGGGGGGCCAGGTGTCCAGCTGACGTCCCTGGAGCGTCTCAGCCCCGTGGTGCCCAGGCATGTGCTGGGCTGGGGAGGGACAGAGGGAGGGAGGGAGAGCTGGCTGGAAGGATGGAGGGATGGAGGGCGAGATGGAGGGAGATGGATGGAGGGATGGAGGGAGAGATAGAAGGATGGAGGGAAGGATGGTGGGAGCAGGAGGCAGATGGAGGGATGGATGGAGGGATGGGCAGGCAGATGGATAGAGGGAGGGATGGATAGTGAGGTGGCGGGGTGGATGGAGGAATGGATGGAGGATGGATGGAGGGTGGATAGAGGGATGGATGGAGGGATAGCAAGGTGCCTGGGTGGATGGAGGGAGGGATGGAGGGATGGAGGGGCATTGAGGGAGGGGTGGAGGGCGAGAAAGAGGTGCCCACGGGGAGAGGGGCAGGTGGACGGGGTGGTGGAGGGAAGGGGGGACAGCAGGGGGACGGGGGGGTGAGCGAGAGGACAGCGGGAATGACGTGCAGACGGACAGACAGCTGGACGGAGGGATGAGGAGAAGGTGGATGGATGGAGGGACAGGTGGGGCTGGGCTGGCCCGGCCCCAGCGCGGGGCGATGTGGGGTGCCGTGGGGTGCAGCCGCCCCCCCCATCCCCAGGGGCCCTGCCAGGACGGGGCATCGCCTGCTGCCCCCCCCCAGCCAGACCCGGCCGCTGGCGGGGCCCCGGGGCGCCACAGCACACGCTGGCACCCAGCACCAGTGCACCCAGCGCACCCCCATACCCAGTGCACCCCTCACCCCCCCGCCAAATGCACCCAGCACCCAGCGCACCCCCATACCCAGGGCACCCAGCACTCCCCGCCAAATACACTCCGTGCACCCCCATACCCAGTGCACCCCTCACTCCCCCGCCAAATGCACCCAGCACCCAGCGCACCCCCATACCCAGCGCGCCCAGCACCCCCCGCCAAATGCACCCAGCACCCTGTGCACCCCCATACACAGTGTACCCCTCACCCCCCTGCCAAATGCACCCTGTGCACCCCCATACCCAGTGCACCCAGCACCTAGTGCACCCAGCACCCAGTGTACCCCCACACCCGGTGCACCCCATATCCACCACCAGTGCACCCAGCACCACCACTGCACCCCACACCCAGTGCACCCAGTACGCACTGCTGGTGCGCTCCCATGTCCAGTGCACCCCAGCGCCGAATGCACCCAGCACCCAGTGCAACCCCTATGCACTGCCAGTGCACCCCAAGACCCAGTGCACCCCCCACCCACCACCAGTGCACTCCACACCTAGTGCACCCCAGCACCCAGTACACCTCAGCACCCAGTGCCTGTGCAACCCGTACCTAGCGCACCTAGCACCCACTGCCAGTGCACCCCAGCATCCAGTGTACCCCACACCCAGTGTACCAGCACCCACCACCAGTGCGCCCCCGCAACCAACGCAGCCCGGCACCCAGTGCATGCCAGCACCCACCGTCTGTGCACCCACATACCAGTGCACCCCCACACCCAGTGCACCCCAGCACCAAATGCACCCCAGCACATAGTGCGCTCTGTAACCAGTGCACCCCAGCACCAAATGCACCCTGTGCACCCCACTCCACTCAGTGCACCCAAACACCCCCCACTAGTACACCCCGCACCCAGCACGCAGTGAATCCCAGCACCCGCTGCACCCCGTAACCAGTGCACCCAGCGCACCCCATACCCAGTGCACCCAGGACACGGAAATCGCAGCACCCACCGCCGGTGCAGCCCAGCACCCAGCGCCCCCAGCACCCCGCGCCTCCCCCCCGCGTCGCACACAGAGCCCAGGCGGCTGCCCACGATCTTGCTCTTTATTGCGGCGCCCAGGAGCCGCGCGGGACCCGGCGGCGGGGAGGGGACGGGGGCCCCCACGGCGGGACCCCCCGGGCCGGGTGCGCGTGGGGCACCCTGGCCCTCCTGGCGCGGGGCTGGCGCTGGCACCGGGGCGCTGGGGCCCCTCGCGGCGGGACCCCGAGCCCTTGGGAGACACCGGGGAGGATTCCGGGCCGGTCACCACGTGGAGTCGTCATCGTCCTCCCTGCGGGGAAGAGCCGGGGTAAGAAAAGGGGGGACGAGACCCCCCCACCCCAGGGCGCAGGCGAGGGCTGCAGCCCCGTCCCCTCCCCAGCCGGGGGTCCTGCCCGCGGGGGGGACGGTGACGCTCACCACGACCTGCCCGTGTGGTCGCTGCTGGCCCCGAAGAGCAGCTCCGACACCGGGGCCTCGGGGCTGGCGCGTTTGCCGTACCTGCGGGACACGGGGCCCGTCGGCGCGCGTGCAAAGGGGCGCGCGCAAGCGTGCAAAGGGGAGCTTGCAGGGGCACGCGAAGGTGACGCGCAAGTGTGCAAAGCCGAATACACAGCTGTGCAAATGGGACCTTGCAGGCGCACATGAAGGGGCACGCACAGGTGTTTGCAAAGGGGCACGCACAGGTGTGCAAAGGGGCATGTGCAAATGTGCAAAGGGGACTTTGCAGGGGCATGAAAAGGCCATGCACAAGTGTGCAAAGCCGAACACACAGCTGTGCAAATGGGACCTCACAGGGGCGTGCAAAGGGGCACGCACAGGTGTGCAAAGGAGAACACACAGGTGTGTGCAAAGGGGCACGCACAGGTGTGCAAAGGGGCACGCACAGGTGTGTGCAAAGGGGCATGTGCAAGTGTGCAAAGGGGAGTTTGCAGGGGCATGCAAAGGCCATGCACGAGTGTGCAAAGCCAAACACACCGCTGTGCAAATGGGACCTCACAGGGGCGTGCAAAGGGGCACGCACAGGTGTGCAAAGGAGAACGCACAGGTGCATGCAAAGGAGAACGCACAGGTGTGCAAAGGAGAACGCACAGGTGCGTGCAAAGGAGAACGCACAGGTGCGTGCAAAGGGGCGCTTGCAGGCGCGTGCGAGGGCACCGCACACGCGCGCCGCGGGGACCCGCGCGTGCCGAGGGGACCCGCCGGCCCGCGCTCACCTCTGCCGCGTCACCAGGTTGATGTAGTGGCGCAGGGCCGAGAAGTAGCGGGCCATCTCCTCGGGGGAGGCGGCGTCGCCGGGGCTCTCGGGCTTCGGCGGGTAGGCGCCCGCCAGCGAGCCCAGGCACAGCAGGGCGCAGAGGGCCACCGCCGCCAGCACCCGCCACCGCTTCGGGGAGGCCACCATCTGCCGCGGGGCGGCGTCGGGGCAGCCGGGGACCCCCGCGCCTCTCGGGGTCCCCAGCGTGTCGCGTCGCCCCCTCCTCTCCCCAGGAGCCCAGGTGTCCCCTCGGGGACACCTTGGCTCTCGGGACCCTCCAGCTCCCCCAGGGGACGTGTCCCCACCAAGGGACCCCAGGTCGCCCCAAGGGGACATCTTTCTAGGGACCCTCATGGACCCCTCACCTCCCCTAGGGGACCTGTCCCCCCCCCCCGGGACACCCCATCTCCCAAGGAGACGTCTCCTCCCCCCCCAAGGACCCTCCTTACCTCCCCAGGGGGACATGTCCCCCCCCCGGGACACCCCATCTCCCAAGGGGACATCTCCCCCCCCCCAACGACCCTCCTTACCTCCCCAGGGGCCGTGTCCCCACCAAGGGATCCCAGTTCTCCCCAAGGGGACCCCAGGGACCCCCCCACCTTCCCAAGGGGACATCACCTCCCAGAGACCCCCAAGGGGACGTCTCCCCCCCCCAAGGGACCCCAGTTCACCCCGAGGGGACATCTCCCCCCATGGACCCCTCACCTCCCCAAGGGGACGTCACCTCCCAGAGACCCCCAAGTCCCCAAGGGGACATCTCCCCCCCAAGGACCCTCCTCACCTTCCCAAGGGGCGTCACCTCCGGGGGACCCCCAAGTCCCCAAGGCGATGTCTCCCCCCTAAGGGACCCCAGTTCTCCCCAAGGGGACCCCAGGGACCCCCTCCACCTCCCCAAAGGACCCCCCACCTCCCCAGGGGGACAAGTCATCCCAGGGACCCCCAAGTCCCCAAAGGGACATCTCCCCCCGAGGGGACCCCAGCTCTCCCCAAGGGACATCACCTCCCCATGGGGGTCCCCAGGTCCCCACGGGACCCCGGAGCCCATCCCGGCACTCACGGTGGAGCCGGGAGGTGCCACGGCAGGGCCTGGCGGTGCGGGGTGACGCCGGGGACGATGCCGGGGACACCGGCGGCTCGGCCACCCGCCCGGGCTCTTATAGCCTCCCGCGGGGTGGCCGCTGGCTCCTCCCTCGCCCCCGCCGTCCCCACGTCCCCAAGGCCCCGCGTCACGGCACGGCGCGGCACGTGGCAGCCGTGCAGCCCCCGGCGCCTGGCACGGGGGCAGAGGAAGAGGAGGGTGACAGGAGGAAGGGGGGGAGCGAGACCTTTGCAGCGCCGAGGGGACGGGGGTGACACGGGGGTGACGCCAGCCGCAGCACAGCCCCCGGCTGCCTCAGTTTCCCCAGGCCATCGATCGCCGTCACAGCCGGCCGGGACGGATGAGCTGCCCTTTCCGCCCGCCCTTCATCGACCCCCCGCGCCGGGGGGGCGCTAATTCGTTATGGATTTGGCATTAAGGAGCAATCACCCAGCGGGGCGCCGCGGCGGGGAAACCGAGGCACGGCGGAGACGTGCCACTGGCCGTGGCAAGACCCAGGCTGTCACAGCAGCTGTCACCCCCAAGCGCCACGGCTCGGAGCGGGCGCCGCCGCCGGGTGCCGGCCCGGGGAGGGGTCTGGGGAGCGGGGCTGCACCTGGCCCCCGTGCGCAAAGGTCCTCGGCACGGCGCACACCGTGCTGGCTCCCCTGTGCACCCGCGGGGCTGGCGCACGCTGGTGCACTCACGCGTGCAAGCGTGCAACCAGGCGTCAAAGCGCGCGCGCGGCTCCGAGCGGCTTGCAGCAGCCTGCCGGGCTGGGCGCTGCTCGCACGCTCATGCCCCGCCGTGCACACGCATATGCACAGCTGCAGGGACACACGCGAGTGCATACTCACACATGCACGGCTGCGGGGACACACGCGTGTGCACACTCACACATGCACGGCTGCAAGGACACGTGTGCACACTCATGCACACGCACACACAGCTGCAAGGAGGCATGCACGTGCACACTCACACATTCACGTGTGCACACTTGCATGGGCACGGACACACGCGCGTGTGCACACAGCTGCAGGGATGCACACGCGCCCCCGGCCAGGCCCCCCCTTGCGTTTTCATCCCATTGATCGCGGCTCCCCGGCACCTTTCACGTCCTCGGACACGAAGCCATCAGGGAACCGAGCTGGGGAGACGCGCAGGGAAAGGGGTGGGGGGGATGCAAAGCAATTACAGCGCGGCCCCGTTTCGATCGTTAAGGACTAATTGGATCGATGGGGGCCATGAACGCCACCCTGCCCTGCACCCGGAGAGACTGAGCACCACAGGCGGGTTTGGGCTCTGCACCGCGGCCGCATCTTGGGCAAAGAGCGCTCAGCCCCGGCCTGACGCCCGGGCAGGGTCGGCGGAGACACGCGACACGCGCGAGTGTGGCCACACCGGCACGTGGCCCACGGTGCCACGCCACCCACAGGGTGCATGGCCGTGCACGCGCACCCGCACCCCGTGCACCCGCCCCGTGCACCCACCCCGCGCACACCTCGGCTCACCCGTGCCGGCGCCGTGCTCCCGGCGTGTCACGGCGAGGCCTCGGTCCGAGCGCGGCCGCGGGCAGCCCGGGGCTGCCGGATCCTGCCTCCCGCCGGCGCTGCCTGGGGGAGAAGCGGGCGCAGGGCCGGCGCGGCGCAATGTCCCGCACGCTGCCCACCGCCAGCCCCGGCGCGCGTGGCACCTTTGGGACCGAAAGCCCAAGAGGGAGTTTTCCCGCGGGGAATTTGACCCCCCCTCCCCGTAGCCGGCAGCGAGGGGTCCCGGCGGCAGACACGCTGTGACATGCCACCCTCCAGCTCGTCCCCTTCCCCGCACCTGGCACAGCCCCGGATGGGACCTGCTGGCTCTGCACGGGGCTGGGGGACACCGACCCCAGGGCCCCCCGTGCCGCCGTGGAGGGAACCAGGCCTGCCCTCCCCCCCCACCAAAAAAAACCCACAGCAGCAACGTCAGCCCTGGCTGGGAGGGGGGGGACGGGGGCCAGCGTGGCCCCCCGGGCGAGGGGAAGAAAGGAGGCGACGGCTTTCTGCACCATTTCCCCCGAGAGACGGCAAACAGCAATTTTCCAAAGGTCACAGGATGGCTCTGCCGCCGGGTCCCCCCCGGGGGGGGGGGGGGGGGGGACGATGGGACAGCGAGGCCCCGCTCCCCCCACGCCGGGAAGGGCGGCGAAGGAAACGCAGCCCCGTGAGCAAACAGGGCCCCTGCTGCTTCCCTGCGCTTTATGGCCCGGCTGCTTCCGACGGAGGCGCATTAAGGGCCCCGTGCTGCCCCCGCGCCCCCGGAGGAAGCCCCTTATCAGCGCCCGGGTGCCATCGCCGTGTTTGCTCTGCGCCCGGCTCTAATGGGCTTCCACCGCGCCGCGGCCCCCGGCGGGGGGACGGGGACAGCGGGGACGCGGTGCCACGCAGCCCTCGCCACCGCCGCGGGGCTCCCGGCGCGACCGAGGTCGCTGCCGCCTCCGCAGGCGCATCCCGAGTGCCTCCCCCCCCGCTCCACAGCGCCTCGGCTTCCCCTGCTGTCTGGCGAGGGGGGGGATGACACGCTCGGGGGGGGGGGGTTACAGCCCCCGGGCGCCTCTCCCTGCCCCGATGGCAGCTTCTCCCGGCACGGGCTGGCTGCTGTCCCCATCCCGAAGCCGCTCCGCATCCCCCCCGCCACGCACCGGGGACCACGACGCGGGCGACGGCTCTCCCAGCCGCTCACCCCAAGGAAAATCCAGCCCTGGGCTAATCCATCCCCCCCCCCAATAAATCTCACGTTAAGACCCTGTGACAGATTGCTGCCCAGGGCGGTCGGCGGCGCAGGCAGGGCACGAACCCCCAGGACAGGGGCAGACGCGCGCGGTTAAACCCCAGATGGGTTTTTGCGCTGGTTCCCCTTCGCCTGGCACCGCAGCCAAACGCACGTAACACCCCGGCCCCTCCTGCCTCAGTTTCCCCGCGCCAGGGAGGGGAGGACGAAGCCGAAACGCCAGGCGCCTGGGGACGCGCGGCGGAGACACCCGCCATCAGTGCCCAGCTCTGCACAGCCTCCCTCCGTGCTGGAGCCGCGGGCAGGGCGAGCGCCCCGAAAACGGCCACCCGGCGCCCAACCCCGCCTGCTGGCGCACAAGAGCCGACAGAGCCCACGGGCAGAGTTAAAAGACTTCTCATTTCATCAGTAAAAATACAGCGGAGGGGGGAAGCTCGGCAGGGAGCGAGCGGCTGCTCGGGGCCCGGCCGGATACCTGACCACACGGTGGCCAGACCCCGGCGAGCGAGAGCCCCTGCGGCTCCCCCTTCCCTGCAGGCAGGGAATCTGGCAGGGGGCAGAAAGCGCCCCATCCTTTGGCCCTCAACGGAAATACCAAATAAGAATATTTACAAATTAAAAAAAAAAAAAAAAGAATAAATAGCAGTGATTCTTAAAAAAAAAAAAAAAAAAAAAAAAGCTATTCCCGTCGCCCGCACCAAGCCCAGCCCTTCGCAGCAGTCCTCTCCCACGCGCCCGCCCCGCTCAGCCGTCCGTGGCCAGGATGACGACGGCCCCGAAAATGCCCACGTTCTGCCCAATGAGCTTCATCTGGTTCCAGAACTCGACGCGGCGCGAGTCGTGCCAGTAGCCGATGTTGCCGTCGATGAGCAGGATGGCGAGGGGCAGCAGCACGGCGAGGATCTGCGCCGCCGTGCGCACGTAGTAGCCCGAGAGGAAGGCCAAGGCCAGCAGCCCGTAGAGGACGAAGAGCAGCTGGAGGGTGAGCTCGCCACCGAGGATGTGGTTCAGGTAGGCCAGGCGGTCCTCCTTGCTGTGCTGCAGCGAGTAGGCCTGGGGGCAGAGCCAGAGCTGGAGACGCCGGGGCCGGATTCGGCCAGGACGGCCGAGGCCTCGCTTTTGCCGTGCCCCGGCGTCACGGCCCGACGGCATCGGGGCGCCACGGAGCCCCTCGTTGCATGCAGCAGGGCTGGAAAACCCCCGACGGATCCAGCCCGTTTCCAGGCGGCTGTGTGCAAACAGCATCTCTGGTCCCACGGCCTCCAGAGAAACCCACGCACGGGGCCAGAGGGCTGCGCGGAGCAGCTGGCACCCGTGGGACCACGGGATCCCAACCAACGCACCTGAGCGGGTGCAAGGGGACAAGCAGAAAGTCCCCAGAGCCAGCAGCACTGGGCTGGCTGCAACTTTTGGCAACCAGCTTTTAAGCCAAGGAGGCCGGATCCCTAAGTAACCCCGCATCGACCTTCCCAAGCCGGGAACGCCGCGGCAGGCGCCCGCGCGGCCCCCCAGCCCCGCGCACCTGGCAGATGAGGTAGATGCCCAGGAAGACTTGTCCCGTGGACTGCAGGGAGCGGCTCCGCGGCTTCTGGCGGTAGAGCTCGCCCGCGCCGCTGGCCAGGATGAGGAAGCCGCCGATGATGGCGATGGTCCGGGAGTACATCCGCACCTGGGCGATGGCGCCGTGAGCGCCCCGAGAGCCGGGCCCGGGGCGCAGGGGATTGGGGGGGGGGATGACGGACGGACGGGGGGGTCTGGGCTCACCTTCAGCCATTCGCCGTAGTGCACGTGGCCGCCGACGTGGGCCGCGTAGGTGGCCACGGCGAGCTGCAGCGCGGCCCCCAGGGCGAACCAGCGGCGCTTGACGCCGAAGGACATGAAGCTGGCGCAGAGCACGGCCACCCCCATGTCCACGTAGAGGTATGGGATGGGGATGTCGGGTTTCCTGGGGGGGGTGGGGGGGGACCCGGAACCGCTTGAACCCCCCCCAAATTCCCAGCTGGGAGTGGGTCTAGCCTGGCCCCTTCACACCCCCCCTCCAGCCCCCAATTACTCCTCAGCCCCTAATACCCCAAAGCCCCCAACTTGCCCCCCATCCCCTAATATCCCCCAGCCCCCAACTCGCCCCCTCACCAAGCCCCAATGCCCCCAGCTCACCCCCCAGCCCCCAATAACCCCCAGCCCCCAACTCACCCCTCAGCCCCCAACACCCCAAAGCCCCCGATTACCCCTCAGCCCCTAACACCCCCCAGCCCCCAACTTGCCCCCCTCAAGCCCCAGTGTCCCCAGCCCCCAACTCACCCCCCAGCCCTAACACTCCCCAGCCGCCAACTTGCCCCTAGTCCCCCACCTCTCCCCCCCAGCCCCTAACGTCCCCCAGCCCCCAACACCCCAAAGCCCCCAATTACCCCCCCAGCCCCCAACTTGCTCCTAGTCCCCCACCTCTTCTCCCCCAGCCCCCAACTCACCCCCCAGTCTCCAACACCCCCCCAACCCCTAACACCCCCCAGCCCCAACACCCCCCCCAGCCCCCAACACCCCCCAGGACCCAACTTGCTCCCCAGGCCCCCAGCTCGCCCCCCAGCCCCCAACACCCCTCCAGCCTCCAACACCCCCCAGCCCCCAACAACCCCCAGGCCCCAACACCCCCCCCCAGGCCCCCAACACCCCCCCCCAGGCCCTAACACCCCCAGCCCCCAACTTGCCCCTAATCCCCCACCTCTTCTCCCCCAGCCCCCAACTCGCCCCCCAGGCCCCAACACCCCCCCCAACCCCCAACACCCCCCCCAGGCCCCCACTCGCCCCCCCCCCAGGCCCCCCCGGGTCGCACCGGCGGCCGTCGGCGCGCTCCGCGCACAGCAGCAGCCCGCTGAAGCAGTGCCAGAAGGGGAACCGCGTCAGCAGGACGCCGCCGCCCGCCGTCAGCAGCCGCAGCGCCCGCCGCCGCCACCCGCGCGCCGCCGCCATCTCGGCGCGCCCGCCCCGCCCCGCCCCGCCGGAAGCCCCGCCCCGCCCCGCCCCGCCCCGCCCCGCGCGCGCCGCCGCCGCCCGCCCCGCCGGCAACCGCCGCGCCGCCGCCGCGTTCCGCCGCGCCGCCGTTCCGGCCCCCCCCCCCCCCATCCCCGCACGTGTCTGTGCCCCCGGTGTCCCAGACCCCCCTCCCCCCCACGGGTCCCGGCGGCCCCTGTCCGGTGCCCCCGCGCGTGCCCGGTACCCCCGCGTGTGTCCCGGTACCTGCCATATCCGGTGCCCCCACGTGTCCGGTGCCCCACGTGTGTCCCGGTACCCTCCCGCCTGTCCCAGCATCCGCCCCATGTGTCCCAGTATCCAGATGTGCCCAGTGCCCCCACATGTATCCCAGTGCCCCACGTGTCCGGCACCCCCACACGTCCCAGTACCCCCCCACAAGGCCCAGGACCCCCCCACGCGTCCGGTACCCCCCCACGTGTCCCAGCACCCCACACTGTCGGTCCCCACACGTGTCCCCATACCCACGCGTGTGTCCTGGTACCCCCACACGTGCCCCAACACCCCCCGAGCCCAGTTGGGGCTTTAACCCCGGCCGCAGCATCCGCCCGCCCTGGGCAGAGTTAAGGGGAGCCGAGCACCCGTCGGCAGGGCCAGGGTGCCGGACGAGGGCTCCCCAGGGAAGCGGGTGCCCCCCTCGGCTGCTGCTCCCCCCCCCGGAGCCAGCCGCACCCAGTGCGGGGACGAGCCAGGGAAAGGGCGGGCGAAGGAGGTCGCCCCCAGCCCCGTGCCGTGGGGACACCGCGGGTCCCAGCGCCCCGGGGAAACCCGAGCGCCGCGGCGGCTTTATAATTCATGGCCCGGCCCGAGGCACTCAGGTTTCGGTCAACGGGCACGCGGGGCCGGTGCCAAGCGCCCGCCGCCCCCCCGGCTCACGGATAAACGACGGTCCCGAGGCTGAGCGGGATTTGGGGGACTCCTCGGTGCTGAGACCATGCGGGTGCTGGGCTGCAAGGGGGGCTGCCGCGCTTGCCCAGAGCCCCCACACTGGATTTAGCCCCGCTCCCAGCCAGAGCCGCACGAGGCGAGGCAGGATCGAACCCCTCCAAGCCCCAGGGCCATTAAATCTCCCCCATATCACAGCGCGGAGCTGGTCCCTCCGCCAGCCCCTCCAGGCACCGGGAGCCGCACCGAGGTCAAGGCCCACAGCAGCTCCGTGCACGGGCCAGAAAACCCCCCCGGCCCCCCCCATCCTGCCCCACAAACCCACAGCTCCAGACACGGGTGATGGTTAAAAAAATTTCGGGTTTTATTGTTTTGCTAAACAATACTAAAAAATTTTCCTTTTTTTTTTTCTTCTAAAGGCAGGGCTTGAATTATTTGATTTTGATCCATTTATTTTAAAAAACAAAACAAAAAAGGTAAGGGAGGGGGGAGGATCATGGCAAAAAAAAAAAAAAAGGAAAAAAAAGAAAAGAAAAAACCAAAGCAAAGGGGAAATAACAGGCCCTCACGCAGCTCCTGCCCTACCCCGGCCTCCCCCGAGGGGGGTTGCGGCCGAGGCAGCGGGCGGCACCGCCTGACGCCGGGCGCCGCGGACGGGGCAGCGGCGGCGAAGCCCCACGCGGGCGCTCGCTAGCAAAGCGGCTCCGAGCCCCCCGGGGCGCTCTGCAAAGGCACTTGGGCTCCCGCGAGCCGCGTCCCACCGGCCTCGCGCCGCCGAAGGAGGCAGCTCCGGGTCGGGCCCTGCCAAGGGCAGGGGGACGCGCGGGGCGCGGCGCACGGCAGGCCCCGGCCCGCCACCCCCCTCGCAAAAAAAATCCTGCGCTGCAAAACCCGCTCCAGCTCTCCACAGAGTCCCGGGGAGGGGGGAAAAAAAACCCTCGGACTCGAGGGCTGATAGGATCGGAGGGTTGATTTGGGTCGGGGTCGGGTTTTTTTGCCATGATCCTGGTCAAGAGAACTGCTAGAAGCAGAAAATATTTAAAGAACATTTTAATATATATTCATATATATATTTAAAGATAAGAAAAATAAGACTAATTCAAGCCTTGCCCTGTGCAAACAAAATTAAAACGAGACCACGCTGGTCACAAAGGTCCCGATTCAGTTACCTCAGTCAGCTTGTTACTTTTATTTTTAGAGGGGTTTTCCGGGGATAGGGACGGGCGAGGGAGAGATTCTCCTATGTTACAGACGGGCAGAGAGGGAGGACGCAGGGTGGGATGGGGTGACAACCCCCCTTTAGAAAAGTAAAGGGGGGGGGTTCTTGGCAGGGGAAGAGGAAAGGAAAGAAACGTCAAAAAATAAAACTAACAAAGTCTGACTGGCTTGTAGGAAAGAAACATGGCGGACAAAAGAAAGTCTGTTAGTCAAGTAATGCATGAGCTTTTAAATTATTCTCTTTTCTCGTTTGTTTTAAAGTCTAAGGTTTGGAATCGGCGAGCTCCCCATTAACGAGCCCGAAAGGAAATAAAACTGAACCCCTGCCCTCCCGCCCCGGCCTCCGCTGAAGAAGTCGACGTCTCCTGCTGGGTGGTGGCAGAGTCCCCGGCGCTCCGAGGGTGGGACTCAGGATGACAGGGAGGTTTCCTTCTGTGTTTGCTGTGCTTGTGAACGTTGCATTACCTTTTGGCTTTCCACATCTCTAAAATGTTTCTCGACCTACGAAGCGGGAGGGCGGGAGGGACAGAAAGAGGGCTCAGCGAGGCAGGGCGCGAAGCGGGCAGGGGCGCCACGGCCCAGCCAAGCCACCTCGCCGCGCCACGCGCCCCTCCGGACAGTGCCGTGCGCCTCCCACCCCCGGCGCGGACCTGGACCCCCTCGCCGTACTTACTATTTTGCGTACGTGACTCAGCGCACTTCCCTCTTTGCCTTTACAGTTTTCCACTTGATATGGAGGGGCAATAACAACTTCTTCCATCACAACTATGTTCTTCTCCTGCCATTTACAGTCTTTAATGCTGCGGGGAGGCAGGAGGGAATAGGATCAGCATCTTCCCGGCAAAAGAGCAGACCTCCCCCGGCTGCGGCGCTGCAGAACTGCCACCCAGGCCACCGCCGAGCAACTGCACCGCTCCCGCTCTCGCCCCACCGCCTGTCCCAGACCACCCAGCCGGAGCAAGGCCGCGCTGCCCGTGTCTTGTTGGCACAGCTATCGCTGCAGCCGTGAAAACCGCCCGGCGCCTCTCGGGCACATCCCGCTCTGCCAGCGAGAGGCACGAGCCTGCCGGGACGGGCGGGCGTGCAGCGCGTGCCAAGGGAGGGCAGGGAGCAGCGAGGAAACCGCCCTCCGTCCCGCACCGTGCCTTGACCTGCCCAGCGCGTCACCAGGCCGCGTGGCTCAGGCCAGCGCTGCCCGGGGGTACGATTAAGGCGGCGTTTGCAGTGTTACGCTGCAGCCCAGGGGTGCCAGGCAATGCGACCCCCCCGCCAGGCTCCTTCTAGCCCAGCTACAGGCACATGAGCAGCTTTATCCCAGGCAAGAAAGAGCCAAAAGGGAAGCGTCTGGGGCAGGATCAGAGCAGGTGCCAGTACGGGACAGCAGGGTAGGGGAGAGGGTAACAGCAGGCAACTCCAGCAGGAACAAGGAGCCTGGAGTACCAGCGAGACCAGTCAGAGACACTTACGGGGAGCTCCTGCCTCAAGAGAGCTCTCTAGCTCCCAAGTTATCCCAAGGAAGTGATGGAGGGGGGTGAGTGGCCCAAAACACTGCAGGTCACCAGGGCCAAGGCAGAGAGCAGAAGCCACTGATTGCATCTGCAGGAGGACTTACGTCTTATGTATAGTCTGGAAGAGCTGCTGTCCTTCCAGAGAGACACCAGCACTAATTGCATATGCCTGGCTCAGCTTCTCTTCCTTCTCCGTCCGTGCTTTGTTGGCAAGCTGGAGGGGAGACAAAGAGACACGGAGCTCCGCTGAGCGTGATCCGAGTGCGGACGGACAGACACGGTGCCACGAGCAGGACTGAGAGCTGCTGGCCTGTTCTCAGGAGTGGGGCAGCTCACAAGCAAAACCACAGGGGTAAGAGGAGACCAGGCACAGAATCGGTCAGCAGCGCACTTCAGCTTACGCACAGCATTATTCAAGTGACCAAAAGTTGGCCTCCAGCAAAAAGCCTTGCAGACATGCGGGGCGAGCAACCGTGCTGTTGCCTGGAGCTCTGACCTATGCCGGGTCCAAACAAGTCCACACAAAACTCACCAATAGCACCTGCAAGGTCTTCCCTTAAGAGCTGAGAGAAGTTTCTCCTCCTTCCCAGAGCAGCCATCCCTGCTCCTCAGAGCAGGTCTCTGTCGGGCCACCAAATCCCTTCCGGTCCCACTGCACTGAGGTGCTGCGCGGGCAGAGGACCTGCTCCCTGCACTGCTCCCAGCCACCCCCACAGGCTCGTGTCCCCCATGTGAGTGACGCGGGCTGGCACTGCGGACAAGCCACTCACCAGCACTGGATTCAAGCCAGCGGGACAGGAGCAGAGCGGTCCCCGTGCAGGGAGCCCAGCCTCACGTTCGGTCCTCGCCTTTGCACAGGTCCGTGGCAAGCAACATTTAACGTTAAGTCTCTCATAGACTAAAATACAGCTCTGCTGTTCACCGTTTGGATCACAAGTTAGATTTCAGGGCAACTTCAGCTCATGGTTTAACCTGTTTCAAGTCATCTTCACCACTGTTTGTGTCCCCTGGACATTGTGACCAGCCTTTTCAGGGATGGGGCGTGCTGAGAGGGTACCGTCTTTCTGCATTGCCCTGTTCAGGCAAAACCCCCCGAGGGAAGATCAGCTGCTGGGGCCAAATACACAAACGCCAGATTTCCCTCTGCCCTTTCCGAACACGTTGTTGCACTTTAGGTCCAAACCACCTTCCACTGCTTGCTGTTTATTCAGCACTTGACAACCGGGGACGCAGACGGGCAAGATGAGTCCAGAATAACCATTACGTTAGGGCTAATATGGTGTAAAAGCCTCCACATAGACCGCGCTGGAATATGAGCAACTTTATCCCAGAACGGTTATTCTGTTCCAAAAAAAGCAAGGCAGTTATTTGGGAACAACAACAAAAGAGTCACTCTGGCAGCGCACAACGTCCGCATGTGGGGAAGCTTAATCCAGCGCTCCCATCATCCCAGAATAGAGAGGGAAAACTCCACCCCTCGCTCATCCCCTGCAGTAAAATCCACAGCCACAGCGTAGCTGCGACTGCTCTGAGGCAGGAGACGCGCAGGCAGCGGCATCCTCGCGAGCGACCCGCTGGACAAGCCATTTTTCCCCCGCGAGAGCTGCTGCAGTGGAAGAGCCACATTAGCATCGCCTCCCACGCCAGCCAGCCCTCCTCCGTAGGAAAGGCCTCACACTTGCAAGCGCTCCAAAATGCACACCCAAAAAAAAAAAAAACCCATAGCTTTTTTCCCCCCTAGCTCTGCTCAGGAACAAGTGCGGGTGGTAACGCAGACGTGCTGAGCCTCGGACGCTCGCCTCCTGCCCGGGGCTACGTGGTGCCCACCTGAACTCCCCCCGGTCCCTTCGACTGCCTCCCGTGCCCTCCCCCAGCCGGGCAAACCGCCTCGCTCCCAAGCGAGCGCCGCTCTCACGTGGCTTTCCGCTGGCACGATACGCCGGGCTGTGCCACACAGGACCTCTAAACGAGCCGCTCTTTCATCGAGGCGATCCCTGCAAAGCGGGATGGCACTCAAAAGCCGCTCGAACCGGAGGTGCGGGGAGGGGGACAGACTTCAGAACTGCCTGGTCACCCGTTTCCCGAATCCCTCACAAAGACGACCGCACCGATAAAAGCACTGCTCCCTCAAAAGCCCGGGCAGGAGATGAGGACGGTGGCACTGAGGTCAAGCACTTCCCTTCAACCGGCCCAGCTCCGCTAAGAACCCGGGACGACAGCAGAGGCCCTGATGAGTGAAAGGGCAAACACGTCGCAGCCTAAGACACGGAGGAGGAGACCTGCAGTAGCGGCACGGTCTGGGACAGCCGCGAGCAGAGAGCCGCTCCTGACCTGAGGGGCGAAGCGAGACCCAACTTTCCCGTGCTGCACGAGGGACGGCTTCACACGGTAACGCACGACAGCAGGCGCCTTCCCGAGGAGCAGTCTCTCCCCCTCGCCCAGTGACCGAGCGAGTTTTTCAATCAAAACCCCCTGGTAGTTAATGACGGTGCACTTCCCACAGCAGCAAAGAAACACTTTCTAAAGGCCCTCTTTCAGCATGAAAAGCCCAAGCTCCCACTGAGCAGGGGCACTTTCTGTAGCAAACAATGCTAATACGTGACAGATTTCCCCCTCCCACCCAGCCCATCTCCTGAAAAAGCAAACCCTAGGCAGAAATAGCCTGTTGTGTCTGCTTTCCATGCTCAGATGAGCAGGGCTCGCTGCAGCACCGTTCTGCTTGCTTCTCCTTGCTCCTGAACCTCTTGGCGAACAACTAGGAAGCCTTAACAGAGGGACGGGAGGGTGAAGAAAGGATCCTTTCCTTGTTCGCTAGCCTCTGCTCCGGCCCAGGCAGCGACATGAACAGGCCCTGAAGCAGCCTGCCCCAGGCCTGCGCAGAGATCGCTCTCTCCTGGACTGCCAGCCCGACTTCAAAGCTGGTTTATAAGACTCGGCGCAACGTTCCCCAGTAACTTTCCTGCATCTGAGTCATCCAAGCAAGCGCCAGCCTTCTCCAGGGCTTCACGAACACTTCCTCTGGCTGGGGCTCTTCCCCGAGGCTGGCAGGGAGACTCACCACAGAAGCTGATGGACCTGGTTCTCAGCTGGCTCCGTCGCCTTCACCAAAACACTATTTCTCTTGTGATGTGGATGGGTTGGACCTACGGCACTGAGCAGAGCAAACCTCTTCAGCTCCCCCCCGTTCCCGCAAAGGGCTCCTCCAAAGATCTTCCCACCAAGCAGCACTTTCCTTGCAGTTGAGCCCTTCGCAGCGCACATTTGAAGTCTAGATTTGCTTTGCCCATTTCTAAGGCTACGCTTTGCCAGGCCTCAGGATGCTCATCTAGCTCAGAGCAACGGCCACATCAGCTCGTCCTTCCCCTGCCTACTCGGCTGCTCAAGTGCCAGGTCCCAGGAGAAGCACGTGCCGAGACAGACGAGTCTAGCTTTGGGGAGAGCCCTGTGAGGAAGGCAGGTAACAACCAGCATCCGCAAGGAAATCCCAGAGAAGCTCAGAAGAGAAGGAGCCCTTCACGTGCACTGCCACGCACAACAGCAAGCCACCGAGGGCAGCATCTCGCCACTGCTTCATTTAGCACCCTTAGACCCCAGGATTAACAGCACCCAGCAAAACCCCGTCTCGTCAGAACGGGGGAATACGACAGATGACTACAACGGTTCAGGCTTTTCCTCGCCGCCTGGCAGGGCTGTAGTCCTCTTGAGGACAGCCATCAAGTACACTTCTAGTGCTCACGCTTCAACCTTGGCTAGTCTCTTAACCACGCGCCAAGATCCCAACCCGAAGGGTCCTTACAGGGGAAACACGGGGGCGCAATAGGACGCGCTCTCCCTGCTCATCGCAGCTAGCCACGGACAAGAAATGAATTGGACGTGCCGATTCTCTAAACTTCCAGCCTCTCCGATTCAAGCGTTCAAAATAGCTGCCTTGTTCCCACTGCGTGCTGCTCCCTCCGCTGCACTGTGCGGTTTCACACCCCCCGTCTCCAGCGAGCATCTGAACGCGCTAGGGCTATTAAGCGGATTCAGATATGCACCTTGTGCAACAATTCCATGAATGAATGAGTCACTTCCCTATTCACATCCGTATGAATGATACAAAATATGCGCAAAGAGAAGAGAGGCAGCGAGGCCCAACGCGCGTCCTGCCATATCCCCCTGCCGCCGGGACGGCCTCCTGCCCAGCTCCGGCACCAGCAGCACGGCGGCCCGGCGAGGAGGCCCGAGGCCGGGCTACTCGGGGAAAGCACGCGGTGTGCCCCAGCATGGCCCAGGGTGGCTGGCGAGTTATGGAGGTCCCGCCGAAACCAGGCGGCTGAGCTCGCCGTGCCACTCGCTCGTGTCGCAGTCGCGGATGGCTCCTCGGGCAGACTCCGGAGCGCCGTGCCAAGCTCCCGCAGCTGGTGCCAGCCCCGCTCAACGGGCTGGCGGCCCCCCAGATGTCCCAGCTCAGGCCCCACAGGGCATGGCCCCTGCAGCGCTGGAGATAACCTCTCAGGTCTTGGCTGGCAGCTCGCACGGAGCCGACACAGGTGCCTCCTACCCTGGCAGGACGCACCGCCCAGCCCCCTCGCGCCTGCAACACTCGCCAAAGCGGTGCGGCCGAAGAGAGAGATTTTATCCCCACCGCCCAGGGAAGACAACCATTTTGAGGCTCTCCTAACCACAGCTCAAGGAAAGACACCCCCTTCCTCCCCCTGGCTCCCAGCCCCCTTCCAACACCGCTACCCCATACATGACTCACCCACCCTGTTCTCTGGGCCCTCCGTGTCCCATCTGGGATGCCCGCCCAGGCTCAAGCGCAACAGTAAAATTTACTACTAAGCGAGTCAGAGCGTGACGTTTGCAGCCCAGGCGACACATTCTTTGTTTCACAGCTCTCCTCTCCCTCCAGCTCCTCTCCTTTGCTCCCACGGCTGCAGATTTTACCGAATCCTCAGCAGTTCAGGGCCTTTTCAATAACATCTCCCTCGTGTGCCCATCACCGGCAGCAGGAAGCTTTGAGTTCAGCTGTATCTCGACTGAACTGCTGCCAACCCTTAGTCACACCTTCATTATCTTCCTATTCCGATTCTTCGCAATCCCCTTTCCTACTCCTCCAGCCACCCTGCAGCTGTCACGGGGTCAGCGATCGCACAGCAGCCTTTTGCTGCAGCAGCTTAAGCACAAGGCTCTCTCCCCAGCCGTCGCCCTCCCGCACCCTGGCTATTTGCTAGCGATTCAAAGTGGTTCCCCCTTGATTTTCACTCTTCGTCTTCACTGAAGCCGCCTCCTTCCTCCCTGCGAGCTCCCTCAGCGCCGCTGGCTTCCCAGCCGCCCTCTCCGGAGCGCTGTCGGCTGTTCTGCATTCAGGATGGCTCTCCCGAAGCTGCCTTCAACAGCTACCTGCAGCCGACACGCAGCCCGCTTTCCCCCTCCCCACCCCTTCCACTGCAGCCAGCCTGCAAGCTCATTCCCTTTACCCCTTTTCCACCCAGCAGGTCTATCACCCACTCGGATGGGCCAGATCATCTTCCAAACCCAGGAAATTTTCTAGTCCTGGCATTTGCTTTCTATCCGGGATCTGCTAGCAGAGCTTCAAGAGCTCCACTGTCTCCTCAGGGCTCTGCTTGCTCTCCAAGGTCTCTCGGAGCAGCAAGACAAGGGTTTGTCTCAGAGCATCACAAGCGCGTTCCCATGTGGCAAGAGCTCCTTCCTCCATTACCACCAGGACCAATTTATCTGTATTCCAGTCCCGAGGCACCGGCAGACCCCAGCTCGCCTGCACGTTTATGGAAGAGGAGACGTGGGTCAGTGCAACGCAGAACAACGTGACTGCCGCAGGACAGACGGGGACACGGCTACATGGGGGGCTGCACACAGGCTTCCATCCACTTGACACCGCCTAAATACAAGATTCGGTTTGTTTTTCCCGCACCAAATCCACTGCAATTACTTTGATGCCAGAAAAACTGAAGTATCTGAAGCCAGTGTCACGCAAAGCATTTTCCCCACAGCAGGCCTGTCCACCTCCCAGCTGCACTCTCAGCGATATCGCTTGATGCAATTACAAGGAACAGTTGCATCTTTACAGCAATTGTCATTTGAAACCTCTGTCAACATGATAATCCAGGGAGAAGGAAGCTTGCAGGAGTTGCAGGCCACTCAGCCAAGGCCAGCAGGAATCCAGCCTGCGCCACCCAAGCAGCACACTGCTCCCCGACAGCGGGCAGCCGCGGCATTGCAGGCTGGATGTTTCCCGAGGAACTCGTTACCGCAAATACCAGCCAGCCTTGGACACGGGAGAGCATAAAACCAACCCGCAGCCACAGCCTACCTGAAACTACCTACAACGAAAGGAGGTTTCCACATGGAGATACAAACTGGGAAAAAAATCCCATAACCAGACCCAACACGTGGCTTTCCCAGAGCTCCTCAAGGCTCCAGTTTGACCACATCCCCCCAGTACTGCATTCTCTCCCAAACACCAACCCGAAGAGGCACGTGGCCTCGAGGCAGCAGGCTGGGGCTCTCCTGACCCACAAGACCCCTCTCTGGGGCAGGAGGGCTGGAGCTCCTCATGCCGACCTTCCCCAGCCGCTTCACAAGAGCATTTCCACAAGCATCCAGAGTTTGGGTTCACTTCCCTTTCTTTGACACTACCACCGGGAATCAGAAAGTATCCTCTTTTATACAGCATAAAAGGCAAATCCTCAAAAGTAAAACTAATTGTGTGTGTTTTACAGCTCCTGTCCACTCTCCTGCAATCAGACTATATCAAAAATGATTCAGTTTTGGAAAAGGAATAACGTCCATGTGGGCAGGGGGCACAGGGAGAGGGGTCACCCCCAAAGCATTAACCTACCTGCAGCCTCTTCTAGCATTAGTGCTCACGACAGCACATGAAGTTCCCTAGCATGCTCTTAACCTAGGGTCTCGGGAGAGACCACCTGGGAGGACCTGCGCGCGACAGGTTAAGAGGTGGGAAGTCTCACAAGGTAACGAGCAGTGCGACAGCTTCGGCGATACCCAAAGTTTTGATTGGAGAATTTGGATCATTTGCTGTCACAGGAAGAACCTGTTGCGTTTTTATGCAAAGGCTTCAGCATCCCATCAGAGCAGGGGAGCACAACGTGCCGACCTTCCCTCTCTCCAGCCAGCAAACTTCCACGTCGCTCTGCCAAAAGCTTTGGGGCTTCAGTGGGAGCCGGGAGGACCAAGACCACTGGATTTTTTCCAAGTGAAAAGGGGCTGTGCGGCCTCAACATTACTAACAGCATCCCAGAGGTCCCAAAGCAGAAATCCTTGGCCACAGTCAGTGTTTAAAGCTGCAGCTTGCATCCACTTGCCAGCACAGAGATCCATCCACATTTACTCCTGCTAGGAGAAGCCAGTGCGCAGTGCAACAGCCTCCAAAGAGGGCACAAGCCACAGTGCAGGGCAAAGCCATTCGCCCTGTGCTCCCAAACCGAAACCTTCAGTGCTTTAAAGGGAGAACGCGGCATCACCCAGGCGCTTAAATCTACACAGCAGGACCACGTTGGAAACTCCAAACGATGCTGGAGCCAGCACCATAGTATAAATATAGACAAAAGGAGACTTCACGCACAAAACTGATGCACAAATGACAGCAACAGGTCCAATTCCCCAACTACTGCCCAACCGAGCAGAGCATCCAGCCCATTGACTCTCACCATTCAACAGCTCACGCAGGATGCCACAGACTAGCAAAGAATCCATCTCTCAGTGACTCTCAGAGGAAAAGAAGCCAACGACACTGCTCATCTGGCCCCGCTCACCCCAATGCGCCTCGCAGCGCACTTCAGCAAGAACCTGGTCAGCAAACTCCCCAAAGGCCTGGACTTCCCTTGGCACAGCGAGATGCTGGAGTCCAGTCACGTACATGTCACCACGAAGGTTCCTCTCTCTCGCCTAGGACCTCAGCTTTGGCGCTGAACAATCCCTAAGCACAGAGGGATTCTGCAGCCTTACTGCGGAAACTCCAGCGCACGCTAAGCGACCTCCAGCATACAGGTCACAGAGACTCAATACGCTGACGAGATCTTAATCCGACCTTCCCCCAGCAGGGCCACGTAAAGTCATCGCTGAAGCAAGTGATTTAAAGTTTAGAAGCTAATGCATCCCCAGGAAGAGGAGCAGCATTAACTTCATCACACAAATCCCTTTTCCCCAGGAGCAAGCATCTCCAAGCCCACAAAGGGTAAGTTCTTACCTTGCTAACATTGAGTGAAGCTAAAGGAGGAGGGGTTTCCGTGCGGTCATTAATTATTTCCACTTCTGAAACATACTGTAAGTTTACAAGCAGGATATCTGCGTGATTAGGCTTTCCACTGGAAGAGGGGCATTCTGGAGGAAAAAAACATTAAGGGAAAACAATCTAGACAGAGACATGCCTGACCACAGAGAGCTATCCAGAAGCAAGTCAGGAGAACATTTGATTTTTCAGCAAGTTAGTTCTTCCACTATCCCAGTGCCTACTCAGCCAAGCACATGGTCAAAACCCAGACAACACCACCAATCTCCTCTTTGACTCATTTGATGCTGACTTGGTTTTCCTGACTAGAGTAGACAAGAACTTTCAGCCAATAGCTGCCGTAACCACAACATACGTGACCTAGGATGCTGCGTGGTCTTTTCAGAAGCAGCAGCTTAGCCCAGGCTAGTCAAGGAGGTGCAGAGATCCTGCTGCCACGGTTTCAGCTGCAGCACAGACTGCTTCGCTCTTCACACAAGCATCAGGCAGCGAAAGCTTGTCCACACAGGGAAGCTGACCAGAACAACTGTTGTGCCTTAAATTTACATGTTTCATGCCCATAACTGTTTCCTTATGTAAATAAAAGCTAAACCAAGAGCCTCCACAGAGAACAGTCCCCTAGTACAGATGTAACATATGTTCCTCTACAGGTCCGTGGAAAAGGCCTTCTCGCCCTCGCTCACCTCCCAGATAGTACCTCAAACGCAGGCAAAGGTTTGTTATGGTTGGTATTGCTAGCATGACTGGAAAGCGTAAATTAGACAACAGTGCACCACCCCCAGAAAAACCTTTATAGAACTGACATTAATTCCTGCGCAATCTGTTCCCGCGGAGGCTGCATAGTTAGCCCTCCGCTCTTTCATCTGCTGGAACGAGCAGGGAACGCAGCACAGCCACTGTGGGCTTCTCGCACAAAGAGCCTCTTCCACATCACAGTGTCTCCTCCTAGGAAGAGACGCTCACAGAGATCAGTTTTCCTCTTTCCCATCTCTCTTGAGCCAGTCTGAGCAGCTGCTCAGGTGAAGACCTCACTAGCAAATCCTTCAGTAAAGAAGGGAAAACTCGGGATGCCCAGGGAACTCTGCGCAAGTCAGTCGCTTTCTTTGGAAGGATAAGATGGAGCATCCCAACTTTGAAGAAAGATCCAGACTTACAGCAGAGCCTGAATGGGAACTCTCAGACTACTACCTCGTGCCTTGGGCAGACCGTCAGCCTGATCCACTGGGCCAACCTGTGGGACATCTTTCAAGACTTTCCTACAGCACCCAGGCTCGGGGAGCTTCCCCGTATGAACCGTATAACCACGTCCCAGGATGAATTACAGTTCTTTCACTGCACGTCCCTATTCCCGAGCGCCCCTCCAGAATTGTAGCGCTGTCCCAAACACCCACCAGGGTGTTTCCTGTTGTCTTTCAGTATTGCTCTTAGCTGCAGCCTCCAGATGCAAACCTCTCTCTCACCCCCTCCATAACTCACTGCTTCCCTCCCGAACCAGCCTGGAGCCACAACCACCCCAAGCACTGCTCCAGCCCCCTTCCAACACCACTCCCTGGCTGAGCATCCGCCTTCACGAACTCTCTGCAGCTCCTCTGCCGTTTCATAACCGGCCTTTGCCCTCACCGTATTCACAGGTTAAAAGAAAAGTACATGCTTGTGCATGCGTGCATGTATATATATTTAAATCCCCTAGCACTGCTTCCCTCCATGCAATCCCAGGCCCCATGTCCCCTTCCCTCCCCCAGCCCATGGCATTTCTTAGCCTCCACCCCCAGCAACCCCACAGCCACCCGCCTGCACATGCTGCGAGGAGCAGCCTTCGCTTCCTTGCACAAGCCCAGACAACTTCAGCCTCCCCCCGAGGCAGCCCATTTCAGCTGCAATTCTCCCTTCAAGACCCTCCAAGTCCTAGAGCTCATCTCCTCCCTATTGGGCTCTCCCTCTCCAGCGCTCTTCCTTTCCCCTGGAAGCCATTCCCTAGCTCGCCCTGCCTCCTTTCAGCCCCCCCAAGGCTGCCCCTTTCCAACTCCTGAAGATGTCCCCCCGCCCCCGGGCTCCCCTCACCCACCTCCGTTCTCCCACAGGGCCCCTATAACCCCCTCAAGGCTTCCCCTGCCCCCCTAGGAGGCTCCCCCCCCAGTCAAAAGATATCCAGCCCCCCCCCCAGGCCCTCCATCCCTCCCTATAGGGCTCCCCTAACTCCCTAAAGTTTCAAGGCCTTCCCTTAAACCTCCATAGGGCTTCCCCCCAACACCCCTATAGGATTCCCCATTTCCCCAGTCTCTTCCTATGGGGCTCCCCCTACACCCACTGGACCTCCTCATCCTCCCCCCAGCCTGTCCCTACCGTCCCAGAGGCTCCCCCCTCCCCTCAGGCCTGCCCCCATAGGGCTCCCCTCACAGGGCTGCCCCCCCATCTTCCTAAACCCCACAGGGCCCTCCTACCCCATAGGGTCTCCCCTTGCCTCCAAGGCCTCCCCTTAAACCCCTACAGTGGTTCTTATTCCTCCAAGAACCCCTCTATAGAGCTCCCCTCACAGGACACCCCCCCTTCCTCCCTGAACCCACAGAGCACCCCTACCTCCACCATGCTTCCAAGCCTCCCCTAAAAACCCCACAGTGCTTCCCCCAGCCCTCTGTAGGGCTCCCCCATCCCCAAGCCACCCCCTTACAGGGCTTCCCACCCTCTCATAAACCCCCTCCCTTAGGGCTCCTCACCCCCCCACACCAAAACCCCTCTACAGGGCTCCTCACTCCCCCCTGGACCCCTCTTAGGACTCTTCACCCCACTGAGCACTTCTCCATAGGGCTCCTCACACCCCCAAAACCCCCTCTAGGGCTCCTCACCCCACCCAGCACCCCTCTACAAGGCTCTTCACCCCCCACAGAAGCTCCTTCTAGGCTCCTCACCCCACCAAAACTCTTCCCCAAAGCTCCTCACTCCAGCAAGAATCCCTCTATAGGGCTCCTCATCCCATCAATGGCCCCCCTATAGGGCTCTTCACCCCCCCCCAGCCCCCTTCCCAGGGCTCTTCACCCCCCCCAGCCCCCTTCCCAGGGCTCTTCACCCCACCAAGCATCCCTCTATAGAGCTCCTCATCCCATCAAGAGCCCCCCCCCTCAAGGATCCTATAAGGCTCCTCACCCCATCAAGAGTCCCCCTGTAGGGCAACTCGCCCCCCCCCAAGACCCCCCATAAGGCTCCCCTCACAGCCCCCACGCGGGCCATGCCGTGCCTCCAGGGCCTCCCCTTACCCCCCCACTCAGGGAGCCCCCCCCCGCCCCCCAGCCCCCGCTCAACCACCCCCGCCTCCCAGCCCCCCTCCCCTCCTATAGCGCCCCCCGGGGCTCCCCCACCCTCCCAGCACCCTCGCCGTGCCCCCCCCACATCCCCCTCCCCCAAGCCCTGCCCCCCCCCCCGGGCCCTCTCCTCCCCCCCCCCCCGGCGCCGGCGGGAGCCTCAGGCCCGGCCGGCACTGCCGGGCCCCGGCCGCCCCGCCGCGCCGCGCCCGCGGGCCGGTGGGATACTGAGCGCCAGCATCTTGCTGGGGGTAGTCGAAGGCGACGACCTCGCCCTGGAGGCGCTGCTCCTGGCAGGTGCGGCACGACACCTGGCTGCCCACACTGAAGTACTCGCCCGGGGCCGCCATCTTGTCTCAGCCCCAGCAGCGGCCGCCGCGGCTCGCCTCAGCCAGGCACGGCGCGGCGGGGCGGGGCCGGGCCGCGCGCCGCGCCGCGTCACCGCCGCGTCACCGCGCGCGCGCCGCCGCGGGGGCGGGGTGACCTTGCGGGAGGGGAGCGGGGCACCGGCGCCGCCGCCCCCCCGCCGCTGCTCCTGCTGCCGCCGCCGCGCCGGGGCTCGCCGCGCTCTGCACCGAGCCCGGCCCGGGCCCGCGCCGCGCCGCCGCCAGGGCAGCGGGGCACCGCGAAAGCGCGGCGCGGCGCCGCGTGTCCCTCGGGCCGCCCCGTAGCCGGCCGGCGCCGCTGGGGCTGCCGGGAAGTGTAGGCGGAAGAGGCGGGCGGGCGGGCGGTCGCGGCCGGGAGCGGTGGGTGAGCGCGGGGGAGGGGCGGGAGGAGGGACCGGGCGAGTGGGGGGGAGGCAGCGGCGCCGGGGGGCAGCTGGGTGCGGGGGGGCATTGGGGCGGGGGCAGTTGGGTGGGAGAGGAGCAATGGGGCGTTGGGGGGGCACGGGGGGGTGAGGGGCGAGGGGAGGGGGCGGCAGGGGGTCCAGGGGGGCAGCGGGGCTGGGGGGGGCAGTTGGGTGCAGGGGGGGGCAGTGGGATTGGGGTGGGGGCAGCTGGCTGCAGGGGAGGCACTGGGGGCCAGGGTGGGGGCAGCTGGCTGCAGGGGGGGGGCAGTGGGATTGGGGTGGGGGCAGCTGGCTGCAGGGGGGGCATTGGGGCCAGGGTGGGGGCAGCTGGCTGCAGGGGGGGCACTGGGGGCAGGGTGGGGGCAGCTGGGTGCAATTGGGGTCAGGATGGGGGCAGTTTGGTGGGGGGGGGGCAGCTGGGTGCAGTGGGACCAGGGTGGGGGCAGTTTGGGGGGGGGGGCTATGACAGGGGAGGGGCAAGAATGGCTCAGGAGGGTGGCCCAGGTGGCAGCCACCCCCCCCAGGGAGACCCCCCCCCCGTCCCCTCCAAGGCAGTGACAGGCGCTGGGGGTGTGTGTGTGGGGGACCAGTCCCCACTTACCCCCGGGGGGGACCAGGCCACCCCGCCAGCCCTCATCCCCTCCTGCCCCGGAGCCCGGGTCCCACACTGCCAGAGCTCTTTGGGGCAGCCTGGCCGCTCTTGCGAACCCCAAAACGGCCTGCTGCCCCTCGAGCAGGGCCCAGCCGGCCCCACACACGTGACGACGCTTCCCCATGGCATATCCCTGCTGCCGGCACTCTGCGCCCTGGGGGGGGGGCCCCGAGCTGTGGCGGGGGGGGGGGAAATCTTAGTGTTAATAGTCCCTGTTGGACCCTTCCAGGGGCATGGTCAAACTGCTCCTTGAACCTGTGCCAGCTCCGGCATCCCGCTCCAAGGAGTCCCCCAGGTCAGTCCGAGCACGCTTCACACCTAGCCAGCAGTGAGCCGCGGTGTGACAAGTGCGCCAGGCCTCAAGGAGGCACCTCCGAGCCCCTTCCCCCAGCCCCGTCTCTACCCGTTGAACTGCTCTGCGAACTCGGCGTCGAGCCCCAAGCCCTGACGCTCGCTCCCTGCCTCCCTCCAGGCCGGCACCATGGACGTGCTGCATACCGCTGGAATCCGCTTCGCGGAGGTGCTGCAGTCAGGCCGCCCCTGGCTGGAGAAGTTCTGGCTCTCGGTGACCTCCCTGGCTGATCCCAAAAGCATCTTCACCGTCTGCTTCCCTCTCGCCTATTTTCTCGACCGCAAGGTGGGGGTGTCGGTGCTGTGGATTGGCCTCATCTCCGAGTGGCTCAACGTGATCTTCAATGGTGAGGAGGGAGCCAGGTGCCCGCCGCGCCGTACCTGCTCTCCTAGCGCGTCCCTGGGGGCTGAGTGACGGCTGTTGGCGCGTTTACAACAGCTGGGCGAAAACACAATCGCAGGCTTCTGCTCACCGAGCCTTTAGGCGCCCGTGCTGCTCCCTGCCTGTGCCGTGCTGAAAGCGCAGAGTTTCTGCAGCTCCGCTCACCGGTGGTAACGCATTTGCCAGACATTCGCAACAGGCAAAACTGTGCCAATCCGAGGTGCAACTGGTAGCCCAGGAACCGTGAGAACGGGCAGGGAACCTGCCCTCCTCCTGCTGCTGCCTGCCGGGTAGGAAGGGAGCCAACATTTAGGGGCTGCCTATGCTGAGGATCCCTGTCATCCCCTCCGTGGGAAGCTGCCACGTGATCCTCTCCCCCGTCTTGGCTCTGCGGGCTCTGCTCTCCTACAGACCCCGCGGCACGGGCCATAGCATAGCCGGGGCGCTCTTTGCCGGGGGAGCAGGCCCTCGGTTCCAGAGGGACCACATGGGCAACGAAGGCTTTGGGCTGGTTTGCTCAGGAGCGATTCACTGCTCCGTTTCTTCTGTTTCCACCAGGTTCTTATTTGGGGAGCGCCCGTTCTGGTGGGTCCATGAATCGAGATTCTTCAAGGAGCAGCCGGTCTCAGTGCGCCAGTTCCCCGTCTCCTGCGAAACGGACCGGGTGAGTTCCGGGCGAAAGCTTTGGCTCACGTCTCCAGGA